>NW_028225482.1:0-377918 GCF_052327205.1 Somniosus microcephalus
AGAAGAAGGAGAAGGAGAAGGTGAAGTCTGGAGGGTGAATCAGAAGAAGCAGAATAAGGAGAAGGAGAAGGTGAAGTCTGGAGGGTGAATCAGAAGAAGCAGAAGAAGTAGAAGGAGAAGGTGAAGTCTGGAGGGTGAATCAGAAGAAGTAGAAGAAGGAGAAGGAGAAGGTGAAGTCTGGAGGGTGGAGCAGAAGAAGTAGAAGAAGGAGAAGGAGAAGGTGAAGTCAGGAGGGTGAATCAGAAGAAGTAGAAGAAGGAGAAGGAGAAGGTGAAGTCAGGAGGGTGATTCAGAAGAAGCAGAAGAAGGAGAAGGAGAAGGTGAAGACTGGAGGGTGAATCAGAAGAATCAGAAGAAGGAGAAGGAGAAGGTGAAGTCTGGAGGGTGAATCAGAAGAAGCAGAAGAAAGAGAAGGAGAAGGTGAAGTCTGGAGGGTGAAGCAGAAGAAACAGAAGAAGGAGAAGGAGAAGGTGAAGACTGAAGGGTGAATCAGAAGAAGTAGAAGAAGGAGAAGGAGAAGGTGAGGTCTGGAGGGTGAATCAGAAGAAGTAGAAGAAGGAGAAGGAGAAGGTGAAGTCTGGAGGGTGAATCAGAAGAAGCAGAAGAAGGAGAAGGAGAAGGTGAAGTCTGGAGGGTGAATCAGAAGAAGCAGAAGAAGGAGAAGGAGAAGATGAAGTCTGGAGGGTGAATCAGAAGAAGTAGATGAAGGAGAAGGAGAAGGTGAGGTCTGGAGGGTGAATCAGAAGAAGCAGAAGAAGGAGAAGGAGAAGGTGAAGTCTGGAGGGAGAATCAGAAGAATCAGAAGAAGGAGAAGGAGAAGGTGATGTCTGGAGGGTGAATCAGAAGAAGCAAAAGAAGGAGAAGGAGAAGGTGAAGTCAGGAGGGTGAATCAGAAGAAGCAGAAGAAGGAGAAGGAGAAGGTGAAGTTAGGAGGGTGAATCAGAAGAAGCAGAAGAAGGAGAAGGAGCAGGTGAAGTCAGGGGGGTGAAGCAGAAGAAGTAGAAGAAGGAGAAGGAGAAGGTGAAGTCAGGACGGTGAAGCAGAAGAGGCAGAAGAAGGAGAAGGAGAAGGTGAAGTCTGGAGGGCGCAGCAGAAGAAGCAGAAGAAGGAGAAGGAGAAGGTGAAGTCTGGAGGGTGAAGCAGAAGAAGCAGAAGAAGGAGAAGGTGAAGTCTGGAGGGTGAATCAGAAGGAGTAGAAGAAGGAGAAGGAGAAGGTGAAGTCAGGAGAGTGAAGCAGAAGAAGCAGAAGAAGGAGAAGGAGAAGGTGAAGTCAGGAGAGTGAAGCAGAAGAAGTAGAAGAAGGAGAAGGAGAAGGTGAAGTCAGGAGAGTGAAGCAGAAGAAGCAGAAGAAGGAGAAGGAGAAGGTGAAGTCTGGAGGGTGAAGCAGAAGAAGCAGAAGAAGGAGAAGGAGAAGGTGAAGTCTGGAGGGCGAAGCAGAAGAAGCAGAAGAAGGAGAAGGAGAAGGTGAAGTCTGGAGGGTGAAGCAGAAGAAGCAGAAGAAGGAGAAGGAGAAGGTGAAGTCTGGAGGGTGAATCAGAAGAAGTAGAAGAAGGAGAAGGAGAAGGTGAAGTCAGGAGGGTGAATCAGAAGAAGTAGAAGAAGGAGAAGGAGAAGGTGAAGTCAGGAGGGTGAAGCAGAAGAAGCAGAAGAAGGAGAAGGAGAAGGTGAAGTCTGGAGGGTGAATCAGAAGAATCAGAAGAAGGAGAAGGAGAAGGTGAAGTCTGGAGGGTGAATCAGAAGAAGCAGAAGAAAGAGAAGGAGAAGGTGAAGTCTGGAGGGTGAAGCAGAAGAAACAGAAGAAGGAGAAGGAGAAGGTGAAGTCTGGAGGGTGAATCAGAAGAAGCAGAAGAAGGAGAAGGAGAAGGTGACGTCTGGAGGGAGAAGCAGAAGAAGTAGAAGAAGGAGAAGGAGAAGGTGAAGTCTGGAGGGTGAATCAGAAGAAGTAGAAGAAGGAGAAGGGGAAGGTGAAGTCTGGAGGGTGAATCAGAAGAAGTAGAAGAAGGAGAATGAGAAGGTGAAGTCTGGAGGATGAATCAGAAGAAGCAGAAGAAGGAGAAGGAGAAGGTGAAGTCTGGAGGGTGAATCAGAAGAAGTAGAAGACGGAGAAGGAGAAGGTGAAGTCTGGAGGGTGAATCAGAAGAAGCAGAAGAACGAGAAGGAGAAGGTGAAGTCTGGAGGGTGAATCAGCAGAAGTAGAAGAAGGAGAAGGAGAAGGTGTAGTCTGGAGGGTGAATCAGAAGAAGTTGACGAAGGAGAAGGAGAAGGTGAAGTCTGGAGGGTGAATCAGAAGAAGCAGAAGAACGAGAAGGAGAAGGTGAAGTCTGGAGGGTGAATCAGAAGAAGTAGAAGAAGGAGAATGAGAAGGTGAAGTCTGGAGGATGAATCAGAAGAAGCAGAAGAAGGAGAAGGAGAAGGTGAAGTCTGGAGGGTGAATCAGAAGAAGCAGAAGAAGGAGAAGGAGAAGGTGAAGTCTGGAGGGTGAATCAGAAGAAGCAGAATAAGGAGAAGGAGAAGGTGAAGTCTGGAGGGTGAATCAGAAGAAGCAGAAGAAGGAGAAGGAGAAGGTGAAGTCTGGAGGGTGAATCAGAAGAAGTAGAAGAAGGAGAAGGAGAAGGTGAAGTCTGGAGGGTGAATCAGAAGAAGCAGAAGAAGGAGAAGGAGAAGGTGAAGTCTGGAGGGTGAATCAGAAGAATCAGAAGAAGGATAAGGAGAAGGTGAAGTCTGCAGGGTGAATCAGAAGAAGCAGAAGAAGGAGAAGGAGAAGGTGAAGTCTGGAGGGTGAATCAGAAGAAGTAGAAGAAGGAGAAGGAGAAGGTGAAGTCTGGAGGGTGAAGCAGAAGAAGTAGAAGAAGGAGAAGGAGAAGGTGAAGTCAGGAGGGTGAATCAGAAGAAGTAGAAGAAGGAGAAGGAGAAGGTGAAGTCTGGAGGGTGAATCAGAAGAAGCAGAAGAAAGAGAAGGAGAAGGTGAAGTCTGGAGGGTGAAGCAGAAGAAACAGAAGAAGGAGAAGGAGAAGGTGAAGTCTGGAGGGTGAATAAGAAGAAGTAGAAGAAGGAGAAGGAGAAGGTGAAGTCTGGGGGTGAAGCAGAAGAAGTAGAAGAAGGAGAAGGAGAAGGTGAAGTCAGGAGGGTGAATCAGAAGAAGCAGAATAAGGAGAAGGAGAAGGTGAAGTCTGGAGGGTGAATCAGAAGAAGCAGAAGAAGGAGAAGGAGAAGGTGAAGTCTGGAGGGTGAATCAGAAGAAGTAGAAGAAGGAGAAGGAGAAGGTGAAGTCTGGGGGGTGAAGCAGAAGAAGTAGAAGAAGGAGAAGGAGAAGGTGAAGTCAGGAGGGTGAATCAGAAGAAGTAGAAGAAGGAGAAGGAGAAGGTGAAGTCAGGAGGGTAAATCAGAAGAAGCAGAAGAAGGAGAAGGAGAAGGTGAAGTCTGGAGGGCGAATCAGAAGAAACAGAAGAAGGAGAAGGAGAAGGTGAAATCTGGAGGGTGAATCAGAAGAAGCAGAAGAAGGAGAAGGAGAAGGTGAAGTCTGGAGGTTGAATCAGAAGAAGCAGAATAAGGAGAAGGAGAAGGTGAAGTCTGGAGGGTGAATCAGAAGAAGCAGAATAAGGAGAAGGAGAAGGTGAAGTCTGGAGGGTGAATCAGAAGAAGCAGAAGAAGGAGAAGGAGAAGGTGAAGTCTGGAGGGTGAATCAGAAGAGGTAGAAGAAGGAGAAGGAGAAGGTGAAGTCTGGAGGGTGAAGCAGAAGAAGGAGAAGAAGGAGAAGGAGAAGGTGAAGTCAGGAGGGTGAATCAGAAGAAGTAGAAGAAGGAGAAGGAGAAGGTGAAGCCAGGAGGGTGAATCAGAAGAAGCAGAAGAAGGAGAAGGAGAAGGTGAAGTCTGGAGGGTGAATCAGAAGAAGTAGAAGAAGGAGAAGGAGAAGGTGAAGTCTGGAGGGTGAATCAGAAGAAGCAGAAGAAGGAGAAGGAGAAGGTGAAGTCTGGAGGGTGAATCAGAAGATGCAGAAGAAGGAGAAGGAGAAGATGAAGTCTGGAGGGTGAATCAGAAGAAGTAGAAGAAGGAGAAGGAGAAGGTGAGGTCTGGAGGGTGAATCAGAAGAAGTAGAAGAAGGAGAAGGAGAAGGTGAAGTCTGGAGGGTGAATCAGAAGAAACAGAAGAAGCAGAAGGAGAAGGTGAAGTCTGGAGGGTGAATCAGAAGAAGTAGAAGAAGGAGAAGGAGAAGGTGAAGTCTGGAGGGTGAATCAGAAGAAGCAGAAGAAGGAGAAGGAGAAGATGAAGTCTGGAGGGTGAATCAGAAGAAGTAGAAGAAGGAGAAGGAGAAGGTGAAGTCTGGAGGGTGAATCAGAAGAAGCAGAAGAAGGAGAAGTAGAAGGTGAAGTCTGGAGGGTGAATCAGAAGAAGCAGAAGAAGGAGAAGGAGAAGGTGAAGTCTGGAGGGTGAACCAGAAGAAGCAGAATAAGGAGAAGGAGAAGGTGAAGTCTGGAGGGTGAATCAGAAGAAGTAGAAGAAGGAGAAGGAGAAGGTGAAGTCTGGAGGGTGAATCAGAAGAAGTAGAAGAAGGAGAAGGAGAAGGTGATGTCTGGAGGGTGAATCAGAAGAAGTAGAAGAAGGAGAAGGAGAAGGTGAAGTCTGGAGGGTGAAGCAGAAGAAGTAGAAGAAGGAGAAGGAGAAGGTGAAGTCAGGAGGGTGAATCAGAAGAAGTAGAAGAAGGAGAAGGAGAAGGTGAAGTCAGGAGGGTGAATCAGAAGAAGCAGAAGAAGGAGAAGGAGAAGGTGAAGTCTGGAGGGTGAATCAGAAGAATCAGAAGAAGGAGAAGGAGAAGGTGAAGTCTGGAGGGAGAATCAGAAGAAGCAGAAGAAAGAGAAGGAGAAGGTGAAGTCTGGAGGGTGAATCAGAAGAAGTAGAAGAAGGAGAAGGAGAAGGTGAAGTCTGGAGGGTGAATCAGAAGAAGCAGAAGAAGGAGAAGGAGAAGGTGAAGTCTGGAGGGTGAATCAGAAGAAGCAGAAGAAGGAGAAGGAAAAGTTGAAGTCTGGAGGGTGAATCAGAAGAAGCAGAAGAAGGAGAAGGAAAAGGTGAAGTCTGGAGGATGAATCAGAAGAAGCAGAATAAGGAGAAGGAGAAGGTGAAGTCTGGAGGGTGAATCAGAAGAAGCAGAAGAAGGAGAAGGAGAAGGTGAAGTCAGGAGGGTGAATCAGAAGAAGCAGAAGAAGGAGAAGGAGAAGGTGAGGTCTGGAGGGTGAATCAGAAGAATCAGAAGAAGGAGAAGGAGAAGATGAAGTCTGGAGGGTGAATCAGAAGAAGCAGAAGAAAGAGAAGGAGAAGGGGAAGTCTGGAGGGTGAAGCAGAAGAAGTAGAAGAAGGAGAAGGAGAAGGTGAAGTCTGGAGGGTGAATCAGAATAAGTAGAAGAAGGAGAAGGAGAAGGTGAAGTCTGGAGGGTGAATCAGACGAAGTAGAAGAAGGAGAAGGAGAAGGTGAAGTCTGGAGGGTGAATCAGAAGAAGTAGAAGAAGGAGAAGGAGAAGGTGAAGTCTGGAGGGTGAATCAGAAGAAGCAGAAGAAGGAGAAGTAGAAGATGAAGTCTGGAGGGTGAATCAGAAGAAGTAGAAGAAGGAGAAGGAGAAGGTGAGGTCTGGAGGGTGAATCAGAAGAACCAGAAGAAGGAGAAGGTGAAGTCTGGAGGGTGAATCAGAAGAAGCAGAGGAAGGAGAAGGAGAAGGTGAAGTCTGGAGGGTGAATCAGAAGAAGCAGAAGAAGGAGAAGGAAAAGGTGAAGTCAGGAGCGTGAATCAGAAGAAGCAGAAGAAGGAGAAGGAGAAGGTGAAGTTAGGAGGGTGAATCAGAAGAAGCAGAAGAAGGAGAAGGAGCAGGTGAAGTCAGGGGGGTGAAGCAGAAGAAGTAGAAGTAGGAGAAGGAGAAGGTGAAGTCAGGACGGTGAAGCAGAAGAAGCAGAAGAAGGAGAAGGAGAAGGTGAAGTCTGGAGGGTGAAGCAGAAGAAGCAGAAGAAGGAGAAGGAGAGGGTGAAGTCTGGAGGGTGAATCAGAGGAAGTAGAAGAAGGAGAAGGAGAAGGTGAAGTCAGGAGAGTGAAGCAGAAGAAGCAGAAGAAGGAGAAGGAGAAGGTGAAGTCTGGAGGGCGAAGCAGAAGAAGCAGAAGAAGGAGAAGGAGAAGGTGAAGTCTGGAGGGTGAAGCAGAAGAAGCAGAAGAAGGAGAAGGAGTAGGTGAAGTCTGGAGGGTGAATCAGAAGAAGTAGAAGAAGGAGAAGAATAAGGTGAAGTCAGGATGGTGAAGCAGAAGAAGCAGAAGAAGGAGAAGGAGAAGGTGAAGTCTGGAGGGTGAAGCAGAAGAAGTAGAAGAAGGAGAAGGAGAAGGTGAAGTCTGGAGGGTGAAGCAGAAGAAGCAGAAGAAGGAGAAGGAGAAGGTGAAGTCAGGAGGGTGGATCAGAAGAAGTAGAAGAAGGAGAAGGAGAAGGTGAAGTCTGGAGGGTGAATCAGAAGAAGCAGAAGAAGGAGAAGGAGAAGGTGAAATCTGGAGGGCGCAGCAGAAGAAGCAGAAGAAGGAGAAAGAGAAGGTGAAGTCTGGAGGGTGAAGCAGAAGAAGCAGAAGAAGGAGAAGGAGAGGGTGAAGTCTGGAGGGTGAATCAGAAGAAGTAGAAGAAGGAGAAGAAGAAGGTGAAGTCAGGAGAGTGAAGCAGAAGAAGCAGAAGAAGGAGAAGAAGAAGGTGAAGTCTGGAGGGCGAAGCAGAAGAAGCAGAAGAAGGAGAAGGAGAAGGTGAAGTCTGGAGGGTGAAGCAGAAGAAGCAGAAGAAGGAGAAGGAGTAGGTGAAGTCTGGAGGGTGAATCAGAAGAAGTAGAAGAAGGAGAAGGAGAAGGTGAAGTCAGGAGGGTGAAGCAGAAGAAGCAGAAGAAGGAGAAGGAGAAGGTGAAGTCTGGAGGGTGAAGCAGAAGAAGCAGAAGAAGGAGAAGGAGAAGGTGAAGTCTGGAGGGTGAATCAGAAGAAGCAGAAGAAGGAGAAGGAGAAGGTGAAGTCTGGAGGGTGAATAAGAAGAAGCAGAAGAAGGAGAAGGAGAAGATGAAGTCTGGAGGGTGAATCAGAAGAAGTAGAAGAAGGAGAAGGAGAAGATGAGGTCTGGAGGGTGAATCAGAAGAAGCAGAAGAAGGAGACGGAGAAGGTGAAGTCTGGAGGGTGAATCAGAAGAAGCAGAAGAAGGAGAAGGAGAAGGTGAAGTCTGGAGGGTGAATTAGAAGAAGCAGAAGAAGGAGAAGGAGAAGGTGAAGTCAGGAGGGTGAATCAGAAGAAGCAGAAGAAGGAGAAGGAGCAGGTGAAGTCAGGGGGGTGAAGCAGAAGAAGTAGAAGAAGGAGAAGGAGAAGGTGAAGTCAGGAGGGTGAAGCAGAAGAAGCAGAAGAAGGAGAAGGAGAAGGTGAAGTCAGGAGAGTGAAGCAGAAGAAGCAGAAGAAGGAGAAGGAGAAGGTGAAGTCTGGAGGGTGAAGCAGAAGAAGCAGAAGAAGGAGAAGGAGAAGGTGAAGTCTGGAGGGCGAAGCAGAAGAAGCAGAAGAAGGAGAAGGAGAAGGTGAAGTCTGGAGGGTGAAGCAGAAGAAGCAGAAGAAGGAGAAGGAGAAGGTGAAGTCTGGAGGGTGAATCAGAAGAAGTAGAAGAAGGAGAAGGAGAAGGTGAAGTCAGGAGGGTGAATCAGAAGAAGTAGAAGAAGGAGAAGGAGAAGGTGAAGTCAGGAGGGTGAAGCAGAAGAAGCAGAAGAAGGAGAAGGAGAAGGTGAAGTCAGGAGGGTGAATCGGAAGAAGTAGAAGAAGGAGAAGGAGAAGGTGAAGTCTGGAGGGTGAATCAGAAGAAGTAGAAGAAGGAGAAGGAGAAGGTGAAGTCTGGAGGGTGAATCAGAAGAAGTAGAAGAAGGAGAAGGAGAAGGTGAAGTCTGGAGGGTGAATCAGAAGAAGCAGAAGAAGGAGAAGGAGAAGGTGACGTCTGGAGGGAGAAGCAGAAGAAGTAGAAGATGGAGAAGGAGAAGGTGAAGTCTGGAGGGTGAATCAGAAGAAGTAGAAGAAGGAGAAGGGGAAGGTGAAGTCTGGAGGGTGAATCAGAAGAAGTAGAAGACGGAGAAGGAGAAGGTGAAGTCTGGAGGGTGAATCAGAAGAAGCAGAAGAACGAGAAGGAGAAGGTGAAGTCTGGAGGGTGAATCAGCAGAAGTAGAAGAAGGAGAAGGAGAAGGTGTAGTCTGGAGGGTGAATCAGAAGAAGTTGACGAAGGAGAAGGACAAGGTGAAGTCTGGAGGGTGAATCAGAAGAAGCAGAAGAACGAGAAGGAGAAGGTGAAGTCTGGAGGGTGAATCAGAAGAAGTAGAAGAAGGAGAATGAGAAGGTGAAGTCTGGAGGATGAATCAGAAGAAGCAGAAGAAGGAGAAGGAGAAGGTGAAGTCTGGAGGGTGAATCAGAAGAAGCAGAAGAAGGAGAAGGAGAAGGTGAAGTCTGGAGGGTGAAGCAGAAGAAGCAGAAGAAGGAGAAGGAGAAGGTGAAGTCTGGAGGGCGCAGCAGAATAAGCAGAAGAAGGAGAAGGAGAAGGTGAAGTCTGGAGGGTGAAGCAGAAGAAGCAGAAGAAGGAGAAGGAGAAGGTGAAGTCTGGAGGGTGAATCAGAAGAAGTAGAAGAAGGAGAAGGAGAAGGTGAAGTCAGGAGAGTGAAGCAGAAGAAGCAGAAGAAGGAGAAGGAGAAGGTGAAGTCTGGAGGGTGAAGCAGAAGAAGCAGAAGAAGGAGAAGGAGAAGGTGAAGTCTGGAGGGCGAAGCAGAAGAAGCAGAAGAAGGAGAAGGGGAAGGTGAAGTCTGGAGGGTGAATCAGAAGAAGTAGAAGAAGCAGAAGGAGAAGGTGAAGTCTGGAGGGTGAATCAGAAGAAGCAGAAGAAGGAGAAGGAGAAGGTGAAGTCTGGAGGGTGAATCAGAAGAAGCAGAAGAAGGAGAAGGAGAAGGTGAAGTCTGGAGGGTGAATCAGAAGAAGCAGAATAAGGAGAAGGAGAAGGTGAAGTCTGGAGGGTGAATCAGAAGAAGCAGAAGAAGGAGAAGGAGAAGATGAAGTCTGGAGGGTGAATCAGAAGAAGTAGAAGAAGGAGAAGGAGAAGGTGAAGTCTGGAGGGTGAATCAGAAGAAGCAGAAGAAGGAGAAGGAGAAGGTGAAGTCTGGAGGGTGAATCAGAAGAAGCAGAAGAAGGAGAAGGAGAAGGTGAAGTCTGGAGGGTGAATCAGAAGAAGCAGAATAAGGAGAAGGAGAAGGTGAAGTCTGGAGGGTGAATCAGAAGAAGCAGAAGAAGTAGAAGGAGAAGGTGAAGTCTGGAGGGTGAATCAGAAGAAGTAGAAGAAGGAGAAGGAGAAGGTGAAGTCTGGAGGGTGGAGCAGAAGAAGTAGAAGAAGGAGAAGGAGAAGGTGAAGTCAGGAGGGTGAATCAGAAGAAGTAGAAGAAGGAGAAGGAGAAGGTGAAGTCTGGAGGGTGAATCAGAAGAAGTAGAAGAAGGAGAAGGAGAAGGTGAAGTCTGGAGGGTGGAGCAGAAGAAGTAGAAGAAGGAGAAGGAGAAGGTGAAGTCTGGAGGGTGAATCAGAAGAAGCAGAATAAGGAGAAGGAGAAGGTGAAGTCTGGAGGGTGAATCAGAAGAAGCAGAAGAAGTAGAAGGAGAAGGTGAAGTCTGGAGGGTGAATCAGAAGAAGTAGAAGAAGGAGAAGGAGAAGGTGAAGTCTGGAGGGTGGAGCAGAAGAAGTAGAAGAAGGAGAAGGAGAAGGTGAAGTCAGGAGGGTGAATCAGAAGAAGTAGAAGAAGGAGAAGGAGAAGGTGAAGTCAGGAGGGTGATTCAGAAGAAGCAGAAGAAGGAGAAGGAGAAGGTGAAGTCTGGAGGGTGAATCAGAAGAATCAGAAGAAGGAGAAGGAGAAGGTGAAGTCTGGAGGGTGAATCAGAAGAAGCAGAAGAAAGAGAAGGAGAAGGTGAAGTCTGGAGGGTGAAGCAGAAGAAACAGAAGAAGGAGAAGGAGAAGGTGAAGACTGAAGGGTGAATCAGAAGAAGTAGAAGAAGGAGAAGGAGAAGGTGAGGTCTGGAGGGTGAATCAGAAGAAGTAGAAGAAGGAGAAGGAGAAGGTGAAGTCTGGAGGGTGAATCAGAAGAAGCAGAAGAAGGAGAAGGAGAAGGTGAAGTCTGGAGGGTGAATCAGAAGATGCAGAAGAAGGAGAAGGAGAAGATGAAGTCTGGAGGGTGAATCAGAAGAAGTAGAAGAAGGAGAAGGAGAAGGTGAGGTCTGGAGGGTGAATCAGAAGAAGCAGAAGAAGGAGAAGGAGAAGGTGAAGTCTGGAGGGAGAATCAGAAGAATCAGAAGAAGGAGAAGGAGAAGGTGATGTCTGGAGGGTGAATCAGAAGAAGCAAAAGAAGGAGAAGGAGAAGGTGAAGTCAGGAGGGTGAATCAGAAGAAGCAGAAGAAGGAGAAGGAGAAGGTGAAGTTAGGAGGGTGAATCAGAAGAAGCAGAAGAAGGAGAAGGAGCAGGTGAAGTCAGGGGGGTGAAGCAGAAGAAGTAGAAGAAGGAGAAGGAGAAGGTGAAGTCAGGAGGGTGATTCAGAAGAAGCAGAAGAAGGAGAAGGAGAAGGTGAAGTCTGGAGGGTGAATCAGAAGAATCAGAAGAAGGAGAAGGAGAAGGTGAAGTCTGGAGGGTGAATCAGAAGAAGCAGAAGAAAGAGAAGGAGAAGGTGAAGTCTGGAGGGTGAAGCAGAAGAAACAGAAGAAGGAGAAGGAGAAGGTGAAGACTGAAGGGTGAATCAGAAGAAGTAGAAGAAGGAGAAGGAGAAGGTGAGGTCTGGAGGGTGAATCAGAAGAAGTAGAAGAAGGAGAAGGAGAAGGTGAAGTCTGGAGGGTGAATCAGAAGAAGCAGAAGAAGGAGAAGGAGAAGGTGAAGTCTGGAGGGTGAATCAGAAGATGCAGAAGAAGGAGAAGGAGAAGATGAAGTCTGGAGGGTGAATCAGAAGAAGTAGAAGAAGGAGAAGGAGAAGGTGAGGTCTGGAGGGTGAATCAGAAGAAGCAGAAGAAGGAGAAGGAGAAGGTGAAGTCTGGAGGGAGAATCAGAAGAATCAGAAGAAGGAGAAGGAGAAGGTGATGTCTGGAGGGTGAATCAGAAGAAGCAAAAGAAGGAGAAGGAGAAGGTGAAGTCAGGAGGGTGAATCAGAAGAAGCAGAAGAAGGAGAAGGAGAAGGTGAAGTTAGGAGGGTGAATCAGAAGAAGCAGAAGAAGGAGAAGGAGCAGGTGAAGTCAGGGGGGTGAAGCAGAAGAAGTAGAAGAAGGAGAAGGAGAAGGTGAAGTCAGGACGGTGAAGCAGAAGAGGCAGAAGAAGGAGAAGGAGAAGGTGAAGTCTGGAGGGCGCAGCAGAAGAAGCAGAAGAAGGAGAAGGAGAAGGTGAAGTCTGGAGGGTGAAGCAGAAGAAGCAGAAGAAGGAGAAGGTGAAGTCTGGAGGGTGAATCAGAATGAGTAGAAGAAGGAGAAGGAGAAGGTGAAGTCAGGAGAGTGAAGCAGAAGAAGTAGAAGAAGGAGAAGGAGAAGGTGAAGTCAGGAGAGTGAAGCAGAAGAAGCAGAAGAAGGAGAAGGAGAAGGTGAAGTCTGGAGGGTGAAGCAGAAGAAGCAGAAGAAGGAGAAGGAGAAGGTGAAGTCTGGAGGGCGAAGCAGAAGAAGCAGAAGAAGGAGAAGGAGAAGGTGAAGTCTGGAGGGTGAAGCAGAAGAAGCAGAAGAAGGAGAAGGAGAAGGTGAAGTCTGGAGGGTGAATCAGAAGAAGTAGAAGAAGGAGAAGGAGAAGGTGAAGTCAGGAGGGTGAATCAGAAGAAGTAGAAGAAGGAGAAGGAGAAGGTGAAGTCAGGAGGGTGAAGCAGAAGAAGCAGAAGAAGGAGAAGGAGAAGGTGAAGTCAGGAGGGTGAATCGGAAGAAGTAGAAGAAGGAGAAGGAGAAGGTGAAGTCTGGAGGGTGAATCAGAAGAAGTAGAAGAAGGAGAAGGAGAAGGTGAAGTCAGGACGGTGAAGCAGAAGAGGCAGAAGAAGGAGAAGGAGAAGGTGAAGTCTGGAGGGCGCAGCAGAAGAAGCAGAAGAAGGAGAAGGAGAAGGTGAAGTCTGGAGGGTGAAGCAGAAGAAGCAGAAGAAGGAGAAGGTGAAGTCTGGAGGGTGAATCAGAAGGAGTAGAAGAAGGAGAAGGAGAAGGTGAAGTCAGGAGAGTGAAGCAGAAGAAGTAGAAGAAGGAGAAGGAGAAGGTGAAGTCAGGAGAGTGAAGCAGAAGAAGCAGAAGAAGGAGAAGGAGAAGGTGAAGTCTGGAGGGTGAAGCAGAAGAAGCAGAAGAAGGAGAAGGAGAAGGTGAAGTCTGGAGGGCGAAGCAGAAGAAGCAGAAGAAGGAGAAGGAGAAGGTGAAGTCTGGAGGGTGAAGCAGAAGAAGCAGAAGAAGGAGAAGGAGAAGGTGAAGTCTGGAGGGTGAATCAGAAGAAGTAGAAGACGGAGAAGGAGAAGGTGAAGTCTGGAGGGTGAATCAGAAGAAGCAGAAGAACGAGAAGGAGAAGGTGAAGTCTGGAGGGTGAATCAGCAGAAGTAGAAGAAGGAGAAGGAGAAGGTGTAGTCTGGAGGGTGAATCAGAAGAAGTTGACGAAGGAGAAGGACAAGGTGAAGTCTGGAGGGTGAATCAGAAGAAGCAGAAGAACGAGAAGGAGAAGGTGAAGTCTGGAGGGTGAATCAGAAGAAGTAGAAGAAGGAGAATGAGAAGGTGAAGTCTGGAGGATGAATCAGAAGAAGCAGAAGAAGGAGAAGGAGAAGGTGAAGTCTGGAGGGTGAATCAGAAGAAGCAGAAGAAGGAGAAGGAGAAGGTGAAGTCTGGAGGGTGAAGCAGAAGAAGCAGAAGAAGGAGAAGGAGAAGGTGAAGTCTGGAGGGCGCAGCAGAATAAGCAGAAGAAGGAGAAGGAGAAGGTGAAGTCTGGAGGGTGAAGCAGAAGAAGCAGAAGAAGGAGAAGGAGAAGGTGAAGTCTGGAGGGTGAATCAGAAGAAGTAGAAGAAGGAGAAGGAGAAGGTGAAGTCAGGAGAGTGAAGCAGAAGAAGCAGAAGAAGGAGAAGGAGAAGGTGAAGTCTGGAGGGTGAAGCAGAAGAAGCAGAAGAAGGAGAAGGAGAAGGTGAAGTCTGGAGGGCGAAGCAGAAGAAGCAGAAGAAGGAGAAGGGGAAGGTGAAGTCTGGAGGGTGAATCAGAAGAAGTAGAAGAAGCAGAAGGAGAAGGTGAAGTCTGGAGGGTGAATCAGAAGAAGCAGAAGAAGGAGAAGGAGAAGGTGAAGTCTGGAGGGTGAATCAGAAGAAGCAGAAGAAGGAGAAGGAGAAGGTGAAGTCTGGAGGGTGAATCAGAAGAAGCAGAATAAGGAGAAGGAGAAGGTGAAGTCTGGAGGGTGAATCAGAAGAAGCAGAAGAAGGAGAAGGAGAAGATGAAGTCTGGAGGGTGAATCAGAAGAAGTAGAAGAAGGAGAAGGAGAAGGTGAAGTCTGGAGGGTGAATCAGAAGAAGCAGAAGAAGGAGAAGGAGAAGGTGAAGTCTGGAGGGTGAATCAGAAGAAGCAGAAGAAGGAGAAGGAGAAGGTGAAGTCTGGAGGGTGAATCAGAAGAAGCAGAATAAGGAGAAGGAGAAGGTGAAGTCTGGAGGGTGAATCAGAAGAAGCAGAAGAAGTAGAAGGAGAAGGTGAAGTCTGGAGGGTGAATCAGAAGAAGTAGAAGAAGGAGAAGGAGAAGGTGAAGTCTGGAGGGTGGAGCAGAAGAAGTAGAAGAAGGAGAAGGAGAAGGTGAAGTCAGGAGGGTGAATCAGAAGAAGTAGAAGAAGGAGAAGGAGAAGGTGAAGTCAGGAGGGTGATTCAGAAGAAGCAGAAGAAGGAGAAGGAGAAGGTGAAGTCTGGAGGGTGAATCAGAAGAATCAGAAGAAGGAGAAGGAGAAGGTGAAGTCTGGAGGGTGAATCAGAAGAAGCAGAAGAAAGAGAAGGAGAAGGTGAAGTCTGGAGGGTGAAGCAGAAGAAACAGAAGAAGGAGAAGGAGAAGGTGAAGACTGAAGGGTGAATCAGAAGAAGTAGAAGAAGGAGAAGGAGAAGGTGAGGTCTGGAGGGTGAATCAGAAGAAGTAGAAGAAGGAGAAGGAGAAGGTGAAGTCTGGAGGGTGAATCAGAAGAAGCAGAAGAAGGAGAAGGAGAAGGTGAAGTCTGGAGGGTGAATCAGAAGATGCAGAAGAAGGAGAAGGAGAAGATGAAGTCTGGAGGGTGAATCAGAAGAAGTAGAAGAAGGAGAAGGAGAAGGTGAGGTCTGGAGGGTGAATCAGAAGAAGCAGAAGAAGGAGAAGGAGAAGGTGAAGTCTGGAGGGAGAATCAGAAGAATCAGAAGAAGGAGAAGGAGAAGGTGATGTCTGGAGGGTGAATCAGAAGAAGCAAAAGAAGGAGAAGGAGAAGGTGAAGTCAGGAGGGTGAATCAGAAGAAGCAGAAGAAGGAGAAGGAGAAGGTGAAGTTAGGAGGGTGAATCAGAAGAAGCAGAAGAAGGAGAAGGAGCAGGTGAAGTCAGGGGGGTGAAGCAGAAGAAGTAGAAGAAGGAGAAGGAGAAGGTGAAGTCAGGACGGTGAAGCAGAAGAGGCAGAAGAAGGAGAAGGAGAAGGTGAAGTCTGGAGGGCGCAGCAGAAGAAGCAGAAGAAGGAGAAGGAGAAGGTGAAGTCTGGAGGGTGAAGCAGAAGAAGCAGAAGAAGGAGAAGGTGAAGTCTGGAGGGTGAATCAGAATGAGTAGAAGAAGGAGAAGGAGAAGGTGAAGTCAGGAGAGTGAAGCAGAAGAAGTAGAAGAAGGAGAAGGAGAAGGTGAAGTCAGGAGAGTGAAGCAGAAGAAGCAGAAGAAGGAGAAGGAGAAGGTGAAGTCTGGAGGGTGAAGCAGAAGAAGCAGAAGAAGGAGAAGGAGAAGGTGAAGTCTGGAGGGCGAAGCAGAAGAAGCAGAAGAAGGAGAAGGAGAAGGTGAAGTCTGGAGGGTGAAGCAGAAGAAGCAGAAGAAGGAGAAGGAGAAGGTGAAGTCTGGAGGGTGAATCAGAAGAAGTAGAAGAAGGAGAAGGAGAAGGTGAAGTCAGGAGGGTGAATCAGAAGAAGTAGAAGAAGGAGAAGGAGAAGGTGAAGTCAGGAGGGTGAAGCAGAAGAAGCAGAAGAAGGAGAAGGAGAAGGTGAAGTCAGGAGGGTGAATCGGAAGAAGTAGAAGAAGGAGAAGGAGAAGGTGAAGTCTGGAGGGTGAATCAGAAGAAGTAGAAGAAGGAGAAGGAGAAGGTGAAGTCAGGACGGTGAAGCAGAAGAGGCAGAAGAAGGAGAAGGAGAAGGTGAAGTCTGGAGGGCGCAGCAGAAGAAGCAGAAGAAGGAGAAGGAGAAGGTGAAGTCTGGAGGGTGAAGCAGAAGAAGCAGAAGAAGGAGAAGGTGAAGTCTGGAGGGTGAATCAGAAGGAGTAGAAGAAGGAGAAGGAGAAGGTGAAGTCAGGAGAGTGAAGCAGAAGAAGTAGAAGAAGGAGAAGGAGAAGGTGAAGTCAGGAGAGTGAAGCAGAAGAAGCAGAAGAAGGAGAAGGAGAAGGTGAAGTCTGGAGGGTGAAGCAGAAGAAGCAGAAGAAGGAGAAGGAGAAGGTGAAGTCTGGAGGGCGAAGCAGAAGAAGCAGAAGAAGGAGAAGGAGAAGGTGAAGTCTGGAGGGTGAAGCAGAAGAAGCAGAAGAAGGAGAAGGAGAAGGTGAAGTCTGGAGGGTGAATCAGAAGAAGTAGAAGAAGGAGAAGGAGAAGGTGAAGTCAGGAGGGTGAATCAGAAGAAGTAGAAGAAGGAGAAGGAGAAGGTGAAGTCAGGAGGGTGAAGCAGAAGAAGCAGAAGAAGGAGAAGGAGAAGGTGAAGTCAGGAGGGTGAATCGGAAGAAGTAGAAGAAGGAGAAGGAGAAGGTGAAGTCTGGAGGGTGAATCAGAAGAAGTAGAAGAAGGAGAAGGAGAAGGTGAAGTCTGGAGGGTGAATCAGAAGAAGTAGAAGAAGGAGAAGGAGAAGGTGAAGTCTGGAGGGTGAATCAGAAGAAGCAGAAGAAGGAGAAGGAGAAGGTGACGGCTGGAGGGAGAAGCAGAAGAAGCAGAAGAAGGAGAAGGAGAAGGTGACGTCTGGAGGGAGAAGCAGAAGAAGTAGAAGAAGGAGAAGGAGAAGGTGAAGTCTGGAGGGTGAATCAGAAGAAGTAGAAGAAGGAGAAGGGGAAGGTGAAGTCTGGAGGGTGAATCAGAAGAAGTAGAAGACGGAGAAGGAGAAGTTGAAGTCTGGAGGGTGAATCAGAAGAAGCAGAAGAACGAGAAGGAGAAGGTGAAGTCTGGAGGGTGAATCAGCAGAAGTAGAAGAAGGAGAAGGAGAAGGTGTAGTCTGGAGGGTGAATCAGAAGAAGTTGACGAAGGAGAAGGAGAAGGTGAAGTCTGGAGGGTGAATCAGAAGAAGTAGAAGAAGGAGAATGAGAAGGTGAAGTCTGGAGGATGAATCAGAAGAAGCAGAAGAAGGAGAAGGAGAAGGTGAAGTCTGGAGGGTGAATCAGAAGAAGCAGAAGAAGGAGAAGGAGAAGGTGAAGTCTGGAGGGAGAATCAGAAGAAGCAGAATAAGGAGAAGGAGAAGGTGAAGTCTGGAGGGTGAATCAGAAGAAGCAGAAGAAGGAGAAGGAGAAGGTGAAGTCTGGAGGGTGAATCAGAAGAAGTAGAAGAAGGAGAAGGAGAAGGTGAAGTCTGGAGGGTGAATCAGAAGAAGTAGAAGAAGGAGAAGGAGAAGGTGAAGTCTGGAGGGTGAATCAGAAGCAGTAGAAGAAGGAGAAGGAGAAGGTGAAGTCTGGAGGGTGAAGCAGAAGAAGTAGAAGAAGGAGAAGGAGAAGGTGAAGTCTGGAGGGTGAATTAGAAGAAGCAGAAGAAGGAGAAGGAGAAGGTGAAGTCAGGGGGGTGAATCAGAAGAAGCAGAAGAAGGAGAAGCAGAAGGTAAAGTTAGGAGGGTGAACCAGAAGAAGCAGAGAAGGAGAAGGAGCAGGTGAAGTCAGGGGGGTGAAGCAGAAGAAGTAGAAGAAGGAGAAGGAGAAGGTGAAGTCAGGAGCGTGAAGCAGAAGAAGCAGAAGAAGGAGAAGGAGAAGGTGAAGTCTGGAGGGCGCAGCAGAATAAGCAGAAGAAGGAGAAGGAGAAGGTGAAGTCTGGAGGGTGAAGCAGAAGAAGCAGAAGAAGGAGAAGGAGAAGGTGAAGTCTGGAGGGTGAATCAGAAGAAGTAGAAGAAGGAGAAGGAGAAGGTGAAGTCAGGAGAGTGAAGCAGAAGAAGCAGAAGAAGGAGAAGGAGAAGGTGATGTCTGGAGGGTGAAGCAGAAGAAGCAGAAGAAGGAGAAGGAGAAGGTGAAGTCTGGAGGGCGAAGCAGAAGAAGCAGAAGAAGGAGAAGGGGAAGGTGAAGTCTGGAGGGTGAATCAGAAGAAGTAGAAGAAGCAGAAGGAGAAGGTGAAGTCTGGAGGGTGAATCAGAAGAAGCAGAAGAAGGAGAAGGAGAAGGTGAAGTCTGGAGGGTGAATCAGAAGAAGCAGAAGAAGGAGAAGGAGAAGGTGAAGTCTGGAGGGTGAATCAGAAGAAGCAGAATAAGGAGAAGGAGAAGGTGAAGTCTGGAGGGTGAATCAGAAGAAGCAGAAGAAGGAGAAGGAGAAGATGAAGTCTGGAGGGTGAATCAGAAGAAGTAGAAGAAGGAGAAGGAGAAGGTGAAGTCTGGAGGGTGAATCAGAAGAAGTAGAAGAAGGAGAAGGAGAAGGTGAAGACTGGAGGGTGAATCAGAAGAAGCAGAAGAAGGAGAAGGAGAAGGTGAAGTCTGGAGGGTGAATCAGAAGAAGCAGAAGAAGGAGAAGGAGACGATGAAGTCTGGAGGGTGAACCAGAAGAAGTAGAAGAAGGAGAAGGAGAAGGTGAAGTCTGGAGGGTGAATCAGAAGAAGCAGAAGAAGGAGAAGGAGAAGGTGAAGTCTGGAGGGTGAATCAGAAGAAGCAGAAGAAGGAGAAGGAGAAGGTGAAGTCTGGAGGGTGAATCAGAAGAAGCAGAATAAGGAGAAGGAGAAGGTGAAGTCTGGAGGGTGAATCAGAAGAAGCAGAAGAAGTAGAAGGAGAAGGTGAAGTCTGGAGGGTGAATCAGAAGAAGTAGAAGAAGGAGAAGGAGAAGGTGAAGTCTGGAGGGTGGAGCAGAAGAAGTAGAAGAAGGAGAAGGAGAAGGTGAAGTCAGGAGGGTGAATCAGAAGAAGTAGAAGAAGGAGAAGGAGAAGGTGAAGTCAGGAGGGTGATTCAGAAGAAGCAGAAGAAGGAGAAGGAGAAGGTGAAGTCTGGAGGGTGAATCAGAAGAATCAGAAGAAGGAGAAGGAGAAGGTGAAGTCTGGAGGGTGAATCAGAAGAAGCAGAAGAAAGAGAAGGAGAAGGTGAAATCTGGAGGGTGAAGCAGAAGAAACAGAAGAAGGAGAAGGAGAAGGTGAAGACTGAAGGGTGAATCAGAAGAAGTAGAAGAAGGAGAAGGAGAAGGTGAGGTCTGGAGGGTGAATCAGAAGAAGTAGAAGAAGGAGAAGGAGAAGGTGAAGTCTGGAGGGTGAATCAGAAGAAGCAGAAGAAGGAGAAGGAGAAGGTGAAGTCTGGAGGGTGAATCAGAAGAAGCAGAAGAAGGAGAAGGAGAAGATGAAGTCTGGAGGGTGAATCAGAAGAAGTAGAAGAAGGAGAAGGAGAAGGTGAGGTCTGGAGGGTGAATCAGAAGAAGCAGAAGAAGGAGAAGGAGAAGGTGAAGTCTGGAGGGTGAATCAGAAGAAGCAGAAGAAGGAGAAGGAGAAGGTGATGTCTGGAGGGTGAATCAGAAGAAGCAAAAGAAGGAGAAGGAGAAGGTGAAGTCAGGAGGGTGAATCAGAAGAAGCAGAAGAAGGAGAAGGAGAAGGTGAAGTTAGGAGGGTGAATCAGAAGAAGCAGAAGAAGGAGAAGGAGCAGGTGAAGTCAGGGGGGTGAAGCAGAAGAAGTAGAAGAAGGAGAAGGAGAAGGTGAAGTCAGGACGGTGAAGCAGAAGAGGCAGAAGAAGGAGAAGGAGAAGGTGAAGTCTGGAGGGCGCAGCAGAAGAAGCAGAAGAAGGAGAAGGAGAAGGTGAAGTCTGGAGGGTGAAGCAGAAGAAGCAGAAGAAGGAGAAGGTGAAGTCTGGAGGGTGAATCAGAAGGAGTAGAAGAAGGAGAAGGAGAAGGTGAAGTCAGGAGAGTGAAGCAGAAGAAGCAGAAGAAGGAGAAGGAGAAGGTGAAGTCTGGAGGGTGAAGCAGAAGAAGCAGAAGAAGGAGAAGGAGAAGGTGAAGTCTGGAGGGCGAAGCAGAAGAAGCAGAAGAAGGAGAAGGAGAAGGTGAAGTCTGGAGGGTGAAGCAGAAGAAGCTGAAGAAGGAGAAGGAGAAGGTGAAGTCTGGAGGGTGAATCAGAAGAAGTAGAAGAAGGAGAAGGAGAAGGTGAAGTCAGGAGGGTGAAGCAGAAGAAGCAGAAGATGGAGAAGGAGAAGGTGAAGTCTGGAGGGTGAAACAGAAGAATCAGAAGAAGGAGAAGGAGAAGGTGAAGTCTGGAGGGTGAATCAGAAGAAGCAGAAGAAAGAGAAGGAGAAGGTGAAGTCTGGAGGGTGAAGCAGAAGAAACAGAAGAAGGAGAAGGAGAAGGTGAAGACTGAAGGGTGAATCAGAAGACGTAGAAGAAGGAGAAGGAGAAGGTGAAGTCTGGAGGGTGAATCAGAAGAAGTAGAAGAAGGCGAAGGAGAAGGTGAAGTCTGGAGGGTGAATCAGAAGAAGCAGAAGAAGGAGAAGGAGAAGGTGAAGTCTGGAGGGTGAATCAGAAGAAGCAGAAGAAGGAGAAGGAGAAGTTGAAGTCTGGAGGGTGAATCAGAAGAAGTAGAAGAAGGAGAAGGAGAAGGTGATGTCTGGAGGGTGAATCAGAAGAAGCAGAAGAAGGAGAAGGAGAAGGTGAAGTCTGGAGGGTGAATCAGAAGAAGCAGAAGAAGGAGAAGGAGAAGGTGAAGTCTGGAGGGTGAATCAGAAGAAGCAAAAGAAGGAGAAGGAGAAGGTGAAGTCAGGAGGGTGAATCAGAAGAAGCAGAAGAAGGAGAAGGAGAAGGTGAAGTTAGGAGGGTGAATCAGAAGAAGCAGAAGAAGGAGAAGGAGCAGGTGAAGTGAGGGGGGTGAAGCAGAAGACGTAGAAGAAGGAGAAGGAGAAGGTGAAGTCAGGACGGTGAAGCAGAAGAAGCAGAAGAAGGAGAAGGAGAACGTGAAGTCTGGAGGGCGCAGCAGAAGAAGCCGAAGAAGGAGAAGGAGAAGGTGAAGTCTGGAGGGTGAAGCAGAAGAAGCAGAAGAAGGAGAAGGAGAAGGTGAAGTCTGAAGGGTGAATCAGAAGAAGTAGAAGAAGGAGAGGGAGAAGGTGAAGTCAGGAGAGTGAAGCAGAAGAAGCAGAAGAAGGAGAAGGAGAAGGTGAAGTCTGGAGGGTGAAGCAGAAGAAGCAGAAGAAGGAGAAGGAGAAGGTGAAGTCTGGAGGGCGAAGCAGAAGAAGCAGAAGAAGGAGAAGGAGAAGGTGAAGTCTGGAGGGTGAAGCAGAAGAAGCAGAAGAAGGAGAAGGAGAAGGTGAAGTCTGGAGGGTGAATCAGAAGAAGTAGAAGAAGGAGAAGGAGAAGGTGAAGTCAGGAGGGTGAAGCAGAAGAAGCAGAAGAAGGAGAAGGAAAAGGTGAAGTCTGGAGGGTGAAGCAGAAGAAGCAGAAGAAGGAGAAGGAGAAGGTGAAGTCTCGAGGGTGAAGCAGAAGAAGCAGAAGAAGGAGAAGGAGAAGGTGAAGTAAGGAGGGTGAATCAGAAGAAGTAGAAGAAGGAGAAGGAGAAGGTGAAGTCTGGAGGGTGAATCAGAAGAAGTAGAAGAAGGGGAAGGAGAATGTGAGGTCTGGAGGGTGAATCAGAAGAAGCAGAAGAAGGAGAAGGAGAAGGTGAAGTCTGGAGGATGAAGCAGAAGAAACAGAAGAAGGAGAAGGAGAAGGTGAAGACTGAAGGGTGAATCAGAAGAAGTAGAAGAAGGAGAAGGAGAAGGTGAAGTCTGGAGGGTGAATCAGAAGAAGCAGAAGAAGGAGAAGGAGAAGGTGAAGTCTGGAGGGTGAATCAGAAGAAGCAGAAGAAGGAGAAGGAGAAGATGAAGTCTGGAGGGTGAATCAGAAGAAGTAGAAGAAGGAGAAGGAGAAGGTGAGGTCTGGAGGGTGAATCAGAAGAAGCAGAAGAAGGAGAAGGAGAAGGTGAAGTCTGGAGAGTGAAGCAGAAGAAGCAGAAGAAGGAGAAGGAGAAGGTGAAGTCTGGAGGGTGAAGCAGAAGAAGCAGAAGAAGGAGAAGGAGAAGGTGAAGTCTGGAGGGCGAAGCAGAAGAAGCAGAAGAAGGAGAAGGAGAAGGTGAAGTCTGGAGGGTGAAGCAGAAGAAGCAGAAGAAGGAGAAGGAGAAGGTGAAGTCTGGAGGGTGAATCAGAAGAAGTAGAAGAAGGAGAAGGAGAAGGTGAAGTCAGGAGGGTGAAGCAGAAGAAGCAGAAGAAGGAGAAGGAGAAGGTGAAGTCTGGAGGGTGAAGCAGAAGAAGCAGAAGAAGGAGAAGGAGAAGGTGAAGTCTGGAGGGTGAAGCAGAAGAAGCAGAAGAAGGAGAAGGAGAAGGTGAAGTAAGGAGGGTGAATCAGAAGAAGTAGAAGAAGGAGAAGGAGAAGGTGTAGTCTGGAGGGTGAATCAGAAGACGTAGAAGAAGGAGAAGGAGAAGGTGAAGTCTGGAAGGTGAATCAGAAGAAGTAGAAGAAGGAGAAGGAGAATGTGAAGTCTGGAGGGTGAATCAGAAGAAGCAGAAGAAGGAGAAGGTGAAGTCTGGAGGGAGAAGCAGAAGAAGTAGAAGAAGGAGAAGGAGAAGTTGAAGTCTGGAGGGTGAATCAGAAGAAGTAGAACAAAGAGAAGGAGAAGGTGAAGTCTGGAGGGTCAATCAGAAGAAGTAGAAGAAGGAGAAGGAGAAGGTGAAGTCTGGAGGGTGAATCAGAAGAAGCAGAAGAAGGAGAAGGAGAAGATGAAGTCTGGAGGGTGAATCAGAAGAAGTAGAAGAAGGAGAAGGAGAAGGTGAAGTCTGCAGGGTGAATCAGAACAAGCAGAAGAAGGAGAAGGAGAAGGTGAAGTCTGGAGGGTGAATCAGAAGAAGTAGAAGAAGGAGAAGGAGAAGGTGAAGTCTGGAGGGTGAATCAGAAGAAGAAGGAGAAGGTGAAGTCTGGAGGGTGAAGCAGAAGAGGCAGAAGAAGGAGAAGGAGAAGGTGAAGTCTGGAGGGCGCAGCAGAAGAAGCAGAAGAAGGAGAAGGAGAAGGTGAAGTCTGGAGGGTGAAGCAGAAGAAGCAGAAGAAGGAGAAGGTGAAGTCTGGAGGGTGAATCAGAAGGAGTAGAAGAAGGAGAAGGAGAAGGTGAAGTCAGGAGAGTGAAGCAGAAGAAGCAGAAGAAGGAGAAGGAGAAGGTGAAGTCTGGAGGGTGAAGCAGAAGAAGCAGAAGAAGGAGAAGGAGAAGGTGAAGTCTGGAGGGCGAAGCAGAAGAAGCAGAAGAAGGAGAAGGAGAAGGTGAAGTCTGGAGGGTGAAGCAGAAGAAGCTGAAGAAGGAGAAGGAGAAGGTGAAGTCTGGAGGGTGAATCAGAAGAAGTAGAAGAAGGAGAAGGAGAAGGTGAAGTCAGGAGGGTGAAGCAGAAGAAGCAGAAGATGGAGAAGGAGAAGGTGAAGTCTGGAGGGTGAAACAGAAGAATCAGAAGAAGGAGAAGGAGAAGGTGAAGTCTGGAGGGTGAATCAGAAGAAGCAGAAGAAAGAGAAGGAGAAGGTGAAGTCTGGAGGGTGAAGCAGAAGAAACAGAAGAAGGAGAAGGAGAAGGTGAAGACTGAAGGGTGAATCAGAAGACGTAGAAGAAGGAGAAGGAGAAGGTGAAGTCTGGAGGGTGAATCAGAAGAAGTAGAAGAAGGCGAAGGAGAAGGTGAAGTCTGGAGGGTGAATCAGAAGAAGCAGAAGAAGGAGAAGGAGAAGGTGAAGTCTGGAGGGTGAATCAGAAGAAGCAGAAGAAGGAGAAGGAGAAGTTGAAGTCTGGAGGGTGAATCAGAAGAAGTAGAAGAAGGAGAAGGAGAAGGTGATGTCTGGAGGGTGAATCAGAAGAAGCAGAAGAAGGAGAAGGAGAAGGTGAAGTCTGGAGGGTGAATCAGAAGAAGCAGAAGAAGGAGAAGGAGAAGGTGAAGTCTGGAGGGTGAATCAGAAGAAGCAAAAGAAGGAGAAGGAGAAGGTGAAGTTAGGAGGGTGAATCAGAAGAAGCAGAAGAAGGAGAAGGAGCAGGTGAAGTGAGGGGGGTGAAGCAGAAGACGTAGAAGAAGGAGAAGGAGAAGGTGAAGTCAGGACGGTGAAGCAGAAGAAGCAGAAGAAGGAGAAGGAGAAGGTGAAGTCTGGAGGGCGCAGCAGAAGAAGCCGAAGAAGGAGAAGGAGAAGGTGAAGTCTGGAGGGTGAAGCAGAAGAAGCAGAAGAAGGAGAAGGAGAAGGTGAAGTCTGAAGGGTGAATCAGAAGAAGTAGAAGAAGGAGAGGGAGAAGGTGAAGTCAGGAGAGTGAAGCAGAAGAAGCAGAAGAAGGAGAAGGAGAAGGTGAAGTCTGGAGGGTGAAGCAGAAGAAGCAGAAGAAGGAGAAGGAGAAGGTGAAGTCTGGAGGGCGAAGCAGAAGAAGCAGAAGAAGGAGAAGGAGAAGGTGAAGTCTGGAGGGTGAAGCAGAAGAAACAGAAGAAGGAGAAGGAGAAGGTGAAGTCTGGAGGGTGAATCAGAAGAAGTAGAAGAAGGAGAAGGAGAAGGTGAAGTCAGGAGGGTGAAGCAGAAGAAGCAGAAGAAGGAGAAGGAAAAGGTGAAGTCTGGAGGGTGAAGCAGAAGAAGCAGAAGAAGGAGAAGGAGAAGGTGAAGTCTCGAGGGTGAAGCAGAAGAAGCAGAAGAAGGAGAAGGAGAAGGTGAAGTAAGGAGGGTGAATCAGAAGAAGTAGAAGAAGGAGAAGGAGAAGGTGAAGTCTGGAGGGTGAATCAGAAGAAGTAGAAGAAGGGGAAGGAGAATGTGAGGTCTGGAGGGTGAATCAGAAGAAGCAGAAGAAGGAGAAGGAGAAGGTGAAGTCTGGAGGATGAAGCAGAAGAAACAGAAGAAGGAGAAGGAGAAGGTGAAGACTGAAGGGTGAATCCGAAGAAGTAGAAGAAGGAGAAGGAGAAGGTGAAGTCTGGAGGGTGAATCAGAAGAAGCAGAAGAAGGAGAAGGAGAAGGTGAAGTCTGGAGGGTGAATCAGAAGAAGCAGAAGAAGGAGAAGGAGAAGATGAAGTCTGGAGGGTGAATCAGAAGAAGTAGAAGAAGGAGAAGGAGAAGGTGAGGTCTGGAGGGTGAATCAGAAGAAGCAGAAGAAGGAGAAGGAGAAGGTGAAGTCTGGAGAGTGAAGCAGAAGAAGCAGAAGAAGGAGAAGGAGAAGGTGAAGTCTGGAGGGTGAAGCAGAAGAAGCAGAAGAAGGAGAAGGAGAAGGTGAAGTCTGGAGGGCGAAGCAGAAGAAGCAGAAGAAGGAGAAGGAGAAGGTGAAGTCTGGAGGGTGAAGCAGAAGAAGCAGAAGAAGGAGAAGGAGAAGGTGAAGTCTGGAGGGTGAATCAGAAGAAGTAGAAGAAGGAGAAGGAGAAGGTGAAGTCAGGAGGGTGAAGCAGAAGAAGCAGAAGAAGGAGAAGGAGAAGGTGAAGTCTGGAGGGTGAAGCAGAAGAAGCAGAAGAAGGAGAAGGAGAAGGTGAAGTCTGGAGGGTGAAGCAGAAGAAGCAGAAGAAGGAGAAGGAGAAGGTGAAGTAAGGAGGGTGAATCAGAAGAAGTAGAAGAAGGAGAAGGAGAAGGTGAAGTCTGGAGGGTGAATCAGAAGACGTAGAAGAAGGAGAAGGAGAAGGTGAAGTCTGGAAGGTGAATCAGAAGAAGTAGAAGAAGGAGAAGGAGAATGTGAAGTCTGGAGGGTGAATCAGAAGAAGCAGAAGAAGGAGAAGGTGAAGTCTGGAGGGAGAAGCAGAAGAAGTAGAAGAAGGAGAAGGAGAAGTTGAAGTCTGGAGGGTGAATCAGAAGAAGTAGAACAAGGAGAAGGAGAAGGTGAAGTCTGGAGGGTCAATCAGAAGAAGTAGAAGAAGGAGAAGGAGAAGGTGAAGTCTGGAGGGTGAATCAGAAGAAGCAGAAGAAGGAGAAGGAGAAGATGAAGTCTGGAGGGTGAATCAGAAAAAGTAGAAGAAGGAGAAGGAGAAGGTGAAGTCTGCAGGGTGAATCAGAACAAGCAGAAGAAGGAGAAGGAGAAGGTGAAGTCTGGAGGGTGAATCAGAAGAAGTAGAAGAAGGAGAAGGAGAAGGTGAAGTCTGGAGGGTGAATCAGAAGAAGAAGGAGAAGGTGAAGTCTGGAGGGTGAATCAGAAGAAGCAGAATAAGGAGAAGGAGAAGGTGAAGTCTGGAGGGTGAATCAGAAGAAGCAGAATAAGGAGAAGGAGAAGGTGAAGTCTGGAGGGTGAATCAGAAGAAGCAGAAGAAGGAGAAGGAGAAGGTGAAGTCTGGAGGGTGAATCAGAAGAAGAAGAAGAAGGAGAAGGAGAAGGTGAAGTCTGGAGGGTGAATCAGAAGAAGTAGAAGAAGGAGAACGAGAAGGTGAAGTCAGGAGAGTGAAGCAGAAGAAGCAGAAGAAGGAGAAGGAGAAGGTGAAGTCTGGAGGGTGAAGCAGAAGAAGCAGAAGAAGGAGAAGGAGAAGGTGAAGTCTGGAGGGCGAAGCAGAAGAAGCAGAAGAAGGAGAAGGAGATGGTGAAGTCTGGAGGGTGAAGCAGAAGAAGCAGAAGAAGGAGAAGGAGAAGGTGAAGTCTGGAGGGTGAATCAGAAGAAGTAGAAGAAGGAGAAGGAGAAGGTGAAGTCTGGAGGGTGAAGCAGAAGAAACAGAAGAAGGAGAAGGAGAAGGTAAAGACTGAAGGGTGAATCAGAAGAAGTAGAAGAAGGAGAAGGAGAAGGTGAAGTCTGGAGGGTGAATCAGAAGAAGCAGAAGAAGGAGAAGGAGAAGGTGAAGTCTGGAGGGTGAATCAGAAGAAGCAGAAGAAGGAGAAGGAGAAGATGAAGTCTGGAGGGTGAATCAGAAGAAGTAGAAGGAGAAGGAGAAGGTGCGGTCTGGAGGGTGTATCAGAAGAAGCAGAAGAAGGAGAAGGAGAAGGTGAAGTCTGGAGGGTGAATCAGAAGAAGCAGAAGAAGGAGAAGGAGAAGGTGAAGTCTGGAGGGTGAATCAGAAGAAGCAAAAGAAGGAGAAGGAGAAGGTGAAGTCAGGATGGTGAATCAGAAGAAGCAGAAGATGGAGAAGGAGAAGGTGAAGTTAGGAGGGTGAATCAGAAGAAGCAGAAGAAGGAGAAGGAGCAGGTGAAGTCAGGGGGGTGAAGCAGAAGAAGTAGAAGAAGGAGAAGGAGAAGGTGAAGTCAGGACGCTGAAGCAGAAGAAGCAGAAGAAGGAGAAGGAGAAGGTGAAGTCTGGAGGGCGCAGCAGAAGAAGCAGAAGAAGGAGAAGGAGCAGGTGAAGTCTGGAGGGTGAAGCAGAAGAAGCAGAAGAAGGAGAAGGAGAAGGTGAAGTCTGGAGGGTGAATCAGAAGAAGTAGAAGAAGGAGAAGGTGAAGTCAGGTGAGTGAAGCAGAAGAAGCAGAAGAAGGAGAAGGAGAAGTTGAAGTCTGGAGGGTGAAGCAGAAGAAGCAGAAGAAGGAGAAGGAGAAGGTGAAGTCTGGAGGGCGAAGCAGAAGAAGCAGAAGAAGGAGAAGGAGAAGGTGAAGTCTGGAGGGTGAAGCAGAAGAAGCAGAAGAAGGAGAAGGAGAAGATGAAGACTGGAGGGTGAATCAGAAGAAGTAGAAGAAGGAGAAGGAGAAGGTGAAGTCAGGAGGGTGAAGCAGAAGAAGCAGAAGAAGGAGAAGGAGAAGGTGAAGTCTGGAAGGTGAAGCAGAAGAAGCAGAAGAAGGAGAAGGAGAAGGTGAGGTCTGGAGGGTGAAGCAGAAGAAGCAGAAGAAGGAGAAGGAGAAGGTGAAGTAAGGAGGGTGTATCAGAAGAAGTAGAAGAAGGAGAAGGAGAAGGTGAAGTCTGGAGGGTGAATCAGAAGACGTAGAAGAAGGAGAAGGAGAAGGTGAAGTCTGGAGGGTGAATCAGAAGAAGTAGATGAAGGAGAAGGAGAAGGTGAAGTCTGGAGGGTGAATCAGAAGAAGCAGAAGAAGGAGAAGGAGAAGTTGAAGTCTGGAGGGAGAAGCAGAAGAAGTAGAAGAAGGAGAAGGAGAAGGTGAAGTCTGGAGGGTCAATCAGAAGAAGTAGAAGAAGGAGAAGGAGAAGGTGAAGTCTGGAGGGTGAATCAGAAGAAGCAGAAGAAGGAGAAGGAGAAGATGAAGTCTGGAGGGTGAATCAGAAGAAGTAGAAGAAGGAGAAGGAGAAGGTGTAGTCTGGACGGTGAATCAGAAGAAGTAGACGAAGGAGAAGGAGAAGGTGAAGTCTGCAGGGTGAATCAGAAGAAGTAGAAGAAGGAGAAGGAGAAGGTGAAGTCTGGAGGGTGAATCAGAAGAAGAAGGAGAAGGTGAAGTCTGGAGGGTGAATCAGAAGAAGCAGAAGAAGGAGAAGGAGAAGGTGAAGTCTGGAGGGTGAATCAGAAGAAGCAGAATAAGGAGAAGGAGAAGGTGAAGTCTGGAGGGTGAATCAGAAGAAGCAGAAGAAGGAGAAGGAGAAGGTGAAGTCTGGAGGGAGAATCAGAAGAAGTAGAAGAAGGAGAAGGAGAAGGTGAATTCTGGAGGGTGAATCAGAAGAAGTAGAAGAAGGAGAAGGAGAAGGTGAAGTCAGGAGGGTGAAGCAGAAGAAGCAGAAGAAGGAGAAGGAGAAGGTGAAGTCTGGAGGGTGAAGCAGAAGAAGCAGAAGAAGGAGAAGGAGAAGGTGAAGTTTGGAGGGTGAAGCAGAAGAAGCAGAAGAAGGAGAAGGAGAAGGTGAAGTCAGGAGGGTGAATCAGAAGAAGTAGAAGAAGGAGAAGGAGAAGGTGAAGTCTGGAGGGTGAATCAGAAGAAGTAGAAGAAGGAGAAGGAGAAGGTGAAGTCTGGAGGGTGAATCAGAAGAAGTAGAAGAAGGAGAAGGAGAAGGTGATGTCTGGAGGGTGAATCAGATGAAGTAGAAGAAAGAGAAGGAGAAGGTGAAGCCTGGAGGGAGAAGCAGAAGAAGTAGAAGAAGGAGAAGGAGAAGGTGAAGTCAGGAGGGTGAATCAGAAGAAGTAGAAGAAGGAGAAGGAGAAGGTGAAGTCTGGAGGGTGAATCAGAAGAAGTAGAAGAAGGAGAAGGAGAAGGTGAAGTCTGGAGGGTGAATCAGAAGAAGTAGAAGAAGGAGAAGGAGAAGATGAAGTCTGGAGGGTCAATCAGAAGAAGTAGAAGAAGGAGAAGGAGAAGGTGAAGTCTGGAGGGTGAATCAGAAGAAGCAGAAGAAGGAGAAGGAGAAGGTGAAGTCTGGAGGGTGATTCAGAAGAAGTAGAAGAAGGAGAAGGAGAAGGTGTAGTCTGGACGGTGAATCAGAAGAAGTAGACGAAGGAGAAGGAGAAGGTGAAGTCTGCAGGGTGAATCAGAAGAAGCAGAAGAAGGAGAAGGAGAAGGTGAAGTCTGGAGGGTGAATCAGAAGAAGTAGAAGAAGGAGAAGGAGAAGGTGAAGTCTGAAGGGTGAATCAGAAGAAGCAGAAGAAGGAGAAGGAGAAGGTGAAGTCTGGAGGGTGAATCAGAAGAAGCAGAAGAAGGAGAAGGAGAAGGTGAAGTCTGGAGGGTGAATCAGAAGAAGCAGAATAAGGAGAAGGAGAAGGTGAAGTCTGGAGGGTGAATCAGAAGAAGCAGAAGAAGGAGATGGAGAAGGTGAAGTCTGGAGGGTGAATCAGAAGAAGTAGAAGAAGGAGAAGGAGAAGGTGAAGTCTGGAGGGTGAATCAGAAGATGTAGAAGAAGGAGAAGGAGAAGGTGAAGTCTGGAGGGTGAATCAGAAGAAGCAGAAGAAGGAGAAGGAGAAGGTGAAGTCTGGAGGATGAATCAGAAGAAGCAGAAGAAGGAGAAGGAGACGATGAAGTCTGGAGGGTGAATCAGAAGAAGTAGAAGAAGGAGAAGGAGAAGGTGAAGTCTGGAGGGTGAATCAGAAGAAGCAGAAGAAGGAGAAGGAGAAGGTGAAGTCTGGAGGGTGAATCAGAAGAAGCAGAAGAAGGAGAAGGAGAAGGTGAAGTCTGGAGGGTGAATCAGAAGAAGCAGAATAAGGAGAAGGAGAAGGTGAAGTCTGGAGGGTGAATCAGAAGAAGCAGAAGAAGGAGAAGGTGACGTCTGGAGGGTGAATCAGAAGAAGTAGAAGAAGGAGAAGGAGAAGGTGAAGTCTGGAGGGTGAAGCAGAAGAAGTAGAAGAAGGAGAAGGAGAAGGTGAAGTCAGGAGGGTGAATCAGAAGAAGTAGAAGAAGGAGAAGGAGAAGGTGAAGTCAGGAGGGTGAATCAGAAGAAGCTGAAGAAGGAGAAGGAGAAGGTGAAGTCTGGAGGGTGAATCAGAAGAATCAGAAGAAGGAGAAGGAGAAGGTGAAGTCTGGAGGGTGAATCAGAAGAAGCAGAAGAAAGAGAAGGAGAAGGTGATGTCTGGAGGGTGAAGCAGAAGAAACAGAAGAAGGAGAAGGAGAAGGTGAAGACTGGAGGCTGAATCAGAAGAAGTAGAAGAAGGAGAAGGAGAAGGTGAAGTCTGGAGGGTGAATCAGAAGAAGTAGAAGAAGTTGAAGGAGAAGGTGAAGTCTGGAGGGTGAATCAGAAGAAGCAGAAGAAGGAGAAGGAGAAGGTGAAGTCTGGAGGGTGAATCAGAAGAAGCAGAAGAAGAAGAAGGAGAAGATGAAGTCTGGAGGGTGAATCAGAAGAAATAGAAGAAGGAGAAGGAGAAGGTGAGGTCTGGAGGGTGAATCAGAAGAAGCAGAAGAAGGAGAAGGAGAAGGTGAAGTCTGGAGGGTGAATCAGAAGAAGCAGAAGAAGGAGAAGGAGAAGGTGAAGTTAGGAGGGTGAATCAGAAGAAGCAGAAGAAGGAGAAGGAGAAGGTGAAGTCAGGGGGGTGAAGCAGAAGAAGTAGAAGAAGGAGAAGGAGAAGGTGAAGTCAGGAGGGTGAAGCAGAAGAAGCAGAAGAAGGAGAAGGAGAAGGTGAAGTATGGAGGGCGCAGCAGAAGAAGCAGAAGAAGGAGAAGGAGAAGGTGCAGTCTGGAGGGTGAAGCAGAAGAAGCAGAAGAAGGAGAAGGAGAAGGTGAAGTCTGGAGGGTGAAACAGAAGAAGTAGAAGAAGGAGAAGGAGATGGTGAAGTCAGGAGGGTGAAGCAGAAGAAGCAGAAGAAGGAGAAGGAGAAGGTGAAGTCTGGAGGGTGAATCAGAAGAAGTAGAAGAAGAAGAAGGAGAAGGTGAAGTCAGGAGGGTGCAGCAGAAGAAGTAGAAGAAGGAGAAGGAGAAGGTGAAGTCTGGAGCGTGAATCAGAAGATGTAGAAGAAGGAGAAGGAGAAGGTGAAGTCTGGAGGGTGAATCAGAAGAAGCAGAATAAGGAGAAGGAGAAGGTGAAGTCTGGAGGGTGAATCAGAAGAAGCAGAAGAAGGAGAAGGAGAAGGTGAAGTCTGGAGGGAGAATCGGAAGAAGTAGAAGAAGGAGAAGGAGAAGGTGAAGTCTGGAGGGTGAATCAGAAGAAGTAGAAGAAGGAGAAGGAGAAGGTGAAGTCAGGAGAGTGAAGCAGAAGAAGCAGAAGAAGGAGAAGTAGAAGGTGAAGTCTGGAGGGTGAAGCAGAAGAAGCAGAAGAAGGAGAAGGTGAAGTCTGGAGGGCGAAGCAGAAGAAGCATAAGAAGGAGAAGGAGAAGGTGAAGTCTGGAGGGTGAAGCAGAAGAAGCAGAAGAAGGAGAAGGAGAAGGTGAAGTCTGGAGGGTGAATCAGAAGAAGTAGAAGAAGGAGAAGGAGAAGGTGAAGTCAGGAGGGTGAAGCAGAAGAAGCAGAAGAAGGAGAAGGAGAAGGTGAAGTTTGGAGGGTGAAGCAGAAGAAGCAGAAGAAGGAGAAGGAGAAGGTGAAGTCAGGAGGGTGAATCAGAAGAAGTAGAAGAAGGAGAAGGAGAAGGTGAAGTCTGGAGGGTGAATCAGAAGAAGTAGAAGAAGGAGAAGGAGAAGGTGAAGTCTGGAGGGTGAATCAGAAGAAGTAGAAGAAGGAGAAGGAGAAGGTGAAGTCTGGAGGATGAATCAGATGAAGTAGAAGAAAGAGAAGGAGAAGGTGAAGTCTGGAGGGAGAAGCAGAAGAAGTAGAAGAAGGAGAAGGAGAAGGTGAAGTCTGGAGCGTGAATCAGAAGATGTAGAAGAAGGAGAAGGAGAAGGTGGAGTCTGGAGGGTCAATCAGAAGAAGTAGAAGAAGGAGAAGGAGAAGGTGAAGTCTGGAGGGTGAATCAGAAGAAGCAGAAGAAGGAGAAGGAGAAGGTGAAGTCTGGAGGGTGAATCAGAAGAAGTAGAAGAAGGAGAAGGAGAAGGTGTAGTCTGGACGGTGAATCAGAAGAAGTAGACGAAGGAGAAGGAGAAGGTGAAGTCTGCAGGTTGAATCAGAAGAAGCAGAAGAAGGAGAAGGAGAAGGTGAAGTCTGGAGGGTGAATCAGAAGAAGTAGAAGAAGGAGAAGGAGAAGGTGAAGTCTGGAGGGTGAATCAGAAGAAGCAGAAGAAGGAGAAGGAGAAGGTGAAGTCTGGAGGGTGAATCAGAAGAAGCAGAAGAAGGAGAAGGAGAAGGTGAAGTCTGGAGGGTGAATCAGAAGAAGCAGAATAAGGAGAAGGAGAAGGTGAAGTCTAGAGGGTGAATCAGAAGAAGCAGAAGAAGGAGATGGAGAAGGTGAAGTCTGGAGGGTGAATCAGAAGAAGTAGAAGAAGGAGAAGGAGAAGGTGAAGTCTGGAGGGTGAATCAGAAGATGTAGAAGAAGGAGAAGGAGAAGGTGAAGTCTGGAGGGTGAATCAGAAGAAGCAGAAGAAGGAGAAGGAGAAGGTGAAGTCTGGAGGATGAATCAGAAGAAGCAGAAGAAGGAGAAGGAGACGATGAAGTCTGGAGGGTGAATCAGAAGAAGTAGAAGAAGGAGAAGGAGAAGGTGAAGTCTGGAGGGTGAATCAGAAGAAGCAGAAGAAGGAGAAGGAGAAGGTGAAGTCTGGAGGGTGAATCAGAAGAAGCAGAAGAAGGAGAAGGAGAAGGTGAAGTCTGGAGGGTGAATCAGAAGAAGCAGAATAAGGAGAAGGAGAAGGTGAAGTCTGGAGGGTGAATCAGAAGAAGCAGAAGAAGGAGAAGGTGACGTCTGGAGGGTGAATCAGAAGAAGTAGAAGAAGGAGAAGGAGAAGGTGAAGTCTGGAGGGTGAAGCAGAAGAAGTAGAAGAAGGAGAAGGAGAAGGTGAAGTCAGGAGGGTGAATCAGAAGAAGTAGAAGAAGGAGAAGGAGAAGGTGAAGTCAGGAGGGTGAATCAGAAGAAGCTGAAGAAGGAGAAGGAGAAGGTGAAGTCTGGAGGGTGAATCAGAAGAATCAGAAGAAGGAGAAGGAGAAGGTGAAGTCTGGAGGGTGAATCAGAAGAAGCAGAAGAAAGAGAAGGAGAAGGTGATGTCTGGAGGGTGAAGCAGAAGAAACAGAAGAAGGAGAAGGAGAAGGTGAAGACTGGAGGCTGAATCAGAAGAAGTAGAAGAAGGAGAAGGAGAAGGTGAAGTCTGGAGGGTGAATCAGAAGAAGTAGAAGAAGTTGAAGGAGAAGGTGAAGTCTGGAGGGTGAATCAGAAGAAGCAGAAGAAGGAGAAGGAGAAGGTGAAGTCTGGAGGGTGAATCAGAAGAAGCAGAAGAAGAAGAAGGAGAAGATGAAGTCTGGAGGGTGAATCAGAAGAAGTAGAAGAAGGAGAAGGAGAAGGTGAGGTCTGGAGGGTGAATCAGAAGAAGCAGAAGAAGGAGAAGGAGAAGGTGAAGTCTGGAGGGTGAATCAGAAGAAGCAGAAGAAGGAGAAGGAGAAGGTGAAGTTAGGAGGGTGAATCAGAAGAAGCAGAAGAAGGAGAAGGAGAAGGTGAAGTCAGGGGGGTGAAGCAGAAGAAGTAGAAGAAGGAGAAGGAGAAGGTGAAGTCAGGAGGGTGAAGCAGAAGAAGCAGAAGAAGAAGAAGGAGAAGGTGAAGTCTGGAGGGCGCAGCAGAAGAAGCAGAAGAAGGAGAAGGAGAAGGTGCAGTCTGGAGGGTGAAGCAGAAGAAGCAGAAGAAGGAGAAGGAGAAGGTGAAGTCTGGAGGGTGAATCAGAAGAAGTAGAAGAAGGAGAAGGAGAAGCTGAAGTCAGGAGGGTGAAGCAGAAGAAGTAGAAGAAGGAGAAGGAGAAGGCGAAGCCTGGAGTGTGAAACAGAAGAAGTAGAAGAAGGAGAAGGAGAAGGTGAAGTCTGGAGCGTGAATCAGAAGATGTAGAAGAAGGAGAAGGTGAAGGTGAAGTCTGGAGGGTCAATCAGAAGAAGTAGAAGAAGGAGATGGAGAAGGTGAAGTCTGGAGGGTGAATCAGAAGAAGCAGAAGAAGGAGAAGGAGAAGGTGAAGTCTGGAGTGTGAATCAGAAGAAGTAGAAGAAGGAGAAGGAGAAGGTGTAGTCTGGACGGTGAATCAGAAGAAGTAGACGAAGGAGAAGGAGAAGGTGAAGTCTGCAGGGTGAATCAGAAGAAGCAGAAGAAGGAGAAGGAGAAGGTGAAGTCTGGAGGGTGAATCAGAAGAAGTAGAAGAAGGAGAAGGAGAAGGTGAAGTCTGGAGGGTGAATCAGAAGAAGCTTGAGAAGGAGAAGGAGAAGGTGAAGTCTGGAGGGTGAATCAGAAGAAGCAGAAGGAGAAGGAGAAGGTGAAGTCTGGAGGGTGAATCAGAAGAAGCAGAATAAGGAGAAGGAGACGGTGAAGTCAGGAGGGTGAATCAGAAGAAGTAGAAGAAGTTGAAGGAGAAGGAGAAGTCTGGAGGGTGAATCAGAAGAAGCAGAAGAAGGAGAAGGAGAAGGTGAAGTCTGGAGGGTGAATCAGAAGAAGCAGAAGAAGAAGAAGGAGAAGATGAAGTCTGGAGGGTGAATCAGAAGAAGTAGAAGAAGGAGAAGGAGAAGGTGAGGTCTGGAGGGTGAATCAGAAGAAGCAGAAGAAGGAGAAGGAGAAGGTGAAGTCTGGAGGGTGAATCAGAAGAAGCAGAAGAAGGAGAAGGAGAAGGTGAAGTTAGGAGGGTGAATCAGAAGAAGCAGAAGAAGGAGAAGGAGAAGGTGAAGTCAGGGGGGTGAAGCAGAAGAAGTAGAAGAAGGAGAAGGAGAAGGTGAAGTCAGGAGGGTGAAGCAGAAGAAGCAGAAGAAGGAGAAGGAGAAGCTGAAGTCTGGAGGGCGCAGCAGAAGAAGCAGAAGAAGGAGAAGGAGAAGGTGCAGTCTGGAGTGTGAAGCAGAAGAAGCAGAAGAAGGAGAAGGAGAAGGTGAAGTCTGGAGGGTGAAACAGAAGAAGTAGAAGAAGGAGAAGGAGAAGGTGAAGTCAGGAGGTTGAAGCAGAAGAAGCAGAAGAAGGAGAAGGAGAAGGTGAAGTCTGGAGGGTGAATCAGAAGAAGTAGAAGAAGGAGAAGGAGAAGGTGAAGTCAGGAGGGTGAAGCAGAAGAAGCAGAAGAAGGAGAAGGAGAAGGTGAAGTCTGGAGGGTGAAGCAGAAGAAGCAGAAGAAGGAGAAGGAGAAGGTGAAGTCTGGAGGGTGAAGCAGAAGAAGCAGAAGAAGGAGAAGGAGAAGGTGAAGTCAGGAGGGTGAATCAGAAGAAGTAGAAGAAGGAGAAGGAGAAGGTGAAGTCTGGAGGGTGAATCAGAAGAAGTAGAAGAAGGAGAAGGAGAAGGTGAAGTCTGGAGGGTGAATCAGAAGAAGTAGAAGAAGGAGAAGGAGAAGGTGAAGTCTGGAGGGTGAATCAGAAGAAGCAGAAGAAGGAGAACGGGAAGGTGAAGTCTGGAGGGAGAAGCAGAAGAAGTAGAAGAAGGAGAAGGAGAAGGTGAAGTCTGGAGGGTGAATCAGAAGAAGTAGAAGAAGGAGAAGGCGAAGGGAAAGTCTGGAGGGTGAATCAGAAGAAGTAGAAGAAGGAGAAGGAGAAGGTGAAGTCTGGAGGGTGAATCGGAAGAAGCATAAGAAGGAGAAGGAGAAGGTGAAGTCTGGAGGGTGAATCAGAAGAAGTAGAAGAAGGAGAAGGAGAAGGTGTAGTCTGGAGGGTGAATCAGAAGAAGTAGACGAAGGAGAAGGAGAAGGTGAAATCTGGAGGGTGAATCAGAAGATGCAGAAGAAGGAAAAGGAGAAGGTGAAGTCTGGAGGGTGAATCAGAAGAGGTAGAAGAAGGATAAGGAGAAGGTGAAGTCTGGAGGGTGAACCAGAAGAAGCAGAAGAAGGAGAAGGAGAAGGTGAAGTCTGGAGGGTGAATCAGACGAAGCAGAAGAAGGATAAGGAGAAGGTGAAGTCTGGAGGGTGAATCAGAAGAAGTAGAAGAAGGAGAAGGAGAAGGTGAAGTCTGGAGGGTGAATCAGAAGAAGCAGAAGAAGGAGAAGGAGAAGGTGAAGTCAGGAGGGTGAATCAGAAGAAGCAGAAGAAGGAGAAGGAGAAGGTGAAGTCTGGAGGGTGAATCAGAAGAAGCAGAAGAAGGAGAAGGAGAAGGTGAAGACTGGAGGGTGAATCAGAAGAAGTAGAAGATGGAGAAGGAGAAAGTGAAGTCTGGAGGGTGAATCAGAAGAAGTAGAAAAAGGAGAAGGAGAAGGCGAAGTCTGGAGGGTGAATCAGAAGAAGCAGAAGAAGGAGAAGGAGAAGGTGAAGTCTGGAGGGTGAATCAGAAGAAGTAGAAGAAGGAGAAGGCGAAGGGAAAGTCTGGAGGGTGAATCAGAAGAAGTAGAAGAAGGAGAAGGAGAAGGTGAAGTCTGGAGGGTGAATCGGAAGAAGCATAAGAAGGAGAAGGAGAAGTTGAAGTCTGGAGGGTGAATCAGAAGAAGTAGAAGAAGGAGAAGGAGAAGGTGTAGTCTGGAGGGTGAATCAGAAGAAGTAGACGAAGGAGAAGGAGAAGGTGAAATCTGGAGGGTGAATCAGAAGAAGCAGAAGAAGGAAAAGGAGAAGGTGAAGTCTGGAGGGTGAATCAGAAGAGGTAGAAGAAGGATAAGGAGAAGGTGAAGTCTGGAGGGTGAACCAGAAGAAGCAGAAGAAGGAGAAGGAGAAGGTGAAGTCTGGAGGGTGAATCAGACGAAGCAGAAGAAGGATAAGGAGAAGGTGAAGTCTGGAGGGTGAATCAGAAGAAGTAGAAGAAGGAGAAGGAGAAGGTGAAGTCTGGAGGGTGAATCAGAAGAAGCAGAAGAAGGAGAAGGAGAAGGTGAAGTCAGGAGGGTGAATCAGAAGAAGCAGAAGAAGGAGAAGGAGAAGGTGAAGTCTGGAGGGTGAATCAGAAGAAGCAGAAGAAGGAGAAGGAGAAGGTGAAGACTGGAGGGTGAATCAGAAGAAGTAGAAGAAGGAGAAGGAGAAGGTGAAGTCTGGAGGGTGAATCAGAAGAAGTAGAAGAAGGAGAAGGAGAAGGCGAAGTCTGGAGGGTGAATCAGAAGAAGCAGAAGAAGGAGAAGGAGAAGGTGAAGTCTGGAGGGTGAATCAGAAGAAGCAGAAGAAGGAGAAGGAGAAGATGAAGTCTGGAGGGTGAATCAGAAGAAGTAGAAGAAGGAGAAGGAGAAGGTGAGGTCTGGAGGGTGAATCAGAAGAAGCAGAAGAAGGAGAAGGAGAAGGTGAAGTCTGAAGGGTGAATCAGAAGAAGCAGAAGAAGGAGAAGGAGAAGGTGAAGTCTGGAGGGTGAATCAGAAGAAGCAGAAGAAGGAGAAGGAGAAGGTGAAGTCTGGAGGGTGAATCAGAAGAAGCAGAAGAAGGAGAAGGAGAAGGTGAAGTCTGGAGGGTGAATCAGAAGAAGTAGAAGAAGGAGAAGGAGAAGGTGAAGTCTGCAGGGTGAATCAGAAGAAGTAGAAGAAGGTGAAGGAGAAGGTGAAGTCTGGAGGGTGAATCAGAAGAAGCAGAAGAAGGAGAACGGGAAGGTGAAGTCTGGAGGGAGAAGCAGAAGAAGTAGAAGAAGGAGAAGGAGAAGGTGAAGTCTGGAGGGTGAATCAGAAGAAGTAGAAGAAGGAGAAGGCGAAGGTAAAGTCTGGAGGGTGAATCAGAAGAAGTAGAAGAAGGAGAAGGAGAAGGTGAAGTCTGGAGGGTGAATCGGAAGAAGCAGAAGAAGGAGAAGGAGAAGGTGAAGTCGGGAGGGTGAATCAGAAGAAGTAGAAGAAGGAGAAGGAGAAGGTGTAGTGTGGAGGGTGAATCAGAAGAAGTAGACGAAGGAGAAGGAGAAGGTGAAGTCTGGAGGGTGGATCAGAAGAGGTATAAGAAGGATAAGGAGAAGGTGAAGTCTGGAGGGTGAACCAGAAGAAGCAGAAAAAGGAGAAGGAGAAGGTGAAGTCTGGAGGGTGAATCGGAAGAAGCAGAAGAAGGAGAAGGAGAAGGTGAAGTCTGGAGGGTGAATCAGAAGAAGCAGAAGAAGTAAAAGGAGAAGGTGAAGTCTGGAGGGTGAATCAGAAGAAGTAGAAGAAGGAGAAGGAGAAGGTGAAGTCTGGAGGGTGAATCAAAAGAAGCAGAAGAAGGAGAAGGAGAAGGTGAAGTCAGGAGGGTGAATCAGAAGAAGCAGAAGAAGGAGAAGGAGAAGGTGAAGTCTGGAGGGTGAATCAGAAGAAGCAGATGAAGGAGAAGGAGAAGGTGAAGACTGGAGGGTGAATCAGAAGAAGTAGAAGAAGGAGAAGGAGAAGCTGAAGTCTGGAGGGTGAATCAGAAGAAGTAGAAGATGGAGAAGGAGAAGGCGAAGTCTGGAGGGTGAATCAGAAGAAGCAGAAGAAGGAGAAGGAGAAGGTGAAGTCTGGAGGGTGAATCAGAAGAAGCAGAAGAAGGAGAAGGAGAAGATGAAGTCTGGAGGGTGAATCAGAAGAAGTAGAAGAAGGAGAAGGAGAAGGTGAGGTCTGGAGGGTGAATCAGAAGAAGCAGAAGAAGGAGAAGGAGAAGGTCAAGTCTGAAGGGTGAATCAGAAGAAGCAGAAGAAGGAGAAGGAGAAGGTGAAGTCTGGAGGGTGAATCAGAAGAAGCAGAAGAAGGAGAAGGTGAAGTCTGGAGGGTGAATCAGAAGAAGTAGAAGAAGGAGAAGGAGAAGGCGAAGTCTGGAGGGTGAATCAGAAGAAGCAGAAGAAGGAGAAGGAGAAGGTGAAGTCTGGAGGGTTAATCAGAAGAAGCAGAAGAAGGAGAAGGAGAAGATGAAGTCTGGAGGGTGAATCAGAAGAAGTAGAAGAAGGAGAAGGGGAAGGTGAAGTCTGGAGGGTGAATCAGCAGAAGCAGAAGAAGGAGAAGGAGAAGGTGAAGTCTGGAGGGTGAATCAGAAGAAGCAGAAGAAGGAGAAGGAGAAGGTGAAGTCTGGAGGGTGAATCAGAAGAAGCAAAATAAGGAGAAGGAGAATGTGAAGTCTGGAGGGTGAATCAGAAGATGCAGAAGAAGGAGAAGGAGAAGGTGAAGTCTGGAGGGTGAATCAGAAGAAGTAGAAGAAGGAGAAGGAGAAGGTGAAGTCTGGAGGGTGAAGCAGAAGAAGTAGAAGAAGGAGAAGGAGAAGGTGAAGTCAGGAGGGTGAATCAGAAGAAGTAGAAGAAGGAGAAGGAGAAGGTGAAGTCAGGAGGGTGAATCAGAAGACGCAGAAGAAGGAGAAGGAGAAGGTGAAGTCTGGAGGGTGAATCAGAAGAATCAGACGAAGGAGAAGGAGAAGGTGAAGTCTGGAGGGTGAATCAGAAGAAGCAGAAGAAAGAGAAGGAGAAGGTGAAGTCTGGAGGGTGAAGCAGAAGAAGCAGAAGAAGGAGAAGGAGAAGGTGAAGATTGGAGGGTGAATCAGAAGAAGTAGAAGAAGGAGAAGGAGAAGGTGAAGTCTGGAGGGTGAATCAGAAGAAGTAGAAGAAGGAGAAGGAGAAGGTGAAGTCTGGAGGGTGAATCAGATGAAGCAGAAGAAGGAGAAGTAGAAGATGAAGTCTGGAGCGTGAATCAGAAGAAGCAGAAGAAGGAGAAGGAGAAGATGAAGTCTGGAGGGTGAATCAGAAGAAGTAGAAGAAGGAGAAGGAGAAGGTGAGGTCTGGAGGGTGAATCAGAAGAAGCAGAAGAAGGAGAAGGAGAAGGTGAAGTCTGGAGGGTGAATCAGAAGAAGCAGAAGCAGGAGAAGGAGAAGGTGAAGTCTGGAGGGTGAATCAGAAGAAGCAGAAGAAGGAGAAGGAGAAGGTGAAGTCAGGAGGGTGAATCAGAAGAAGCAGAAGAAGGAGAAGGAGAAGGTGAAGTTAGGAGGGTGAATCAGAAGAAGCAGAAGAAGGAGAAGGAGAAGTTGAGGTCAGGGGGGTGAAGCAGAAGAAGTAGAAGAAGGAGAAGGAGAAGGTGAAGTCAGGAGGGTGAAGCAGAAGAAGCAGAAGAAGGAGAAGGAGAAGGTGAAGTCAGGAGGGTGAAGCAGAAGAAGCAGAAGAAGGAGATGAGATGGTGAAGTCTGGAGGGTGCAGCAGAAGAAGCAGAAGAAGGAGAAGGAGAAGGTGAAGTCCTAAGGGTGAAGCAGAAGAAGCAGAAGAAGGAGAAGGAGAAGGTGAAGTCTGGAGGGTGAATCAGAAGAAGTAGAAGAAGGAGAAGGAGAAGGTGAAGTCAGGAGGGTGAAGCAGAAGAAGCAGAAGAAGGAGAAGGAGAAGGTGAAATCTGGAGGGTGAAGCAGAAGAAGCAGAAGAAGGAGAAGGAGACGGTGAAGTCTGGAGGGTGAAGCAGAAGAAGCAGAAGAAGGAAAAGGAGAAGGTGAAGTCTGGAGGGTGAATCAGAAGAAGTAGAAGAAGGAGAAGGAGAAGGTGAAGTAAGGAGGGTGAAGCAGAAGAAGCAGAAGAAGGAGAAGGAGAAGGTGAAGTCTGGAGGGTGAAGCAGAAGAAGGAGAAGGAGAAGGTGAAGTCTGGAGGGTGAAGCAGAAGAAGCAGAAGAAGGAGAAGGACAAGGTGAAGTCAGGAGGGTGAATCAGAAGAAGTAGAAGAAGGAAAAGGAGAAGGTGAAGTCTGGAGGGTGAATCAGAAGAAGTAGAAGAAGGAGAAGGAGAAGGTGAAGTCTGGAGGGTGAATCAGAAGAAGTGGAAGAAGGAGAAGGAGAAGGTGAAGTCTGGAGGGTGAAGCAGAAGAAGCAGAAGAAGGAGAAGGAGAAGGTGAAGTCTGGAGGGTGAATCAGAAGAAGTAGAAGAAGGAGAAGGAGAAGGTGAAGTCTGGAGGGTGAAGCAGAAGAAGCAGAAGAAGGAGAAGGAGAAGGTGAAGTCTGGAGGGTGAATCAGAAGAAGTAGAAGAAGGAGAAGGAGAAGGTGAAGTCAGGAGGGTGAATCAGAAGAAGCAGAAGAAGGAGAAGGAGAAGATGAAGTCTGGAGGGTGAATCAGAAGAAGCAGAAGAAGGAGAAGGAGAAGGTGAAGTCTAGAGGGTGAATCAGAAGAAGCAGAATAAGGAGAAGGAGAAGGTGAAGTCTGGAGGGTGAATCAGAAGAAGTAGAAGAAGGAGAAGGAGATGGTGAAGTCTGGAGGGTGAATCAGAAGAAGCAGAAGAAGGAGAAGTAGAAGATGAAGTCTGGAGCGTGAATCAGAAGAAGCAGAAGAAGGAGAAGGAGAAGATGAAGTCTGGAGGGTGAATCAGAAGAAGTAGAAGAAGGAGAAGGAGAAGGTGAGGTCTGGAGGGTGAATCAGAAGAAGCAGAAGAAGGAGAAGGAGAAGGTGAAGTCTGGAGGGTGAATCAGAAGAAGCAGAAGAAGGAGAAGGAGAAGGTGAAGTCTGGAGGGTGAATCAGAAGAAGCAGAAGAAGGAGAAGGAGAAGGTGAAGTCAGGAGGGTGAATCAGAAGAAGCAGAAGAAGGAGAAGGAGAAGGTGAAGTTAGGAGGGTGAATCAGAAGAAGCAGAAGAAGGAGAAGGAGAAGGTGAAGTCAGGGGGGTGAAGCAGAAGAAGTAGAAGAAGGAGAGGGAGAAGGTGAAGTCAGGAGGGTGAAGCAGAAGAAGCAGAAGAAGTAGATGGAGACGGTGAAGCCTGGAGGGCGCAGCAGAAGAAGCAGAAGAAGGAGAAGGAGAAGGTGAAGTCCTAAGGGTGAAGCAGAAGAAGGAGAAGGAGAAGGTGAAGTCTGGAGGGTGAATCAGAAGAAGTAGAAGAAGGAGAAGGAGAAGGTGAAGTCAGGAGGGTGAAGCAGAAGAAGCAGAAGAAGGAGTAGGAGAAGGTGAAATATGGAGGGTGAAGCAGAAGAAGCAGAAGAAGGAGAAGGAGAAGGTGAAGTCTGGAGGGCGAAGCAGAAGAAGCAGAAGAAGGAGAAGGAGAAGGTGAAGTCTGGAGGGTGAAGCAGAAGAAGCAGAAGAAGGAGAAGGAGAAGGTGAAGTCTGGAGGGTGAATCACAAGAAGTAGAAGAAGGAGAAGGAGAAGGTGAAGTAAGGAGGGTGAAGCAGAAGAAGCAGAAGAAGGAGAAGGAGAAGGTGAAGTCTGGAGGGTGAAGCAGAAGAAGCAGAAGAAGGAGAAGGAGAAGGTGAAGTCTGGAGGGTGAAGCAGAAGAAGCAGAAGAAGGAGAAGGAGAAGGTGAAGTCAGGAGGGTGAATCAGAAGAAGTAGAAGAAGGAAAAGGAGAAGGTGAAGTCTGGAGGGTGAATCAGAAGAAGTAGAAGAAGGAGAAGGAGAAGGTGAAGTCTGGAGGGTGAATCAGAAGAAGTGGAAGAAGGAGAAGGAGAAGGTGAAGTCTGGAGGGTGAATCAGAAGAAGCAGAAGAAGGAGAAGGAGAAGATGAAGTCTGGAGGGAGAAGCAGAAGAAGTAGAAGAAGGAGAAGTAGAAGGTGAAGTCTGGATTGTGAATCAGAAGAAGTAGAAGAAGGAGAAGGAGGAGGTGAAGTCTGGAGGGTGAATCAGAAGAAGTAGAAGAAGGAGAAGGTCAAGTCTGGAGGGTGAATCAAAAGGAGCAGAAGAAGGAGAAGGAGAAGGTGAAGTCTGGAGGGTGAATCAGAAGAAGTAGAAGAAGGAGAAGGAGAAGGTGTAGTCTGGAGGATGAATCAGAAGAAGTAGAAGAAGGAGAAGGAGAAGGTGAAGTCTGGAGGGTGAATCAGAAGAAGCAGAATAAGGAGAAGGAGAAGGTGAAGTCTGGAGGGTGAATCAGAAGAAGCAGAAGAAGGAGAAGGAGAAGGTGAAGTCTGGAGGGTGAATCAGAAGAAGTAGAAGAAGGAGAAGGAGAAGGTGAAGTCTGGAGGGTGAAGCAGAAGAAGTAGAAGAAGGAGAAGGAGAAGGTGAAGTCTGGAGGGCGAAGCAGAAGAAGCAGAAGAAGGAGAAGGAGAAGGTGAAGTCTGGAGGGTGAAGCAGAAGAAGCAGAAGAAGGAGAAGGAGAAGGTGAAGTCTGGAGGGTGAATCAGAAGAAGTAGAAGAAGGAGAAGGAGAAGGTGAAGTCAGGAGGGTGAAGCAGAAGAAGCAGAAGAAGGAGAAGGAGAAGGTGAAATCTGGAGGGTGAAGCAGAAGAAGCAGAAGAAGGAGAAGGAGAAGGTGAAGTCTGGAGGGTGAAGCAGAAGAAGCAGAAGAAGGAGAAGGAGAAGGTGAAGTCTGGAGGGTGAATCAGAAGAAGTAGAAGAAGGAGAAGGAGAAGGTGAAGTAAGGAGGGTGAAGCAGAAGAAGCAGAAGAAGGAGAAGGAGAAGGTGAAGTCTGGAGGGTGAAGCAGAAGAAGGAGAAGGAGAAGGTGAAGTCTGGAGGGTGAAGCAGAAGAAGCAGAAGAAGGAGAAGGAGAAGATGAAGTCAGGAGGGTGAATCAGAAGAAGTAGAAGAAGGAAAAGGAGAAGGTGAAGTCCGGAGGGTGAATCAGAAGATGTAGAAGAAGGAGAAGGAGAAGGTGAAGTCTGGAGGGTGAATCAGAAGAAGTGGAAGAAGGAGAAGGAGAAGGTGAAGTCTGGAGGGTGAAGCAGAAGAAGCAGAAGAAGGAGAAGGAGAAGGTGAAGTCTGGAGGGTGAATCAGAAGAAGTAGAAGAAGGAGAAGGAGAAGGTGAAGTCTGGAGGGTGAATCAGAAGAAGCAGAAGAAGGAGAAGGAGAAGATGAAGTCTGGAGGGTGAATCAGAAGAAGCAGAAGAAGGAGAAGGAGAAGGTGAAGTCTGGAGGGTGAATCAGAAGAAGCAGAATAAGGAGAAGGAGAAGGTGAAGTCTGGAGGGTGAATCAGAAGAAGCAGAAGAAGGAGAAGGAGAAGGTGAAGTCTGGAGGGTGAATCAGAAGAAGTAGAAGAAGGAGAAGGAGAAGGTGAAGTCTGGAGGGTGAAGCAGAAGAAGTAGAAGAAGGAGAAGGAGAAGGTGAAGTCAGGAGGGTGAATCAGAAGAAGTAGAAGAAGGAGAAGGAGAAGGTGAAGTCAGGAGGGTGAATCAGAAGAAGCAGAAGAAGGAGAAGGAGAAGGTGAAGTCTGGAGGGTGAATCAGAAGAATCAGACGAAGGAGAAGGAGAAGGTGAAGTCTGGAGGGTGAATCAGAAGAAGCAGAAGAAAGAGAAGGAGAAGGTGAAGTCTGGAGGGTGAAGCAGAAGAAGCAGAAGAAGGAGAAGAAGGTGAAGACTGGAGGGTGAATCAGAAGAAGGAGAAGAAGGAGAAGGAGAAGGTGAAGTCTGGAGGGTGAATCAGAAGAAGTAGAACAAGGAGAAGGAGATGGTGAAGTCTGGAGGGTGAATCAGAAGAAGCAGAAGAAGGAGAAGTAGAAGATGAAGTCTGGAGCGTGAATCAGAAGAAGCAGAAGAAGGAGAAGGAGAAGATGAAGTCTGGAGGGTGAATCAGAAGAAGTAGAAGAAGGAGAAGGAGAACGTGAGGTCTGGAGGGTGAATCAGAAGAAGCAGAAGAAGGAGAAGGAGAAGGTGAAGTCTGGAGGGTGAATCAGAAGAAGCAGAAGAAGGAGAAGGAGAAGGTGAAGTCTGGAGGGTGAATCAGAAGAAGCAGAAGAAGGAGAAGGAGAAGGTGAAGTCAGGAGGGTGAATCAGAAGAAGCAGAAGAAGGAGAAGGAGAAGGTGAAGTTAGGAGGGTGAATCAGAAGAAGCAGAAGAAGGAGAAGGAGAAGGTGAAGTCAGGGGGGTGAAGCAGAAGAAGTAGAAGAAGGAGAAGGAGAAGGTGAAGTCAGGAGGGTGAAGCAGAAGAAGCAGAAGAAGGAGAAGGAGAAGGTGAAGTCAGGAGGGTGAAGCAGAAGAAGCAGAAGAAGGAGATGGAGACGGTGAAGCCTGGAGGGCGCAGCAGAAGAAGCAGAAGGAGGAGAAGGAGAAGGTGAAGTCCTAAGGGTGAAGCAGAAGAAGCAGAAGAAGGAGAAGGAGAAGGTGAAGTCTGGAGGGTGAATCAGAAGAAGTAGAAGAAGGAGAAGGAGAAGGTGAAGTCAGGAGGGTGAAGCAGAAGCAGCAGAAGAAGGAGAAGGAGAAGGTGAAATCTGGAGGGTGAAGCAGAAGAAGCAGAAGAAGGAGAAGGAGAAGGTGAAGTCTGGAGGGCGAAGCAGAAGAAGCAGAAGAAGGAGAAGGAGAAGGTGAAGTCTGGAGGGTGAAGCAGAAGAAGCAGAAGAAGGAGAAGGAGAAGGTGAAGTCTGGAGGGTGAATCACAAGAAGTAGAAGAAGGAGAAGGAGAAGGTGAAGTAAGGAGGGTGAAGCAGAAGAAGCAGAAGAAGGAGAAGGAGAAGGTGAAGTCTGGAGGGTGAATCAGAAGAAGCAGAAGAAGGAGAAGGAGAAGGTGAAGTCTGGAGGGAGAAGCAGAAGAAGTAGAAGAAGGAGAAGGAGAAGGTGAAGTCTGGATTGTGAATCAGAAGAAGTAGAAGAAGGAGAAGGAGGAGGTGAAGTCTGGAGGGTGAATCAGAAGAAGTAGAAGAAGGAGAAGGAGAAGGTCAAGTCTGGAGGGTGAATCAAAAGGAGCAGAAGAAGGAGAAGGAGAAGGTGAAGTCTGGAGGGTGAATCAGAAGAAGTAGAAGAAGGAGAAGGAGAAGGTGTAATCTGGAGGATGAATCAGAAGAAGTAGAAGAAGGAGAAGGTGAAGTCTGGAGGGTGAATCAGAAGAAGCAGAATAAGGAGAAGGAGAAGGTGAAGTCTGGAGGGTGAATCAGAAGAAGCAGAAGAAGGAGAAGGAGAAGGTGAAGTCTGGAGGGTGAATCAGAAGAAGTAGAAGAAGGAGAAGGAGAAGGTGAAGTCTGGAGCGTGAAGCAGAAGAAGTAGAAGAAGGAGAAGGAGAAGGTGAAGTCTGGAGGGTGAAGCAGAAGAAGCAGAAGAAGGAGAAGGAGAAGGTGAAGTCTGGAGGGTGAATCAGAAGAAGTAGAAGAAGGAGAAGTAGAAGGTGAAGTAAGGAGGGTGAAGCAGAAGAAGCAGAAGAAGGAGAAGGAGAAGGTGAAGTCTGGAGGGTGAAGCAGAAGAAGCAGAAGAAGGAGAAGGAGGAGGTGAAGTCTGGAGGGTGAATCAGAAGAAGCAGAAGAAGGAGAAGGAGAAGGTGATGTCTGGAGGGTGAATCAGAAGAAGTTGAAGAAGGAGAAGGAGAAGGTGAAGTCTGGAGGGTGAATCAGAAGAAGCAGAATAAGGAGAAGGAGAAGGTGAAGTCTGGAGGGTGAATCAGAAGAAGCAGAAGAAGGAGAAGGAGAAGGTGAAGTCTGGAGGGTGAATCAGAAGAAGTAGAAGAAGGAGAAGGAGAAGGTGAAGTCTGGAGGGTGAAGCGGAAGAAGTAGAAGAAGGAGAAGGAGAAGGCGAAGTCTGGAGGGTGAATCAGAAGAAGCAGAAGAAGGAGAAGGAGAAGGTGAAGTCTGGAGGGTGAATCAGAAGAAGTAGAAGAAGGAGAAGGAGAAGGCGAAGTCTGGAGGGTGAATCAGAAGAAGTTGAAGAAGGAGAAGGAGAAGGTGAAGACTGGAGGTTGAATCAGAAGAAGTAGAAGAAGGAGAAGGAGAGGGTGAAGTCTGGAGGGTGAATCAGAAGAAGTAGAAGAAGGAGAAGGAGAAGGCGAAGTCTGGAGGGTGAATCAGAAGAAGCAGAAGAAGGAGAAGGAGAAGGTGAAGTCTGGAGGGTGAATCAGAAGAATTAGAAGAAGGAGAAGGAGAAGTTGAGGTCTGGAGGGTGAATCAGAAGAAGCAGAAGAAGGAGAAGGAGAAGGTGAAGTCTGAAGGGTGAACCAGAAGAAGCAGAAGAAGGAGAAGGAGAAGGTGAAGTCTGGAGGGTGTATCAGAAGAAGCAGAAGAAGGAGAAGGAGAAGGTGAAGTCTGGAGGGTGAATCAGAAGAAGCAGAAGAAGGAGAAGGAGAAGGTGAAGTCTGGAGGGTGAATCAGAAGAAGCAGAAGAAGGAGAAGGAGAAGATGAAGTCTGGAGGGTGAATCAGAATAAGTAGAAGAAGGAGAAGGAGAAGGTGAAGTCTGGAGGGTGAATCAGAAGAAGCAGAAGAAGGAGAAGGAGAAGATGAAGTCTGGAGGGTGAATCAGAATAAGTAGAAGAAGGAGAAGGAGAAGGTGAAGTCTGGAGGGTGAATCAGAAGAAGCAGAAGAAGGGGAAGGAGAAGGTGAAGTCTGAAGAGTGAATCAGAAGAAGCAGAAGAAGGAGAAGGAGAAGGTGAAGTCAGGAGGGTGAATCAGAAGAAGCAGAATAAGGAGAAGGAGAAGGTGAAGTCTGGAGGGTGAATCAGAAGAAGCAGAAGAAGGAGAAGGAGAAGGTGAAGTCTGGAGGGTGAATCAGAAGAAGTAGAAGAAGGAGAAGGAGAAGGTGAAGTCTGGAGGGTGAAGCAGAAGAAGTAGAAGAAGGAGAAGGAGAAGGTGAAGTCATGAGGGTGAATCAGAAGAAGTAGAAGAAGGAGAAGGAGAAGGTGAAGTCAGGAGGGTGAATCAGAAGAAGCAGAAGAAGGAGAAGGAGAAGGTGAAGTCTGGAGTGTGAATCAGAAGAATCAGAAGAAGGAGAAGGAGAAGGTGAAGTCTGGAGGGTGAATCAGAAGAAGCAGAAGAAAGAGAAGGAGAAGGTGAAGTCTAGAGGGTGAAGCAGAAGAAGCAGAAGGAGAAGTAGAAGGTGAAGACTGGAGGGTGAATCAGAAGAAGTAGAAGAAGGAGAAGGAGAAGGTGAAGTCTGGAGGGTGAATCAGAAGAGGTAGAAGAAGGAGAAGGAGAAGGTGAAGTCTGGAGGGTGAATCAGAAGAAGTAGAAGAAGGAGAAGGAGAAGGTGAAGTCTGGAGGGTGAATCAGAAGAAGTAGAAGAAGGAGAAGGAGAAGGTGAAGTCAGGAGGGTGAATCAGAAGAAGCAGAAGAAGGAGAAGGAGAAGGTGAAGTTAGGAGGGTGAATCAGAAGAAGCAGAAGAAGGAGAAGGAGAAGGTGAAGTCAGGGGGGTGAAGCAGAAAAAGTAGAAGAAGGAGAAGGAGAAGGCGAAGTCAGGAAGGTGAAGCAGAAGAAGCAGAAGAAGGAGAAGGAGAAGGTGAAGTCTGGCGGGCGCAGCAGAAGAAGCAGAAGAAGGAGAAGGTGAAGGTGAAGTCTGGAGGGTGAAGCAGAAGAAGCAGAAGAAGGAGAAGGAGAAGGTGAAGTCTGGAGGGTGAATCAGAAGAAGTAGAAGAAGGAGAAGGAGAAGGTGAAGTCAGGAGGGTGAAGCAGAAGAAGCAGAAGAAGGAGAAGGAGAAGGTGAAGTCTGGAGGGTGAAGCAGAAGAAGCAGAAGAAGGAGAAGGAGAAGGTGAAGTCTGGAGGGCGAAGCAGAAGAAGTAGAAGAAGGAGAAGGAGAAGGTGAAGTCTGGATGGTGAAGCAGAAGACGCAGAAGAAGGAGAAGGAGAAGGTGAAGTCTGGAGGGTGAATCAGAAGAAGTAGAAGAAGGAGAAGGAGAAGGTGAAGTCAGGAGGGTGAAGCAGAAGAAGCAGAAGAAGGAGAAGGAGAAGGTGAAGTCTGGAGGGTGAAACAGAAGAAGCAGAAGAAGGAGAAGGAGAAGGTGAAGTCTGGAGGGTGAAGCAGAAGAAGCAGAAGAAGGAGAAGGAGAAGGTGAAGTCAGGAGGGTGAATCAGAAGAAGTAGAAGAAGGAGAAGGAGAAGGTGAAGTCTGGAGGGTGAATCAGAAGAAGTAGAAGAAGGAGAAGGAGAAGGTGAAGTCTGGAGGTTGAATCAGAAGAAGTAGAAGAAGAAGAAGGAGAAGGGGAAGTCTGGAGGGTGAATCAGAAGAAGCAGAAGAAGGAGAAGGAGAAGGTGAAGTCCGGAGGGTGAATCAGAAGAAGCAGAAGAAGGAGAAGGAGAAGGTGAAGTTAGGAGGGTGAATCAGAAGAAGCAGAAGAAGGAGAAGGAGAAGGTGAAGTCAGGGGGGTGAAGCAGAAGAAGTAGAAGAAGGAGAAGGAGAAGGTGAAGTCAGGAGGGTGAAGCAGAAGAAGCAGAAGAAGGAGAAGGAGAAGGTGAAGTCAGGAGGGTGAAGCAGAAGAAGCAGAAGAAGGAGATGGAGACGGTGAAGCCTGGAGGGCGCAGCAGAAGAAGCAGAAGGAGGAGAAGGAGAAGGTGAAGTCCTAAGGGTGAAGCAGAAGAAGCAGAAGAAGGAGAAGGAGAAGGTGAAGTCTGGAGGGTGAATCAGAAGAAGTAGAAGAAGGAGAAGGAGAAGGTGAAGTCTGGAGGGTGAAGCAGAAGAAGCAGAAGAAGGAGAAGAAGGTGAAGACTGGAGGGTGAATCAGAAGAAGGAGAAGAAGGAGAAGGAGAAGGTGAAGTCTGGAGGGTAAATCAGAAGAAGTAGAACAAGGAGAAGGAGATGGTGAAGTCTGGAGGGTGAATCAGAAGAAGGAGAAGTAGAAGATGAAGTCTGGAGCGTGAATCAGAAGAAGCAGAAGAAGGAGAAGGAGAAGATGAAGTCTGGAGGGTGAATCAGAAGAAGTAGAAGAAGGAGAAGGAGAAGGTGAGGTCTGGAGGGTGAATCAGAAGAAGCAGAAGAAGGAGAAGGAGAAGGTGAAGTCTGGAGGGTGAATCAGAAGAAGCAGAAGAAGGAGAAGGAGAAGGTGAAGTCTGGAGGGTGAATCAGAAGAAGCAGAAGAAGGAGAAGGAGAAGGTGAAGTCAGGAGGGTGAATCAGAAGAAGCAGAAGAAGGAGAAGGAGAAGGTGAAGTTAGGAGGGTGAATCAGAAGAAGCAGAAGAAGGAGAAGGAGAAGGTGAAGTCAGGGGGGTGAAGCAGAAGAAGTAGAAGAAGGAGAAGGAGAAGGTGAAGTCAGGAGGGTGAAGCAGAAGAAGCAGAAGAAGGAGAAGGAGAAGGTGAAGTCAGGAGGGTGAAGCAGAAGAAGCAGAAGAAGGAGATGGAGACGGTGAAGCCTGGAGGGCGCAGCAGAAGAAGCAGAAGGAGGAGAAGGAGAAGGTGAAGTCCTAAGGGTGAAGCAGAAGAAGCAGAAGAAGGAGAAGGAGAAGGTGAAGTCTGGAGGGTGAATCAGAAGAAGTAGAAGAAGGAGAAGGAGAAGGTGAAGTCTGGAGGGCGAAGCAGAAGAAGCAGAAGAAGGAGAAGGAGAAGGTGAAGTCAGGAGGGTGATGCAGAAGAAGCAGAAGAAGGAGAAGGAGAAGGTGAAATCTGGAGGGTGAAGCAGAAGAAGCAGAAGAAGGAGAAGGAGAAGGTGAAGTCTGGAGGGCGAAGCAGAAGAAGCAGAAGAAGGAGAAGGAGAAGGTGAAGTCTGGAGGGTGAAGCAGAAGAAGCAGAAGAAGGAGAAGGAGAAGGTGAAGTCTGGAGGGTGAATCACAAGAAGTAGAAGAAGGAGAAGGAGAAGGTGAAGTAAGGAGGGTGAAGCAGAAGAAGCAGAAGAAGGAGAAGGAGAAGGTGAAGTCTGGAGGGTGAATCAGAAGAAGCAGAAGAAGGAGAAGGAGAAGGTGAAGTCTGGAGGGAGAAGCAGAAGAAGTAGAAGAAGGAGAAGGAGAAGGTGAAGTCTGGATTGTGAATCAGAAGAAGTAGAAGAAGGAGAAGGAGGAGGTGAAGTCTGGAGGGTGAATCAGAAGAAGTAGAAGAAGGAGAAGGAGAAGGTCAAGTCTGGAGGGTGAATCAAAAGGAGCAGAAGAAGGAGAAGGAGAAGGTGAAGTCTGGAGGGTGAATCAGAAGAAGTAGAAGAAGGAGAAGGAGAAGGTGTAGTCTGGAGGATGAATCAGAAGAAGTAGAAGAAGGAGAAGGAGAAGGTGAAGTCTGGAGGGTGAATCAGAAGAAGCAGAATAAGGAGAAGGAGAAGGTGAAGTCTGGAGGGTGAATCAGAAGAAGCAGAAGAAGGAGAAGGAGAAGGTGAAGTCTGGAGGGTGAATCAGAAGAAGTAGAAGAAGGAGAAGGAGAAGGTGAAGTCTGGAGCGTGAAGCAGAAGAAGTAGAAGAAGGAGAAGGAGAAGGTGAAGTCTGGAGGGCGAAGCAGAAGAAGTAGAAGAAGGAGAAGGAGAAGGTGAAGTCTGGAGGGTGAAGCAGAAGAAGCAGAAGAAGGAGAAGGAGAAGGTGAAGTCTGGAGGGTGAATCAGAAGAAGTAGAAGAAGGAGAAGTAGAAGGTGAAGTAAGGAGGGTGAAGCAGAAGAAGGAGAAGGAGAAGGTGAAGTCTGGAGGGTGAAGCAGAAGAAGACGAAGAAGGAGAAGGAGGAGGTGAAGTCTGGAGGGTGAATCAGAAGAAGCAGAAGAAGGAGAAGGAGAAGGTGATGTCTGGAGGGTGAATCAGAAGAAGTTGAAGAAGGAGAAGGAGAAGGTGAAGTCTGGAGGGTGAATCAGAAGAAGCAGAATAAGGAGAAGGAGAAGGTGAAGTCTGGAGGGTGAATCAGAAGAAGCAGAAGAAGGAGAAGGAGAAGGTGAAGTCTGGAGGGTGAATCAGAAGAAGTAGAAGAAGGAGAAGGAGAAGGTGAAGTCTGGAGGGTGAAGCGGAAGAAGTAGAAGAAGGAGAAGGAGAAGGCGAAGTCTGGAGGGTGAATCAGAAGAAGCAGAAGAAGGAGAAGGAGAAGGTGAAGTCTGGAGGGTGAATCAGAAGAAGTAGAAGAAGGAGAAGGAGAAGGCGAAGTCTGGAGGGTGAATCAGAAGAAGTTGAAGAAGGAGAAGGAGAAGGTGAAGACTGGAGGTTGAATCAGAAGAAGTAGAAGAAGGAGAAGGAGAGGGTGAAGTCTGGAGGGTGAATCAGAAGAAGTAGAAGAAGGAGAAGGAGAAGGCGAAGTCTGGAGGGTGAATCAGAAGAAGCAGAAGAAGGAGAAGGAGAAGGTGAAGTCTGGAGGGTGAATCAGAAGAATTAGAAGAAGGAGAAGGAGAAGTTGAGGTCTGGAGGGTGAATCAGAAGAAGCAGAAGAAGGAGAAGGAGAAGGTGAAGTCTGAAGGGTGAACCAGAAGAAGCAGAAGAAGGAGAAGGAGAAGGTGAAGTCTGGAGGGTGTATCAGAAGAAGCAGAAGAAGGAGAAGGAGAAGGTGAAGTCTGGAGGGTGAATCAGAAGAAGCAGAAGAAGGAGAAGGAGAAGGTGAAGTCTGGAGGGTGAATCAGAAGAAGCAGAAGAAGGAGAAGGAGAAGATGAAGTCTGGAGGGTGAATCAGAATAAGTAGAAGAAGGAGAAGGAGAAGGTGAAGTCTGGAGGGTGAATCAGAAGAAGCAGAAGAAGGAGAAGGAGAAGATGAAGTCTGGAGGGTGAATCAGAATAAGTAGAAGAAGGAGAAGGAGAAGGTGAAGTCTGGAGGGTGAATCAGAAGAAGCAGAAGAAGGGGAAGGAGAAGGTGAAGTCTGAAGAGTGAATCAGAAGAAGCAGAAGAAGGAGAAGGAGAAGGTGAAGTCAGGAGGGTGAATCAGAAGAAGCAGAATAAGGAGAAGGAGAAGGTGAAGTCTGGAGGGTGAATCAGAAGAAGCAGAAGAAGGAGAAGGAGAAGGTGAAGTCTGGAGGGTGAATCAGAAGAAGTAGAAGAAGGAGAAGGAGAAGGTGAAGTCTGGAGGGTGAAGCAGAAGAAGTAGAAGAAGGAGAAGGAGAAGGTGAAGTCATGAGGGTGAATCAGAAGAAGTAGAAGAAGGAGAAGGAGAAGGTGAAGTCAGGAGGGTGAATCAGAAGAAGCAGAAGAAGGAGAAGGAGAAGGTGAAGTCTGGAGTGTGAATCAGAAGAATCAGAAGAAGGAGAAGGAGAAGGTGAAGTCTGGAGGGTGAATCAGAAGAAGCAGAAGAAAGAGAAGGAGAAGGTGAAGTCTAGAGGGTGAAGCAGAAGAAGCAGAAGAAGGAGAAGTAGAAGGTGAAGACTGGAGGGTGAATCAGAAGAAGTAGAAGAAGGAGAAGGAGAAGGTGAAGTCTGGAGGGTGAATCAGAAGAGGTAGAAGAAGGAGAAGGAGAAGGTGAAGTCTGGAGGGTGAATCAGAAGAAGTAGAAGAAGGAGAAGGAGAAGGTGAAGTCTGGAGGGTGAATCAGAAGAAGTAGAAGAAGGAGAAGGAGAAGGTGAAGTCAGGAGGGTGAATCAGAAGAAGCAGAAGAAGGAGAAGGAGAAGGTGAAGTTAGGAAGGTGAATCAGAAGAAGCAGAAGAAGGAGAAGGAGAAGGTGAAGTCAGGGGGGTGAAGCAGAAAAAGTAGAAGAAGGAGAAGGAGAAGGCGAAGTCAGGAAGGTGAAGCAGAAGAAGCAGAAGAAGGAGAAGGAGAAGGTGAAGTCTGGCGGGCGCAGCAGAAGAAGCAGAAGAAGGAGAAGGTGAAGGTGAAGTCTGGAGGGTGAAGCAGAAGAAGCAGAAGAAGGAGAAGGAGAAGGTGAAGTCTGGAGGGTGAATCAGAAGAAGTAGAAGAAGGAGAAGGAGAAGGTGAAGTCAGGAGGGTGAAGCAGAAGAAGCAGAAGAAGGAGAAGGAGAAGGTGAAGTCTGGAGGGTGAAGCAGAAGAAGCAGAAGAAGGAGAAGGAGAAGGTGAAGTCTGGAGGGCGAAGCAGAAGAAGTAGAAGAAGGAGAAGGAGAAGGTGAAGTCTGGATAGTGAAGCAGAAGACGCAGAAGAAGGAGAAGGAGAAGGTGAAGTCTGGAGGGTGAATCAGAAGAAGTAGAAGAAGGAGAAGGAGAAGGTGAAGTCAGGAGGGTGAAGCAGAAGAAGCAGAAGAAGGAGAAGGAGAAGGTGAAGTCTGGAGGGTGAAACAGAAGAAGCAGAAGAAGGAGAAGGAGAAGGTGAAGTCTGGAGGGTGAAGCAGAAGAAGCAGAAGAAGGAGAAGGAGAAGGTGAAGTCAGGAGGGTGAATCAGAAGAAGTAGAAGAAGAAGAAGGAGAAGGGGAAGTCTGGAGGGTGAATCAGAAGAAGCAGAAGAAGGAGAAGGAGAAGGTGAAGTCCGGAGGGTGAATCAGAAGAAGCAGAAGAAGGAGAAGGAGAAGGTGAAGTTAGGAGGGTGAATCAGAAGAAGCAGAAGAAGGAGAAGGAGAAGGTGAAGTCAGGGGGGTGAAGCAGAAGAAGTAGAAGAAGGAGAAGGAGAAGGTGAAGTCAGGAGGGTGAAGCAGAAGAAGCAGAAGAAGGAGAAGGAGAAGGTGAAGTCAGGAGGGTGAAGCAGAAGAAGCAGAAGAAGGAGATGGAGACGGTGAAGCCTGGAGGGCGCAGCAGAAGAAGCAGAAGGAGGAGAAGGAGAAGGTGAAGTCCTAAGGGTGAAGCAGAAGAAGCAGAAGAAGGAGAAGGAGAAGGTGAAGTCTGGAGGGTGAATCAGAAGAAGTAGAAGAAGGAGAAGGAGAAGGTGAAGTCAGGAGGGTGAAGCAGAAGAAGCAGAAGAAGGAGAAGGAGAAGGTGAAATCTGGAGGGTGAAGCAGAAGAAGCAGAAGAAGGAGAAGGAGAAGGTGAAGTCTGGAGGGCGAAGGAGAAGAAGCAGAAGAAGGAGAAGGAGAAGGTGAAGTCTGGAGGGTGAAGCAGAAGAAGCAGAAGAAGGAGAAGGAGAAGGTGAAGTCTGGAGGGTGAATCACAAGAAGTAGAAGAAGGAGAAGGAGAAGCTGAAGTAAGGAGGGTGAAGCAGAAGAAGCAGAAGAAGGAGAAGGAGAAGGTGAAGTCTGGAGGGTGAAGCAGAAGAAGCAGAAGAAGGAGAAGGAGAAGGTGAAGTCTGGAGGGTGAAGCAGAAGAAGCAGAAGAAGGAGAAGGAGAAGGTGAAGTCAGGAGGGTGAATCAGAAGAAGTAGAAGAAGGAAAAGGAGAAGGTGAAGTCTGGAGGGTGAATCAGAAGAAGTAGAAGAAGGAGAAGGAGAAGGTGAAGTTTGGAGGGTGAATCAGAAGAAGTGGAAGAAGGAGAAGGAGAAGGTGAAGTCTGGAGGGTGAATCAGAAGAAGCAGAAGAAGGAGAAGGAGAAGGTGAAGTCTGGAGGGAGAAGCAGAAGAAGTAGAAGAAGGAGAAGGAGAAGGTGAAGTCTGGATTGTGAATCAGAAGAAGTAGAAGAAGGAGAAGGAGGAGGTGAAGTCTGGAGGGTGAATCAGAAGAAGTAGAAGAAGGAGAAGGAGAAGGTCAAGTCTGGAGGGTGAATCAAAAGGAGCAGAAGAAGGAGATGGAGAAGGTGAAGTCTGGAGGGTGAATCAGAAGAAGTAGAAGAAGGAGAAGGAGAAGGTGTAGTCTGGAGGATGAATCAGAAGAAGTAGAAGAAGGAGAAGGAGAAGGTGAAGTCTGGAGGGTGAATCAGAAGAAGCAGAATAAGGAGAAGGAGAAGGTGAAGTCTGGAGGGTGAATCAGAAGAAGCAGAAGAAGGAGAAGGAGAAGGTGAAGTCTGGAGGGTGAATCAGAAGAAGTAGAAGAAGGAGAAGGAGAAGGTGAAGTCTGGAGCGTGAAGCAGAAGAAGTAGAAGAAGGAGAAGGAGAAGGTGAAGTCTGGAGGGCGAAGCAGAAGAAGCAGAGGAAGGAGAAGGAGAAGGTGAAGTCTGGAGGGTGAAGCAGAAGAAGCAGAAGAAGGAGAAGAAGAAGGTGAAGTCTGGAGGGTGAATCAGAAGAAGTAGAAGAAGGAGAAGGAGAAGGTGAAGTAAAGAGGGTGAAGCAGAAGAAGCAGAAGAAGGAGAAGGAGAAGGTGAAGTCTGGAGGGAGAAGCAGAAGAAGCAGAAGAAGGAGAAGGAGGAGGTGAAGTCTGGAGGGTGAATCAGAAGAAGCAGAAGAAGGAGAAGGAGAAGGTGAAGTCTGGAGGGTGAATCAGAAGAAGTTGAAGAAGGAGAAGGAGAAGGTGAAGTCTGGAGGGTGAATCAGAAGAAGCAGAATAAGGAGAAGGAGAAGGTGAAGTCTGGAGGGTGAATCAGAAGAAGCAGAAGAAGGAGAAGGAGAAGGTGAAGTCTGGAGGGTGAATCAGAAGAAGTAGAAGAAGGAGAAGGAGAAGGTGAAGTCTGGAGGGTGAAGCGGAAGAAGTAGAAGAAGGAGAAGGAGAAGGCGAAGTCTGGAGGGTGAATCAGAAGAAGCAGAAGAAGGAGAAGGAGAAGGTGAAGTCTGGAGGGTGAATCAGAAGAATTAGAAGAAGGAGAAGGAGAAGATGAAGTCTGGAGGGTGAATCAGAAGAATTAGAAGAAGGAGAAGGAGAAGTTGAGGTCTGGAGGGTGAATCAGAAGAAGCAGAAGAAGGAGAAGGAGAAGGTGAAGTCTGAAGGGTGAACCAGAAGAAGCAGAAGAAGGAGTAGGAGAAGGTGAAGTCTGGAGGGTGTATCAGAAGAAGCAGAAGAAGGAGAAGGAGAAGGTGAAGTCTGGAGGGTGAATCAGAAGAAGCAGAAGAAGGAGAAGGAGAAGGTGAAGTCTGGAGGGTGAATCAGAAGAAGTAGAAGAAGGAGAAGGAGAAGGTGAAGTCTGGAGGGTGAATCAGAAGAAGTAGAACAAGGAGAAGGAGAAGTTGAAGTCTGGAGGGTGAATCAGAAGAAGCAGAAGAAGGAGAAGGAGAAGGTGAAGTCTGGAGGGTGAATCAGAAGAAGCAGAAGAAGGAGAAGGAGAAGATGAAGTCTGGAGGGTGAATCAGAATAAGTAGAAGAAGGAGAAGGAGAAGGTGAAGTCTGGAGGGTGAATCAGAAGAAGCAGAAGAAGGGGAAGGAGAAGGTGAAGTCTGAAGAGTGAATCAGAAGAAGCAGAAGAAGGAGAAGGAGAAGGTGAAGTCTGGAGGGTGAATCAGAAGAAGCAGAATAAGGAGAAGGAGAAGGTGAAGTCTGGAGGGTGAATCAGAAGAAGCAGAAGAAGGAGAAGGAGAAGGTGAAGTCAGGGGGGTGAAGCAGAAAAAGTAGAAGAAGGAGAAGGAGAAGGCGAAGTCAGGAAGGTGAAGCAGAAGAAGCAGAAGAAGGAGAAGGAGAAGGTGAAGTCTGGCGGGCGCAGCAGAAGAAGCAGAAGAAGGAGAAGGTGAAGGTGAAGTCTGGAGGGTGAAGCAGAAGAAGCAGAAGAAGGAGAAGGAGAAGGTGAAGTCTGGAGGGTGAATCAGAAGAAGTAGAAGAAGGAGAAGGAGAAGGTGAAGTCAGGAGGGTGAAGCAGAAGAAGCAGAAGAAGGAGAAGGAGAAGGTGAAGTCTGGAGGGTGAAGCAGAAGAAGCAGAAGAAGGAGAAGGAGAAGGTGAAGTCTGGAGGGCGAAGCAGAAGAAGTAGAAGAAGGAGAAGGAGAAGGTGAAGTCTGGATAGTGAAGCAGAAGACGCAGAAGAAGGAGAAGGAGAAGGTGAAGTCTGGAGGGTGAATCAGAAGAAGTAGAAGAAGGAGAAGGAGAAGGTGAAGTCAGGAGGGTGAAGCAGAAGAAGCAGAAGAAGGAGAAGGAGAAGGTGAAGTCTGGAGGGTGAAACAGAAGAAGCAGAAGAAGGAGAAGGAGAAGGTGAAGTCTGGAGGGTGAAGCAGAAGAAGCAGAAGAAGGAGAAGGAGAAGGTGAAGTCAGGAGGGTGAATCAGAAGAAGTAGAAGAAGAAGAAGGAGAAGGGGAAGTCTGGAGGGTGAATCAGAAGAAGCAGAAGAAGGAGAAGGAGAAGGTGAAGTCCGGAGGGTGAATCAGAAGAAGCAGAAGAAGGAGAAGGAGAAGGTGAAGTTAGGAGGGTGAATCAGAAGAAGCAGAAGAAGGAGAAGGAGAAGGTGAAGTCAGGGGGGTGAAGCAGAAGAAGTAGAAGAAGGAGAAGGAGAAGGTGAAGTCAGGAGGGTGAAGCAGAAGAAGCAGAAGAAGGAGAAGGAGAAGGTGAAGTCAGGAGGGTGAAGCAGAAGAAGCAGAAGAAGGAGATGGAGACGGTGAAGCCTGGAGGGCGCAGCAGAAGAAGCAGAAGGAGGAGAAGGAGAAGGTGAAGTCCTAAGGGTGAAGCAGAAGAAGCAGAAGAAGGAGAAGGAGAAGGTGAAGTCTGGAGGGTGAATCAGAAGAAGTAGAAGAAGGAGAAGGAGAAGGTGAAGTCAGGAGGGTGAAGCAGAAGAAGCAGAAGAAGGAGAAGGAGAAGGTGAAATCTGGAGGGTGAAGCAGAAGAAGCAGAAGAAGGAGAAGGAGAAGGTGAAGTCTGGAGGGCGAAGGAGAAGAAGCAGAAGAAGGAGAAGGAGAAGGTGAAGTCTGGAGGGTGAAGCAGAAGAAGCAGAAGAAGGAGAAGGAGAAGGTGAAGTCTGGAGGGTGAATCACAAGAAGTAGAAGAAGGAGAAGGAGAAGCTGAAGTAAGGAGGGTGAAGCAGAAGAAGCAGAAGAAGGAGAAGGAGAAGGTGAAGTCTGGAGGGTGAAGCAGAAGAAGCAGAAGAAGGAGAAGGAGAAGGTGAAGTCTGGAGGGTGAATCAGAAGAAGTAGAAGAAGGAGAAGGAGAAGGTGTAGTCTGGAGGATGAATCAGAAGAAGTAGAAGAAGGAGAAGGAGAAGTTGAAGTCTGGAGGGTGAATCAGAAGAAGCAGAATAAGGAGAAGGAGAAGGTGAAGTCTGGAGGGTGAATCAGAAGAAGCAGAAGAAGGAGAAGGAGAAGGTGAAGTCTGGAGGGTGAATCAGAAGAAGTAGAAGAAGGAGAAGGAGAAGGTGAAGTCTGGAGCGTGAAGCAGAAGAAGTAGAAGAAGGAGAAGGAGAAGGTGAAGTCTGGAGGGCGAAGCAGAAGAAGCAGAGGAAGGAGAAGGAGAAGGTGAAGTCTGGAGGGTGAAGCAGAAGAAGCAGAAGAAGGAGAAGAAGAAGGTGAAGTCTGGAGGGTGAATCAGAAGAAGTAGAAGAAGGAGAAGGAGAAGGTGAAGTAAAGAGGGTGAAGCAGAAGAAGCAGAAGAAGGAGAAGGAGAAGGTGAAGTCTGGAGGGAGAAGCAGAAGAAGCAGAAGAAGGAGAAGGAGGAGGTGAAGTCTGGAGGGTGAATCAGAAGAAGCAGAAGAAGGAGAAGGAGAAGGTGAAGTCTGGAGGGTGAATCAGAAGAAGTTGAAGAAGGAGAAGGAGGAAGGTGAAGTCTGGAGGGTGAATCAGAAGAAGCAGAATAAGGAGAAGGAGAAGGTGAAGTCTGGAGGGGTGAATCAGAAGAAGCAGAAGAAGGAGAAGGAGAAGGTGAAGTCTGGAGGGTGAATCAGAAGAAGTAGAAGAAGGAGAAGGAGAAGGTGAAGTCTGGAGGGTGAAGCGGAAGAAGTAGAAGAAGGAGAAGGAGAAGGCGAAGTCTGGAGGGTGAATCAGAAGAAGCAGAAGAAGGAGAAGGAGAAGGTGAAGTCTGGAGGGTGAATCAGAAGAATTAGAAGAAGGAGAAGGAGAAGATGAAGTCTGGAGGGTGAATCAGAAGAATTAGAAGAAGGAGAAGGAGAAGTTGAGGTCTGGAGGGTGAATCAGAAGAAGCAGAAGAAGGAGAAGGAGAAGGTGAAGTCTGAAGGGTGAACCAGAAGAAGCAGAAGAAGGAGTAGGAGAAGGTGAAGTCTGGAGGGTGTATCAGAAGAAGCAGAAGAAGGAGAAGGAGAAGGTGAAGTCTGGAGGGTGAATCAGAAGAAGCAGAAGAAGGAGAAGGAGAAGGTGAAGTCTGGAGGGTGAATCAGAAGAAGTAGAAGAAGGAGAAGGAGAAGGTGAAGTCTGGAGGGTGAATCAGAAGAAGTAGAACAAGGAGAAGGAGAAGTTGAAGTCTGGAGGGTGAATCAGAAGAAGCAGAAGAAGGAGAAGGAGAAGGTGAAGTCTGGAGGGTGAATCAGAAGAAGCAGAAGAAGGAGAAGGAGAAGATGAAGTCTGGAGGGTGAATCAGAATAAGTAGAAGAAGGAGAAGGAGAAGGTGAAGTCTGGAGGGTGAATCAGAAGAAGCAGAAGAAGGGGAAGGAGAAGGTGAAGTCTGAAGAGTGAATCAGAAGAAGCAGAAGAAGGAGAAGGAGAAGGTGAAGTCTGGAGGGTGAATCAGAAGAAGCAGAATAAGGAGAAGGAGAAGGTGAAGTCTGGAGGGTGAATCAGAAGAAGCAGAAGAAGGAGAAGGAGAAGGTGAAGTCAGGGGGGTGAAGCAGAAAAAGTAGAAGAAGGAGAAGGAGAAGGCGAAGTCAGGAAGGTGAAGCAGAAGAAGCAGAAGAAGGAGAAGGAGAAGGTGAAGTCTGGCGGGCGCAGCAGAAGAAGCAGAAGAAGGAGAAGGTGAAGGTGAAGTCTGGAGGGTGAAGCAGAAGAAGCAGAAGAAGGAGAAGGAGAAGGTGAAGTCTGGAGGGTGAATCAGAAGAAGTAGAAGAAGGAGAAGGAGAAGGTGAAGTCAGGAGGGTGAAGCAGAAGAAGCAGAAGAAGGAGAAGGAGAAGGTGAAGTCTGGAGGGTGAAGCAGAAGAAGCAGAAGAAGGAGAAGGAGAAGGTGAAGTCTGGAGGGCGAAGCAGAAGAAGTAGAAGAAGGAGAAGGAGAAGGTGAAGTCTGGATAGTGAAGCAGAAGACGCAGAAGAAGGAGAAGGAGAAGGTGAAGTCTGGAGGGTGAATCAGAAGAAGTAGAAGAAGGAGAAGGAGAAGGTGAAGTCAGGAGGGTGAAGCAGAAGAAGCAGAAGAAGGAGAAGGAGAAGGTGAAGTCTGGAGGGTGAAACAGAAGAAGCAGAAGAAGGAGAAGGAGAAGGTGAAGTCTGGAGGGTGAAGCAGAAGAAGCAGAAGAAGGAGAAGGAGAAGGTGAAGTCAGGAGGGTGAATCAGAAGAAGTAGAAGAAGAAGAAGGAGAAGGGGAAGTCTGGAGGGTGAATCAGAAGAAGCAGAAGAAGGAGAAGGAGAAGGTGAAGTCCGGAGGGTGAATCAGAAGAAGCAGAAGAAGGAGAAGGAGAAGGTGAAGTTAGGAGGGTGAATCAGAAGAAGCAGAAGAAGGAGAAGGAGAAGGTGAAGTCAGGGGGGTGAAGCAGAAGAAGTAGAAGAAGGAGAAGGAGAAGGTGAAGTCAGGAGGGTGAAGCAGAAGAAGCAGAAGAAGGAGAAGGAGAAGGTGAAGTCAGGAGGGTGAAGCAGAAGAAGCAGAAGAAGGAGATGGAGACGGTGAAGCCTGGAGGGCGCAGCAGAAGAAGCAGAAGGAGGAGAAGGAGAAGGTGAAGTCCTAAGGGTGAAGCAGAAGAAGCAGAAGAAGGAGAAGGAGAAGGTGAAGTCTGGAGGGTGAATCAGAAGAAGTAGAAGAAGGAGAAGGAGAAGGTGAAGTCAGGAGGGTGAAGCAGAAGAAGCAGAAGAAGGAGAAGGAGAAGGTGAAATCTGGAGGGTGAAGCAGAAGAAGCAGAAGAAGGAGAAGGAGAAGGTGAAGTCTGGAGGGCGAAGGAGAAGAAGCAGAAGAAGGAGAAGGAGAAGGTGAAGTCTGGAGGGTGAAGCAGAAGAAGCAGAAGAAGGAGAAGGAGAAGGTGAAGTCTGGAGGGTGAATCACAAGAAGTAGAAGAAGGAGAAGGAGAAGCTGAAGTAAGGAGGGTGAAGCAGAAGAAGCAGAAGAAGGAGAAGGAGAAGGTGAAGTCTGGAGGGTGAAGCAGAAGAAGCAGAAGAAGGAGAAGGAGAAGGTGAAGTCTGGAGGGTGAAGCAGAAGAAGCAGAAGAAGGAGAAGGAGAAGGTGAAGTCAGGAGGGTGAATCAGAAGAAGTAGAAGAAGGAAAAGGAGAAGGTGAAGTCTGGAGGGTGAATCAGAAGAAGTAGAAGAAGGAGAAGGAGAAGGTGAAGTTTGGAGGGTGAATCAGAAGAAGTGGAAGAAGGAGAAGGAGAAGGTGAAGTCTGGAGGGTGAATCAGAAGAAGCAGAAGAAGGAGAAGGAGAAGGTGAAGTCTGGAGGGAGAAGCAGAAGAAGTAGAAGAAGGAGAAGGAGAAGGTGAAGTCTGGATTGTGAATCAGAAGAAGTAGAAGAAGGAGAAGGAGGAGGTGAAGTCTGGAGGGTGAATCAGAAGAAGTAGAAGAAGGAGAAGGAGAAGGTCAAGTCTGGAGGGTGAATCAAAAGGAGCAGAAGAAGGAGATGGAGAAGGTGAAGTCTGGAGGGTGAATCAGAAGAAGTAGAAGAAGGAGAAGGAGAAGGTGTAGTCTGGAGGATGAATCAGAAGAAGTAGAAGAAGGAGAAGGAGAAGGTGAAGTCTGGAGGGTGAATCAGAAGAAGCAGAATAAGGAGAAGGAGAAGGTGAAGTCTGGAGGGTGAATCAGAAGAAGCAGAAGAAGGAGAAGGAGAAGGTGAAGTCTGGAGGGTGAATCAGAAGAAGTAGAAGAAGGAGAAGGAGAAGGTGAAGTCTGGAGCGTGAAGCAGAAGAAGTAGAAGAAGGAGAAGGAGAAGGTGAAGTCTGGAGGGCGAAGCAGAAGAAGCAGAGGAAGGAGAAGGAGAAGGTGAAGTCTGGAGGGTGAAGCAGAAGAAGCAGAAGAAGGAGAAGAAGAAGGTGAAGTCTGGAGGGTGAATCAGAAGAAGTAGAAGAAGGAGAAGGAGAAGGTGAAGTAAAGAGGGTGAAGCAGAAGAAGCAGAAGAAGGAGAAGGAGAAGGTGAAGTCTGGAGGGAGAAGCAGAAGAAGCAGAAGAAGGAGAAGGAGGAGGTGAAGTCTGGAGGGTGAATCAGAAGAAGCAGAAGAAGGAGAAGGAGAAGGTGAAGTCTGGAGGGTGAATCAGAAGAAGTTGAAGAAGGAGAAGGAGAAGGTGAAGTCTGGAGGGTGAATCAGAAGAAGCAGAATAAGGAGAAGGAGAAGGTGAAGTCTGGAGGGTGAATCAGAAGAAGCAGAAGAAGGAGAAGGAGAAGGTGAAGTCTGGAGGGTGAATCAGAAGAAGTAGAAGAAGGAGAAGGAGAAGGTGAAGTCTGGAGGGTGAAGCGGAAGAAGTAGAAGAAGGAGAAGGAGAAGGCGAAGTCTGGAGGGTGAATCAGAAGAAGCAGAAGAAGGAGAAGGAGAAGGTGAAGTCTGGAGGGTGAATCAGAAGAATTAGAAGAAGGAGAAGGAGAAGATGAAGTCTGGAGGGTGAATCAGAAGAATTAGAAGAAGGAGAAGGAGAAGTTGAGGTCTGGAGGGTGAATCAGAAGAAGCAGAAGAAGGAGAAGGAGAAGGTGAAGTCTGAAGGGTGAACCAGAAGAAGCAGAAGAAGGAGTAGGAGAAGGTGAAGTCTGGAGGGTGTATCAGAAGAAGCAGAAGAAGGAGAAGGAGAAGGTGAAGTCTGGAGGGTGAATCAGAAGAAGCAGAAGAAGGAGAAGGAGAAGGTGAAGTCTGGAGGGTGAATCAGAAGAAGTAGAAGAAGGAGAAGGAGAAGGTGAAGTCTGGAGGGTGAATCAGAAGAAGTAGAACAAGGAGAAGGAGAAGTTGAAGTCTGGAGGGTGAATCAGAAGAAGCAGAAGAAGGAGAAGGAGAAGGTGAAGTCTGGAGGGTGAATCAGAAGAAGCAGAAGAAGGAGAAGGAGAAGATGAAGTCTGGAGGGTGAATCAGAATAAGTAGAAGAAGGAGAAGGAGAAGGTGAAGTCTGGAGGGTGAATCAGAAGAAGCAGAAGAAGGGGAAGGAGAAGGTGAAGTCTGAAGAGTGAATCAGAAGAAGCAGAAAAAGGAGAAGGAGAAGGTGAAGTCTGGAGGGTGAATCAGAAGAAGCAGAATAAGGAGAAGGAGAAGGTGAAGTCTGGAGGGTGAATCAGAAGAAGCAGAATAAGGAGAAGGAGAAGGTGAAGTCTGGAGGGTGAATCAGAAGAAGCAGAAGAAGGAGAAGGAGAAGGTGAAGTCTGGAGGGTGAATCAGAAGAAGTAGAAGAAGGAGAAGGAGAAGGTGAAGTCTGGAGGGTGAAGCGGAAGAAGTAGAAGAAGGAGAAGGAGAAGGCGAAGTCTGGAGGGTGAATCAGAAGAAGCAGAAGAAGGAGAAGGAGAAGGTGAAGTCTGGAGGGTGAATCAGAAGAATTAGAAGAAGGAGAAGGAGAAGGCGAAGTCTGGAGGGTGAATCAGAAGAAGTTGAAGAAGGAGAAGGAGAAGGTGAAGACTGGAGGTTGAATCAGAAGAAGTAGAAGAAGGAGAAGGAGAAGGTGAAGTCTGGAGGGTGAATCAGAAGAAGTAGAAGAAGGAGAAGGAGAAGGCGAAGTCTGGAGGGTGAATCAGAAGAAGCAGAAGAAGGAGAAGGAGAAGGTGAAGTCTGGAGGGTGAATCAGAAGAAGCAGAAGAAGGAGAAGGAGAAGATGAAGTCTGGAGGGTGAATCAGAAGAATGAGAAGAAGGAGAAGGAGAAGTTGAGGTCTGGAGGGTGAATCAGAAGAAGCAGAAGAAGGAGAAGGAGAAGGTGAAGTCTGAAGGGTGAACCAGAAGAAGCAGAAGAAGGAGAAGGAGAAGGTGAAGTCTGGAGGGTGTATCAGAAGAAGCAGAAGAAGGAGAAGGAGAAGGTGAAGTCTGGAGGGTGAATCAGAAGAAGCAGAAGAAGGAGAAGGAGAAGGTGAAGTCTGGAGGGTGAATCAGAAGAAGTAGAAGAAGGAGAAGGAGAAGGTGAAGTCTGGAGGGTGAATCAGAAGAAGTAGAACAAGGAGAAGGAGAAGTTGAAGTCTGGCGGGTGAATCAGAAGAAGCAGAAGAAGGAGAAGGAGAAGGTGAAGTCTGGAGGGTGAATCAGAAGAAGCAGAAGAAGGAGAAGGAGAAGATGAAATCTGGAGGGTGAATCAGAATAAGTAGAAGAAGGAGAAGGAGAAGGTGAAGTCTGGAGGGTGAATCAGCAGAAGCAGAAGAAGGGGAAGGAGAAGGTGAAGTCTGAAGAGTGAATCAGAAGAAGCAGAAGAAGGAGAAGGAGAAGGTGAAGTCTGGAGGGTGAATCAGAACAAGCAGAATAAGGAGAAGGAGAAGGTGAAGTCTGGAGGGTGAATCAGAAGAAGCAGAAGAAGGAGAAGGAGAAGGTGAAGTCTGGAGGGTGAATCAGAAGAAGTAGAAGAAGGAGAAGGAGAAGGTGAAGTCTGGAGGGTGAAGCAGAAGAAGTAGAAGAAGGAGAAGGAGAAGGTGAAGTCATGAGGGTGAATCAGAAGAAGTAGAAGAAGGAGAAGGAGAAGGTGAAGTCAGGAGGGTGAATCAGAAGAAGCAGAAGAAGGAGAAGGAGAAGGTGAAGTCTGGAGTGTGAATCAGAAGAATCAGAAGAAGGAGAAGGAGAAGGTGAAGTCTGGAGGGTGAATCAGAAGAAGCAGAAGAAAGAGAAGGAGAAGGTGAAGTCTAGAGGGTGAAGCAGAAGAAGCAGAAGAAGGAGAAGTAGAAGGTGAAGACTGGAGGGTGTATCAGAAGAAGTAGAAGAAGGAGAAGGAGAAGGTGAAGTCTGGAGGGTGAATCAGAAGAGGTAGAAGAAGGAGCAGGAGAAGGTGAAGTCTGGAGGGTGAATCAGAAGAAGTAGAAGAAGGAGAAGGAGATGGTGAAGTCTGGAGGGTGAATCAGAAGAAGTAGAAGAAGGAGAAGGAGAAGGTGAAGTCAGGAGGGTGAATCAGAAGAAGCAGAAGAAGGAGAAGGAGAAGGTGAAGTTAGGAGGGTGAATCAGAAGAAGCAGAAGAAGGAGAAGGAGAAGGTGAAGTCAGGGGGGTGAAGCAGAAAAAGTAGAAGAAGGAGAAGGAGAAGGCGAAGTCAGGAAGGTGAAGCAGAAGAAGCAGGAGGTGGAGAAGGAGAAGGTGAAGTCTGGCGGGCGCAGCAGAAGAGGCAGAAGAAGGAGAAGGTGAAGGTGAAGTCTGGAGGGTGAAGCAGAAGAAGCAGAAGAAGGAGAAGGAGAAGGTGAAGTCTGGAGGGTGAATCAGAAGAAGTAGAAGAAGGAGAAGGAGAAGGTGAAGTCAGGAGGGTGAAGCAGAAGAAGCCGAAGAAGGAGAAGGAGAAGGTGAAGTCTGGAGGGTGAAGCAGAAGAAGCAGAAGAAGGAGAAGGAGAAGGTGAAGTCTGGAGGGCGAAGCAGAAGAAGTAGAAGAAGGAGAAGGAGAAGGTGAAGTCTGGATGGTGAAGCAGAAGAAGCAGAAGAAGGAGAAGGAGAAGGTGAAGTCTGGAGGGTGAATCAGAAGAAGTAGAAGAAGGAGAAGGAGAAGGTGAAGTCAGGAGGTTGAAGCAGAAGAAGCAGAAGAAGGAGAAGGAGAAGGTGAAGTCTGGAGGGTGAAACAGAAGAAGCAGAAGAAGGAGAAGGAGAAGGTGAAGTCTGGAGGGTGAAGCAGAAGAAGCAGAAGAAGGAGAAGGAGAAGGTGATGTCAGGAGGGTGAATCAGAAGAAGTAGAAGAAGGAGAAGGAGAAGGTGAAGTCTGGAGGGTGAATCAGAAGAAGTAGAAGAAGGAGAAGGAGAAGGTGAAGTCTGGAGGTTGAATCAGAAGAAGTAGAAGAAGAAGAAGGAGAAGGGGAAGTCTGGAGGGTGAATCAGAAGAAGCAGAAGAAGGAGAAGGAGAAGGTGAAGTCTGGAGGGAGAAGCAGAAGAAGTAGAAGAAGAAGGAGAAGGTGAAATCTGGAGGGTGAATAAGAAGAAGTAGAGGAAGGAGAAGGAGAAGGTGAAGTCTGGAGGGTGAATCAGAAGAAGTAGAAGAAGGAGAAGGAGAAGGTGAAGTCTGGAGGGTGAATCAGAAGAAGCAGAAGAAGGAGAAGGAGAAGGTGGAGTCTGGAGGCTGAATCAGAAGAAGTAGAAGAAGGAGAAGGAGAAGGTGTAGTCTGGAGAGTGAATCAGAAGAAGTAGACGAAGGAGAAGGAGAAGGTGAAGTCTGGAGGGTGAATCAGAAAAAGCAGAAGAAGGAGAGGGAGAAGGCGAAGTCTGGAGGGTGAATCAGAAGAAGTAGAAGAAGGAGAAGGAGAAGGTGAAGTCTTGAGGGTGAATCAGAAGATGCAGAAGAAGGAGAAGGAGAAGGTGAAGTCTGGAGGGTGAATCTGAAGAAGCAGAAGAAGGAGAAGGAGAAGGTGAAGTCTGGAGGGTGAATCAGAAGAAGCAGAAGAAGGAGAAGGAGAAGGTGAAGTCTGGAGGGTGAATCAGAAGAAGCAGAAGAAGTAGAAGGAGAAGGTGAAGTCTGGAGGGTGAATCAGAAGAAGTAGAAGAAGGAGAAGGAGAAGGTGAAGTCTGGAGGGTGAATCAGAAGAAGCAGAAGAAGGAGAAGGAGAAGGTGAAGTCAGGAGGGTGAATCAGAAGAAGCAGAAGCAGGAGAAGGAGAAGGTGAAGACTGGAGGGTGAATCAGAAGAAGTAGAAGAAGCAGAAGGAGAAGGTGAAGTCTGGAGGGTGAATCAGAAGAGGAAGAAGAAGGAGAAGGAGATGGTGAGGTCTGGAGGGTGAATCAGAAGAAGCAGAAGAAGGAGAAGGAGAAGGTGAAGTCTGGAGGGTGAATCAGAAGAAGCAGAAGAAGGAGAAGGAGAAGGTGAAGACTGGCGGGTGAATCAGAAGAAGTAGAAGAAGGAGAAGGAGAAGATGAAGTCTGGAGGGTGAATCAGAAGAAGTAGAAGAAGGAGAAGGAGAAGGTGAGGTCTGGAGGGTGAATCAGAAGAAGCAGAAGAAGGAGAAGGAGAAGGTGAAGTTTGGAGGGTGAATCAGAAGAAGCAGAAGAAGGAGAAGGAGAAGGTGAAGTCTGGAGGGTGAATCAGAAGAAGCAGAAGAAGGAGAAGGAGAAGGTGAAGTCAGGAGGGTGAATCAGAAGAAGCAGAAGAAGGAGAAGGAGAAGGTGAAGTTAGGAGGGTGAATCAGAAGAAGTAGAAGAAGGAGAAGGAGAAGGTGAAGTCTGGAGGGTGAATCAGAAGAAGTAGAAGAAGGAGAAGGAGAAGGTGAAGTCAGGAGGGTGAAGCAGAAGAAGCAGAAGAAGGAGAAGGAGAAGGTGAAATCTGGAGGGTGAAGCAGAAGAAGCAGAAGAAGGAGAAGGAGAAGGTGAAGTCTGGAGGGCGAAGCAGAAGAAGCAGAAGAAGGAGAAGGAGAAGGTGAAGTCTGGAGGGTGAAGCAGAAGAAGCAGAAGGAGGAGAAGGAGAAGGTGAAGTCTGGAGGGTGAATCACAAGAAGTAGAAGAAGGAGAAGGAGAAGGTGAAGTAAGGAGGGTGAAGCAGAAGAAGCAGAAGAAGGAGAAGGAGAAGGTGAAGTCTGGAGGGTGAAGCAGAAGAAGCAGAAGAAGGAGAAGGAGAAGGTGAAGTCTGGAGGGTGAAGCAGAAGAAGCAGAAGAAGGAGAAGGAGAAGGTGAAGTCAGGAGGGTGAATCAGAAGAAGTAGAAGAAGGAAAAGGAGAAGGTGAAGTCTGGAGGGTGAATCAGAAGAAGTAGAAGAAGGAGAAGGAGAAGGTGAAGTCTGGAGGGTGAATCAGAAGAAGTGGAAGAAGGAGAAGGAGAAGGTGAAGTCTGGAGGGTGAATCAGAAGAAGCAGAAGAAGGAGAAGGAGAAGGTGAAGTCTGGAGGGAGAAGCAGAAGAAGTAGAAGAAGGAGAAGGAGAAGGTGAAGTCTGGATTGTGAATCAGAAGAAGTAGAAGAAGGAGAAGGAGGAGGTGAAGTCTGGAGGGTGAATCAGAAGAAGTAGAAGAAGGAGAAGGAGAAGGTCAAGTCTGGAGGGTGAATCAAAAGGAGCAGAAGAAGGAGAAGGAGAAGGTGAAGTCTGGAGGGTGAATCAGAAGAAGTAGAAGAAGGAGAAGGAGAAGGTGTAGTCTGGAGGATGAATCAGAAGAAGTAGAAGAAGGAGAAGGAGAAGGTGAAGTCTGGAGGGTGAATCAGAAGAAGCAGAATAAGGAGAAGGAGAAGGTAAAGTCTGGAGGGTGAATCAGAAGAAGCAGAAGAAGGAGAAGGAGAAGGTGAAGTCTGGAGGGTGAATCAGAAGAAGTAGAAGAAGGAGAAGGAGAAGGTGAAGTCTGGAGCGTGAAGCAGAAGAAGTAGAAGAAGGAGAAGGAGAAGGTGAAGTCTGGAGGGCGAAGCAGAAGAAGCAGAAGAAGGAGAAGGAGAAGGTGAAGTCTGGAGGGTGAAGCAGAAGAAGCAGAAGAAGGAGAAGGAGAAGGTGAAGTCTGGAGGGTGAATCAGAAGAAGTAGAAGAAGGAGAAGGAGAAGGTGAAGTAAGGAGGGTGAAGCAGAAGAAGCAGAAGAAGGAGAAGGAGAAGGTGAAGTCTGGAGGTTGAATCAGAAGAAGTAGAAGAAGGAGAAGGAGAAGGTGAAGTCTGGAGGGTGAATCAGAAGAAGTAGAAGAAGGAGAAGGAGAAGGCGAAGTCTGGAGGGTGAATCAGAAGAAGCAGAAGAAGGAGAAGGAGAAGGTGAAGTCTGGAGGGTGAATCAGAAGAAGCAGAAGAAGGAGAAGGAGAAGATGAAGTCTGGAGGGTGAATCAGAAGAATTAGAAGAAGGAGAAGGAGAAGTTGAGGTCAGGAGGGTGAATCAGAAGAAGCAGAAGAAGGAGAAGGAGAAGGTGAAGTCTGGAGGGTTTATCAGAAGAAGCAGAAGAAGGAGAAGGAGAAGGTGAAGTCTGGAGGGTGAATCAGAAGAAGCAGAAGAAGGAGAAGGAGAAGGTGAAGTCTGGAGGGTGAATCAGAAGAAGTAGAAGAATGAGAAGGAGAAGGTGAAGTCTGGAGGGTGAATCAGAAGAAGTAGAACAAGGAGAAGGAGAAGTTGAAGTCTGGAGGGTGAATCAGAAGAAGCAGAAGCAGGAGAAGGAGAAGGTGAAGTCTGGAGGGTGAATCAGAAGAAGCAGAAGAAGGAGAAGGAGAAGATGAAGTCTGGAGGGTGAATCAGAATAAGTAGAAGAAGGAGAAGGAGAAGGTGAAGTCTGGAGGGTGAATCAGAAGAAGCAGAAGAAGGGGAAGGAGAAGGTGAAGTCTGAAGAGTGAATCAGAAGTAGCAGAAGAAGGAGAAGGAGAAGGTGAAGTCTGGAGGGTGAATCAGAAGAAGCAGAATAAGGAGAAGGAGAAGGTGAAGTCTGGAGGGTGAATCAGAAGAAGCAGAAGAAGGAGAAGGAGAAGGTGAAGTCTGGAGGGTGAATCAGAAGAAGTAGAAGAAGGAGAAGGAGAAGGTGAAGTCTGGAGGGTGAAGCAGAAGAAGTAGAAGAAGGAGAAGGAGAAGGTGAAGTCATGAGGCTGAATCAGAAGAAGTAGAAGAAGGAGAAGGAGAAGGTGAAGTCAGGAGGGTGAATCAGAAGAAGCAGAAGAAGGAGAAGGAGAAGGTGAAGTCTGGAGTGTGAATCAGAAGAATCAGAAGAAGGAGAAGGAGAAGGTGAAGTCTGGAGGGTGAATCAGAAGAAGCAGAAGAAAGAGAAGGAGAAGGTGAAGTCTAGAGGGTGAAGCAGAAGAAGCAGAAGAAGGAGAAGTAGAAGGTGAAGACTGGAGGGTGAATCAGAAGAAGTAGAAGAAGGAGAAGGAGAAGGTGAAGTCTGGAGGGTGAATCAGAAGAGGTAGAAGAAGGAGAAGGAGAAGGTGAAGTCTGGAGGGTGAATCAGAAGAAGTAGAAGAAGGAGAAGGAGATGGTGAAGTCTGGAGGGTGAATCAGAAGAAGTAGAAGAAGGAGAAGGAGAAGGTGAAGTCAGGAGGGTGAATCAGAAGAAGCAGAAGAAGGAGAAGGAGAAGGTGAAGTTAGGAGGGTGTATCAGAAGAAGCAGAAGAAGGAGAAGGAGAAGGTGAAGTCAGGGGTATGAAGCAGAAAAAGTAGAAGAAGGAGAAGGAGAAGGCGAAGTCAGGAAGGTGAAGCAGAAGAAGCAGAAGATGGAGAAGGAGAAGGTGAAGTCTGGCGGGCGCAGCAGAAGAAGCAGAAGAAGGAGAAGGTGAAGGTGAAGTCTGGAGGGTGAAGCAGAAGAAGCAGAAGAAGGAGAAGGAGAAGGTGAAGTCTGGAGGGTGAATCAGAAGAAGTAGAAGAAGGAGAAGAAGAAGGTGAAGTCAGGAGGGTGAAGCAGAAGAAGCAGAAGAAGGAGAAGGAGAAGGTGAAGTCTGGAGGGTGAAGCAGAAGAAGCAGAAGAAGGAGAAGGAGAAGGTGAAGTCTGGAGGGCGAAGCAGAAGAAGTAGAAGAAGGAGAAGGAGAAGGTGAAGTCTGGATGATGAAGCAGAAGAAGCAGAAGAAGGAGAAGGAGAAGGTGAAGTCTGGAGGGTGAATCAGAAGAAGTAGAAGATGGAGAAGGAGAAGGTGAAGTCAGGAGGGTGAAGCAGAAGAAGCAGAATAAGGAGAAGGAGAAGGTGAAGTCTGGAGGGTGAAACAGAAGAAGCAGAAGAAGGAGAAGGAGAAGGTGAAGTCTGGAGGGTGAAGCAGAAGAAGCAGAAGAAGGAGAAGGAGAAGGTGAAGTCAGGAGGGTGAATCAGAAGAAGTAGAAGAAGGAGAAGGAGAAGGTGAAGTCTGGAGGGTGAATCAGAAGAAGTAGAAGAAGGAGAAGGAGAAGGTGAAGTCTGGAGGTTGAATCAGAAGAAGTAGAAGAAGAAGAAGGAGAAGGGGAAGTCTGGAGGGTGAATCAGAAGAAGCAGAAGAAGGAGAAGGAGAAGGTGAAGTCTGGAGGGTGAATCAGAAGAAACAGAATAAGGAGAAGGAGAAGGTGAAGTCTGGAGGGTGAATCAGAAGAAGCAGAAGAAGGAGAAGGAGAAGGTGAAGTCTGGAGGGTGAATCAGAAGAAGTAGAAGAAGGAGAAGGAGAAGGTGAAGTCTGGAGGGTGAAGCGGAAGAAGTAGAAGAAGGAGAAGGAGAAGGCGATGTCTGGAGGGTGAATCAGAAGAAGCAGAAGAAGGAGTAGGAGAAGGTGAAGTCTGGAGGGTGAATCAGAAGAAGCAGAAGAAGGAGAAGGAGAAGATGAAGTCTGGAGGGTGAATCAGAAGAATTAGAAGAAGGAGAAGGAGAAGTTGAGGTCTGGAGGGTGAATCAGAAGAAGGAGAAGAAGGAGAAGGAGAAGGTGAAGTCTGAAGGGTGAACCAGAAGAAGCAGAAGAAGGAGAAGGAGAAGGTGAAGTCTGGAGGGTGTATCAGAAGAAGCAGAAGAAGGAGAAGGAGAAGGTGAAGTCTGGAGGGTGAATCAGAAGAAGCAGAAGAAGGAGAAGGAGAAGATGAAATCTGGAGGGTGAATCAGAAGAATTAAAAAAAGGAGAAGGAGAAGTTGAGGTCTGGAGGGTGAATCAGAAGAAGCAGAAGAAGGAGAAGGAGAAGGTGAAGTCTGAAGGGTGAACCAGAAGAAGCAGAAGAAGGAGAAGGAGAAGGTGAAGTCTGGAGGGTGTATCAGAAGAAGCAGAAGAAGGAGAAGGAGAAGGTGAAGTCTGGAGGGTGAATCAGAAGAAGCAGAAGAAGGAGAAGGAGAAGGTGAAGTCTGGAGGGTGAATCAGAAGAAGTAGAAGAAGGAGAAGGAGAAGGTGAAGTCTGGAGGGTGAATCAGAAGAAGTAGAACAAGGAGAAGGAGAAGTTGAAGTCTGGAGGGTGAATCAGAAGAAGCAGAAGAAGGAGAAGGAGAAGGTGAAGTCTGGAGGGTGAATCAGAAGAAGCAGAAGAAGGAGAAGGAGAAGATGAAGTCTGGAGGTTGAATCAGATAAGTAGAAGAAGGAGAAGGAGAAGGTGAAGTCTGGAGGGTGAATCAGAAGAAGCAGAAGAAGGGGAAGGAGAAGGTGAAGTCTGAAGAGTGAATCAGAAGAAGCAGAAGAAGGAGAAGGAGAAGGTGAAGTCTGGAGGGTGAATCAGAAGAAGCAGAATAAGGAGAAGGAGAAGGTGAAGTCTGGAGGGTGAATCAGAAGAAGCAGAAGAAGGAGAAGGAGAAGGTGAAGTCTGGAGTGTGAATCAGAAGAAGTAGAAGAAGGAGAAGGAGAAGGTGAAGTCTGGAGGGTGAAGCAGAAGAAGTAGAAGAAGGAGAAGGAGAAGGTGACGTCATGAGGGTGAATCAGAAGAAGTAGAAGAAGGAGAAGGAGAAGGTGAAGTCAGGAGGGTGAATCAGAAGAAGCAGAAGAAGGAGAAGGAGAAGGTGAAGTCTGGAGTGTGAATCAGAAGAATCAGAAGAAGGAGAAGGAGAAGGTGAAGTCTGGAGGGTGAATCAGAAGAAGCAGAAGAAAGAGAAGGAGAAGGTGAAGTCTAGAGGGTGAAGCAGAAGAAGCAGAAGAAGGAGAAGTAGAAGGTGAAGACTGGAGGGTGAATCAGAAGAAGTAGAAGAAGGAGAAGGAGAAGGTGAAGTCTGGAGGGTGAATCAGAAGAGGTAGAAGAAGGAGAAGGAGAAGGTGAAGTCTGGAGGGTGAATCAGAAGAAGTAGAAGAAGGAGAAGGAGATGGTGAAGTCTGGAGGGTGAATCAGAAGAAGTAGAAGAAGGAGAAGGAGAAGGTGAAGTCAGGAGGGTGAATCAGAAGAAGCAGAAGAAGGAGAAGGAGAAGGTGAAGTTAGGAGGGTGAATCAGAAGAAGCAGAAGAAGGAGAAGGAGAAGGTGAAGTCAGGGGGGTGAAGCAGAAAAAGTAGAAGAAGGAGAAGGAGAAGGCGAAGTCAGGAAGGTGAAGCAGAAGAAGCAGAAGAAGGAGAAGGAGAAGGTGAAGTCTGGCGGGCGCAGCAGAAGAAGCAGAAGAAGAAGGTGAAGGTGATGTCTGGAGGGTGAAGCAGAAGAAGCAGAAGAAGGAGAAGGAGAAGGTGAAGTCTGGAGGGTGAATCAGAAGAAGTAGAAGAAGGAGAAGGAGAAGGTGAAGTCAGGAGGGTGAAGCAGAAGAAGCAGAAGAAGGAGAAGGAGAAGGTGAAGTCTGGAGGGTGAAGCAGAAGAAGCAGAAGAAGGAGAAGGAGAAGGTGAAGTCTGGAGGGCGAAGCAGAAGAAGTAGAAGAAGGAGAAGGAGAAGGTGAAGTCTGGATGGTGAAGCAGAAGAAGCAGAAGAAGGAGAAGGAGACGGTGAAGTCCGGAGGGTGAATCAGAAGAAGTAGAAGAAGGAGAAGGAGAAGGTGAAGTCAGGAGGGTGAAGCAGAAGAAGCAGAAGAAGGAGAAGGAGAAGGTGAAGTCTGGAGGGTGAAACAGAAGAAGCAGAAGAAGGAGAAGGAGAAGGTGAAGTCTGGAGGGTGAAGCAGAAGAAGCAGAGAAAGGAGAAGGAGAAGGTGAAGTCAGGAGGGTGAATCAGAAGAAGTAGAAGAAGGAGAAGGAGAAGGTGAAGTCTGGAGGGTGAATCAGAAGAAGTAGAAGAAGGAGAAGGAGAAGGTGAAGTCTGGAGGTTGAATCAGAAGAAGTAGAAGAAGAAGAAGGAGAAGGGGAAGTCTGGAGGGTGAATCAGAAGAAGCAGATGAAGGAGAAGGAGAAGGTGAAGTCTGGAGGGAGAAGCAGAACAAGTAGAAGAAGAAGGAGAAGGTGAAATCTGGAGGGTGAAGACGAAGAAGTAGAAGAAGGAGAAGGAGAAGGTGAAGTCTGGAGGGTGAATCAGAAGAAGTAGAAGAAGGAGAAGGAGAAGGTGAAGTCTGGAGGGTGAATCAGAAGAAGCAGAAGAAGGAGAAGGAGAAGGTGGAGTCTGGAGGCTGAATCAGAAGAAGTAGAAGAAGGAGAAGAAGAAGGTGTAGTCTGGAGAGTGAATCAGAAGAAGCAGAAGAAGGAGAAGGAGAAGGTGAAGTCTGGAGGGTGAATGAGAAGAAGTAGAAGAATGAGAAGGAGAAGGTGAAGTCAGGAGGGTGAAGCAGAAGAAGCAGAAGAAGGAGAAGGTGAAGGTGAAGTCTGGAGGTTGAATCAGAAGAAGTAGAAGAAGAAGAAGGAGAAGGGGAAGTCTGGAGGGTGAATCAGAAGAAGCAGAAGAAGGAGAAGGAGAAGGTGAAGTCTGGAGGGAGAAGCAGAAGAAGTAGAAGAAGAAGGAGAAGGTGAAATCTGGAGGGTGAATAAGAAGATGTAGAAGAAGGAGAAGGAGAAGGTGAAGTCTGGAGGGTGAATCAGAAGAAGTAGAAGAAGGAGAAGGAGAAGGTGAAGTCTGGAGGGTGAATCAGAAGAAGCAGAAGAAGGAGAAGGAGAAGGTGGAGTCTGGAGGCTGAATCAGAAGAAGTAGAAGAAGGAGAAGAAGAAGGTGTAGTCTGGAGAGTGAATCAGAAGAAGTAGACGAAGGAGAAGGAGAAGGTGAGGTCTGGAGGGTGAATCAGAAAAAGCAGAAGAAGGAGAAGGAGAAGGCGAAGTCTGGAGGGTGAATCAGAAGAAGTAGAAGAAGGAGAAGGAGAAGGTGAAGTCTGGAGGGTTAATCAGAAGAAGCAGAAGAAGGAGAAGGAGAAGGTGAAGTCTGGAGGGTGAATCTGAAGAAGCAGAAGAAGGAGAAGGAGAAGGTGAAGTCTGGAGGGTGAATCAGAAGAAGCAGAAGAAGGAGAAGGAGAAGGTGAAGTCTGGAGGGTGAATCAGAAGAAGCAGAAGAAGTAGAAGGAGAAGGTGAAGTCTGGAGGGTATATCAGAAGAAGTAGAAGAAGGAGAAGGAGAAGGTGAAGTCTGGAGGGTGAATCAGAAGAAGCAGAAGAAGGAGAAGGAGAAGGTGAAGTCAGGAGGGTGAATCAGAAGAAGCAGAAGCAGGAGAAGGAGAAGGTGAAGACTGGAGGGTGAATCAGAAGAAGTAGAAGAAGCAGAAGGAGAAGGTGAAGTCTGGAGGGTGAATCAGAAGAAGTAGAAGAAGGAGAAGGAGATGGTGAGGTCTGGAGGGTGAATCAGAAGAAGCAGAAGAAGGAGAAGGAGAAGGTGAAGTCTGGAGGGTGAATCAGAAGAAGCAGAATAAGGAGAAGGAGAAGGTGAAGTCTGGAGGGTGAATCAGAAGAAGCAGAAGAAGGAGAAGGAGAAGGTGAAGTCTGGAGGGTGAATCAGAAGAAGTAGAAGAAGGAGAAGGAGAAGGTGAAGTCTGGAGGGTGAAGCAGAAGAAGTAGAAGAAGGAGAAGGAGAAGGTGAAATCATGAGGGTGAATCAGAAGAAGTAGAAGAAGGAGAAGGAGAAGGTGAAGTCAGGAGGGTGAATCAGAAGAAGCAGAAGAAGGAGAAGGAGAAGGTGAAGTCTGGAGTGTGAATCAGAAGAATCAGAAGAAGGAGAAGGAGAAGGTGAAGTCTGGAGGGTGAATCAGAAGAAGCAGAAGAAAGAGAAGGAGAAGGTGAAGTCTAGAGGGTGAAGCAGAAGAAGCAGAAGAAGGAGAAGTAGAAGGTGAAGACTGGAGGGTGAATCAGAAGAAGTAGAAGAAGGAGAAGGAGAAGGTGAAGTCTGGAGGGTGAATCAGAAGAGGTAGAAGAAGGAGAAGGAGAAGGTGAAGTCTGGAGGGTGAATCAGAAGAAGTAGAAGAAGGAGAAGGAGATGGTGAAGTCTGGAGGGTGAATCAGAAGAAGTAGAAGAAGGAGAAGGAGAAGGTGAAGTCAGGAGGGTGAATCAGAAGAAGCAGAAGAAGGAGAAGGAGAAGGTGAAGTTAGGAGGGTGAATCAGAAGAAGCAGAAGAAGGAGAAGGAGAAGGTGAAGTCAGGGGGGTGAAGCAGAAAAAGTAGAAGAAGGAGAAGGAGAAGGCGAAGTCAGGAAGGTGAAGCAGAAGAAGCAGAAGAAGGAGAAGGAGAAGGTGAAGTCTGGCGGGCGCAGCAGAAGAAGCAGAAGAAGGAGAAGGTGAAGGTGAAGTCTGGAGGGTGAAGCAGAAGAAGCAGAAGAAGGAGAAGGAGAAGGTGAAGTCTGGAGGGTGAATCAGAAGAAGTAGAAGAAGGAGAAGGAGAAGGTGAAGTCAGGAGGGTGAAGCAGAAGAAGCAGAAGAAGGAGAAGGAGAAGGTGAAGTCTGGAGGGTGAAGCAGAAGAAGCAGAAGAAGGAGAAGGAGAAGGTGAAGTCTGGAGGGCGAAGCAGAAGAAGTAGAAGAAGGAGAAGGAGAAGGTGAAGTCTGGATGGTGAAGCAGAAGAAGCAGAAGAAGAAGAAGGAGAAGGTGAAGTCTGGAGGGTGAATCAGAAGAAGTAGAAGAAGGAGAAGGAGAAGGTGAAGTCAGGAGGGTGAAGCAGAAGAAGCAGAAGAAGGAGAAGGAGAAGGTGAAGTCTGGAGGGTGAAACAGAAGAAGCAGAAGAAGGAGAAGGAGAAGGTGAAGTCTGGAGGGTGAAGCAGAAGAAGCAGAAGAAGGAGAAGGAGAAGGTGAAGTCAGGAGGGTGAATCAGAAGAAGTAGAAGAAGGAGAAGGAGAAGGTGAAGTCTGGAGGGTGAATCAGAAGAAGTAGAAGAAGGAGAAGGAGAAGGTGAAGTCTGCAGGTTGAATCAGAAGAAGTAGAAGAAGAAGAAGGAGAAGGGGAAGTCTGGAGGGTGAATCAGAAGAAGCAGAAGAAGGAGAAGGAGAAGGTGAAGTCTGGAGGGAGAAGCAGAAGAAGTAGAAGAAGAAGGAGAAGGTGAAATCTGGAGGGTGAATAAGAAGAAGTAGAAGAAGGAGAAGGAGAAGGTGAAGTCTGGAGGGTGAATCAGAAGAAGTAGAAGAAGGAGAAGGAGAAGGTGAAGTCTGGAGGGTGAATCAGAAGAAGCAGAAGAAGGAGAAGGAGAAGGTGGAGTCTGGAGGCTGAATCAGAAGAAGTAGAAGAAGGAGAAGGAGAAGGTGTAGTCTGGAGAGTGAATCAGAAGAAGTAGACGAAGGAGAAGGAGAAGGTGAAGTCTGGAGGGTGAATCAGAAAAAGCAGAAGAAGGAGAAGGAGAAGGCGAAGTCTGGAGGGTGAATCAGAAGAAGTAGAAGAAGGAGAAGGAGAAGGTGAAGTCTGGAGGGTGAATCAGAAGAAGCAGAAGAAGGAGAAGGAGAAGGTGAAGTCTGGAGGGTGAATCTGAAGAAGCAGAAGAAGGAGAAGGAGAAGGTGAAGTCTGGAGGGTGAATCAGAAGAAGCAGAAGAAGGAGAAGGAGAAGGTGAAGTCTGGAGGGTGAATCAGAAGAAGCAGAAGAAGTAGAAGGAGAAGGTGAAGTCTGGAGGGTGAATCAGAAGAAGTAGAAGAAGGAGAAGGAGAAGGTGAAGTCTGGAGGGTGAATCAGAAGAAGCAGAAGAAGGAGAAGGAGAAGGTGAAGTCAGGAGGGTGCATCAGAAGAAGCAGAAGCAGGAGAAGGAGAAGGTGAAGACTGGAGGGTGAATCAGAAGAAGTAGAAGAAGCAGAAGGAGAAGGTGAAGTCTGGAGGGTGAATCAGAAGAAGTAGAAGAAGGAGAAGGAGATGGTGAGGTCTGGAGGGTGAATCAGAAGAAGCAGAAGAAGGAGAAGGAGAAGGTGAAGTCTGGAGGGTGAATCAGAAGAAGCAGAAGAAGGAGAAGGAGAAGGTGAAGACTGGCGGGTGAATCAGAAGAAGTAGAAGAAGGAGAAGGAGAAGATGAAGTCTGGAGGGTGAATCAGAAGAAGTAGAAGAAGGAGAAGGAGAAGGTGAAGTCTGGAGGGTGAAGCAGAAGAAGTAGAAGAAGGAGAAGGAGAAGGTGACGTCATGAGGGTGAATCAGAAGAAGTAGAAGAAGGAGAAGGAGAAGGTGAAGTCAGGAGGGTGAATCAGAAGAAGCAGAAGAAGGAGAAGGAGAAGGTGAAGTCTGGAGGGTGAATCAGAAGAAGCAGAAGAAAGAGAAGGAGAAGGTGAAGTGTAGAGGGTGAAGCAGAAGAAGCAGAAGAAGGAGAAGTAGAAGGTGAAGACTGGAGGGTGAATCAGAAGAAGTAGAAGAAGGAGAAGGAGAAGGTGAAGTCTGGAGGGTGAATCAGAAGAGGTAGAAGAAGGAGAAGGAGAAGGTGAAGTCTGGAGGGTGAATCAGAAGAAGTAGAAGAAGGAGAAGGAGATGGTGAAGTCTGGAGGGTGAATCAGAAGAAGTAGAAGAAGGAGAAGGAGAAGGTGAAGTCAGGAGGGTGAATCAGAAGAAGCAGAAGAAGGAGAAGGAGAAGGTGAAGTTAGGAGGGTGAATCAGAAGAAGCAGAAGAAGGAGAAGGAGAAGGTGAAGTCAGGGGGGTGAAGCAGAAAAAGTAGAAGAAGGAGAAGGAGAAGGCGAAGTCAGGAAGGTGAAGCAGAAGAAGCAGAAGAAGGAGAAGGAGAAGGTGAAGTCTGGCGGGCGCAGCAGAAGAAGCAGAAGAAGAAGGTGAAGGTGATGTCTGGAGGGTGAAGCAGAAGAAGCAGAAGAAGGAGAAGGAGAAGGTGAAGTCTGGAGGGTGAATCAGAAGAAGTAGAAGAAGGAGAAGGAGAAGGTGAAGTCAGGAGGGTGAAGCAGAAGAAGCAGAAGAAGGAGAAGGAGAAGGTGAAGTCTGGAGGGTGAAGCAGAAGAAGCAGAAGAAGGAGAAGGAGAAGGTGAAGTCTGGAGGGCGAAGCAGAAGAAGTAGAAGAAGGAGAAGGAGAAGGTGAAGTCTGGATGGTGAAGCAGAAGAAGCAGAAGAAGGAGAAGGAGACGGTGAAGTCTGGAAGGTGAATCAGAAGAAGTAGAAGAAGGAGAAGGAGAAGGTGAAGTCAGGAGGGTGAAGCAGAAGAAGCAGAAGAAGGAGAAGGAGAAGGTGAAGTCTGGAGGGTGAAACAGAAGAAGCAGAAGAAGGAGAAGGAGAAGGTGAAGTCTGGAGGGTGAAGCAGAAGAAGCAGAGAAAGGAGAAGGAGAAGGTGAAGTCAGGAGGGTGAATCAGAAGAAGTAGAAGAAGGAGAAGGAGAAGGTGAAGTCTGGAGGGTGAATCAGAAGAAGTAGAAGAAGGAGAAGGAGAAGGTGAAGTCTGGAGGTTGAATCAGAAGAAGTAGAAGAAGAAGAAGGAGAAGGGGAAGTCTGGAGGGTGAATCAGAAGAAGCAGAAGAAGGAGAAGGAGAAGGTGAAGTCTGGAGGGAGAAGCAGAACAAGTAGAAGAAGAAGGAGAAGGTGAAATCTGGAGGGTGAATACGAAGAAGTAGAAGAAGGAGAAGGAGAAGGTGAAGTCTGGAGGGTGAATCAGAAGAAGTAGAAGAAGGAGAAGGAGAAGGTGAAGTCTGGAGGGTGAATCAGAAGAAGCAGAAGAAGGCGAAGGAGAAGGTGGAGTCTGGAGGCTGAATCAGAAGAAGTAGAAGAAGGAGAAGAAGAAGGTGTAGTCTGGAGAGTGAATCAGAAGAAGCAGAAGAAGGAGAAGGAGAAGGTGAAGTCTGGAGGGTGAATCAGAAGAAGTAGAAAAATGAGAAGGAGAAGGTGAAGTCAGGAGGGTGAAGCAGAAGAAGCAGAAGAAGGAGAAGGTGAAGGTGAAGTCTGGAGGTTGAATCAGAAGAAGTAGAAGAAGAAGAAGGAGAAGGGGAAGTCTGGAGGGTGATTCAGAAGAAGCAGAAGAAGGAGAAGGAGAAGGTGAAGTCTGGAGGGAGAAGCAGAAGAAGTAGAAGAAGAAGGAGAAGGTGAAATCTGGAGGGTGAATAAGAAGAAGTAGAAGAAGGAGAAGGAGAAGGTGAAGTCTGGAGGGTGAATCAGAAGAAGCAGAAGAAGGAGAAGGAGAAGGTGAAGTCTGGAGGGTGAATCAGAAGAAGTAGAAAAATGAGAAGGAGAAGGTGAAGTCAGGAGGGTGAAGCAGAAGAAGCAGAAGAAGGAGAAGGTGAAGGTGAAGTCTGGAGGTTGAATCAGAAGAAGTAGAAGAAGAAGAAGGAGAAGGGGAAGTCTGGAGGGTGATTCAGAAGAAGCAGAAGAAGGAGAAGGAGAAGGTGAAGTCTGGAGGGAGAAGCAGAAGAAGTAGAAGAAGAAGGAGAAGGTGAAATCTGGAGGGTGAATAAGAAGAAGTAGAAGAAGGAGAAGGAGAAGGTGAAGTCTGGAGGGTGAATCAGAAGAAGTAGAAGAAGGAGAAGGAGAAGGTGAAGTCTGGAGGGTGAATCAGAAGAAGCAGAAGAAGGAGAAGGAGAAGGTGGAGTCTGGAGGCTGAATCAGAAGAAGTAGAAGAAGGAGAAGAAGAAGGTGTAGTCTGGAGAGTGAATCAGAAGAAGTAGACGAAGGAGAAGGAGAAGGTGAAGTCTGGAGGGTGAATCAGAAAAAGCAGAAGAAGGAGAAGGAGAAGGCGGAGTCTGGAGGGTGAATCAGAAGAAGTAGAAGAAGGAGAAGGAGAAGGTGAAGTCTGGAGGGTGAATCAGAAGAAGCAGAAGAAGGAGAAGGAGAAGGTGAAGTCTGGAGGGTGAATCTGAAGAAGCAGAAGAAGGAGAAGGAGAAGGTGAAGTCTGGAGGGTGAATCAGAAGAAGCAGAAGAAGGAGAAGGAGAAGGTGAAGTCTGGAGGGTGAATCAGAACAAGCAGAAGAAGTAGAAGGAGAAGGTGAAGTCTGGAGGGTGAATCAGAAGAAGTAGAAGAAGGAGAAGGAGAAGGTGAAGTCTGGAGGGTGAAACAGAAGAAGCAGAAGAAGGAGAAGGAGAAGGTGAAGTCAGGAGGGTGAATCAGAAGAAGCAGAAGCAGGAGAAGGAGAAGGTGAAGACTGGAGGGTGAATCAGAAGAAGTAGAAGAAGCAGAAGGAGAAGGTGAAGTCTGGAGGGTGAATCAGAAGAAGTAGAAGAAGGAGAAGGAGATGGTGAGGTCTGGAGGGTGAATCAGAAGAAGCAGAAGAAGGAGAAGGAGAAGGTGAAGTCTGGAGGGTGAATCAGAAGAAGCAGAAGAAGGAGAAGGAGAAGGTGAAGACTGGCGGGTGAATCAGAAGAAGTAGAAGAAGGAGAAGGAGAAGATGAAGTCTGGAGGGTGAATCAGAAGAAGTAGAAGAAGGAGAAGGAGAAGGTGAAGTCTGGAGGGTGAATCAGAAGAAGCAGAAGAAGGGGAAGAAGGTGAAGTCTGAAGAGTGAATCAGAAGAAGCAGAAGAAGGAGAAGGAGAAGGTGAAGTCTGGAGGGTGAATCAGAAGAAGCAGAATAAGGAGAAGGAGAAGGTGAAGTCTGGAGGGTGAAGCAGAAGAAGCAGAAGAAGGAGAAGGAGAAGGTGAAGTCTGGAGGGCGAAGCAGAAGAAGTAGAAGAAGGAGAAGGAGAAGGTGAAGTCTGGATGGTGAAGCAGAAGAAGCAGAAGAAGGAGAAGGAGACGGTGAAGTCTGGAGGGTGAATCAGAAGAAGTAGAAGAAGGAGAAGGAGAAGGTGAAGTCAGGAGGGTGAAGCAGAAGAAGCAGAAGAAGGAGAAGGAGAAGGTGAAGTCTGGAGGGTGAAACAGAAGAAGCAGAAGAAGGAGAAGGAGAAGGTGAAGTCTGGAGGGTGAAGCAGAAGAAGCAGAGAAAGGAGAAGGAGAAGGTGAAGTCAGGAGGGTGAATCAGAAGAAGTAGAAGAAGGAGAAGGAGAAGGTGAAGTCTGGAGGGTGAATCAGAAGAAGTAGAAGAAGGAGAAGGAGAAGGTGAAGTCTGGAGGTTGAATCAGAAGAAGTAGAAGAAGAAGAAGGAGAAGGGGAAGTCTGGAGGGTGAATCAGAAGAAGCAGAAGAAGGAGAAGGAGAAGGTGAAGTCTGGAGGGAGAAGCAGAACAAGTAGAAGAAGAAGGAGAAGGTGAAATCTGGAGGGTGAATACGAAGAAGTAGAAGAAGGAGAAGGAGAAGGTGAAGTCTGGAGGGTGAATCAGAAGAAGTAGAAGAAGGAGAAGGAGAAGGTGAAGTCTGGAGGGTGAATCAGAAGAAGCAGAAGAAGGAGAAGGAGAAGGTGGAGTCTGGAGGCTGAATCAGAAGAAGTAGAAGAAGGAGAAGAAGAAGGTGTAGTCTGGAGAGTGAATCAGAAGAAGCAGAAGAAGGAGAAGGAGAAGGTGAAGTCTGGAGGGTGAATCAGAAGAAGTAGAAGAATGAGAAGGAGAAGGTGAAGTCAGGAGGGTGAAGCAGAAGAAGCAGAAGAAGGAGAAGGTGAAGGTGAAGTCTGGAGGTTGAATCAGAAGAAGTAGAAGAAGAAGAAGGAGAAGGGGAAGTCTGGAGGGTGAATCAGAAGAAGCAGAAGAAGGAGAAGGAGAAGGTGAAGTCTGGAGGGAGAAGCAGAAGAAGTAGAAGAAGAAGGAGAAGGTGAAATCTGGAGGGTGAATAAGAAGAAGTAGAAGAAGGAGAAGGAGAAGGTGAAGTCTGGAGGGTGAATCAGAAGAAGTAGAAGAAGGAGAAGGAGAAGGTGAAGTCTGGAGGGTGAATCAGAAGAAGCAGAAGAAGGAGAAGGAGAAGGTGGAGTCTGGAGGCTGAATCAGAAGAAGTAGAAGAAGGAGAAGAAGAAGGTGTAGTCTGGAGAGTGAATCAGAAGAAGTAGACGAAGGAGAAGGAGAAGGTGAAGTCTGGAGGGTGAATCAGAAAAAGCAGAAGAAGGAGAAGGAGAAGGCGAAGTCTGGAGGGTGAATCAGAAGAAGTAGAAGAAGGAGAAGGAGAAGGTGAAGTCTGGAGGGTGAATCAGAAGAAGCAGAAGAAGGAGAAGGAGAAGGTGAAGTCTGGAGGGTGAATCTGAAGAAGCAGAAGAAGGAGAAGGAGAAGGTGAAGTCTGGAGGGTGAATCAGAAGAAGCAGAAGAAGGAGAAGGAGAAGGTGAAGTCTGGAGGGTGAATCAGAAGAAGCAGAAGAAGTAGAAGGAGAAGGTGAAGTCTGGAGGGTGAATCAGAAGAAGTAGAAGAAGGAGAAGGAGAAGGTGAAGTCTGGAGGGTGAATCAGAAGAAGCAGAAGAAGGAGAAGGAGAAGGTGAAGTCAGGAGGGTGAATCAGAAGAAGCAGAAGCAGGAGAAGGAGAAGGTGAAGACCGGAGGGTGAATCAGAAGAAGTAGAAGAAGCAGAAGGAGAAGGTGAAGTCTGGAGGGTGAATCAGAAGAAGTAGAAGAAGGAGAAGGAGATGGTGAGGTCTGGAGGGTGAATCAGAAGAAGCAGAAGAAGGAGAAGGAGAAGGTGAAGTCTGGAGGGTGAATCAGAAGAAGCAGAAGAAGGAGAAGGAGAAGGTGAAGACTGGCGGGTGAATCAGAAGAAGTAGAAGAAGGAGAAGGAGAAGATGAAGTCTGGAGGGTGAATCAGAAGAAGTAGAAGAAGGAGAAGGAGAAGGTGAAGTCTGGAGGGTGAATCAGAAGAAGCAGAAGAAGGGGAAGAAGGTGAAGTCTGAAGAGTGAATCAGAAGAAGCAGAAGAAGGAGAAGGAGAAGGTGAAGTCTGGAGGGTGAATCAGAAGAAGCAGAATAAGGAGAAGGAGAAGGTGAAGTCTGGAGGGTGAATCAGAAGAAGCAGAAGAAGGAGAAGGAGAAGGTGAAGTCTGGAGGGTGAATCAGAAGAAGTAGAAGAAGGAGAAGGAGAAGGTGAAGTCTGGAGGGTGAAGCAGAAGAAGTAGAAGAAGGAGAAGGAGAAGGTGAAGTCATGAGGGTGAATCAGAAGAAGTAGAAGAAGGAGAAGGAGAAGGTGAAGTCAGGAGGGTGAATCAGAAGAAGCAGAAGAAGGAGAAGGAGAAGGTGAAGTCTGGAGTGTGAATCAGAAGAATCAGAAGAAGGAGAAGGAGAAGGTGAAGTCTGGAGGGTGAATCAGAAGAAGCAGAAGAAAGAGAAGGAGAAGGTGAAGTCTAGAGGGTGAAGCAGAAGAAGCAGAAGAAGGAGAAGTAGAAGGTGAAGACTGGAGGGTGAATCAGAAGAAGTAGAAGAAGGAGAAGGAGAAGGTGAAGTCTGGAGGGTGAATCAGAAGAGGTAGAAGAAGGAGAAGGAGAAGGTGAAGTCTGGAGGGTGAATCAGAAGAAGTAGAAGAAGGAGAAGGAGATGGTGAAGTCTGGAGGGTGAATCAGAAGAAGTAGAAGAAGGAGAAGGAGAAGGTGAAGTCAGGAGGGTGAATCAGAAGAAGCAGAAGAAGGAGAAGGAGAAGGTGAAGTTAGGAGGGTGAATCAGAAGAAGCAGAAGAAGGAGAAGGAGAAGGTGAAGTCAGGGGGGTGAAGCAGAAAAAGTAGAAGAAGGAGAAGGAGAAGGCGAAGTCAGGAAGGTGAAGCAGAAGAAGCAGAAGAAGGAGAAGGAGAAGGTGAAGTCTGGCGGGCGCAGCAGAAGAAGCAGAAGAAGGAGAAGGTGAAGGTGAAGTCTGGAGGGTGAAGCAGAAGAAGCAGAAGAAGGAGAAGGAGAAGGTGAAGTCTGGAGGGTGAATCAGAAGAAGTAGAAGAAGGAGAAGGAGAAGGTGAAGTCAGGAGGGTGAAGCAGAAGAAGCAGAAGAAGGAGAAGGAGGAGGTGAAGTCTGGAGGGTGAAGCAGAAGAAGCAGAAGAAGGAGAAGGAGAAGGTGAAGTCTGGAGGGCGAAGCAGAAGAAGTAGAAGAAGGAGAAGGAGAAGGTGAAGTCTGGATGGTGAAGCAGAAGAAGCAGAAGAAGGAGAAGGAGAAGGTGAAGTCTGGAGGGTGAATCAGAAGAAGTAGAAGAAGGAGAAGGAGAAGGTGAAGTCAGGAGGGTGAAGCAGAAGAAGGAGAAGGAGAAGGTGAAGTCTGGAGGGTGAAACAGAAGAAGCAGAAGAAGGAGAAGGAGAAGGTGAAGTCTGGAGGGTGAAGCAGAAGAAGCAGAAGAAGGAGAAGGAGAAGGTGAAGTCAGGAGGGTGAATCAGAAGAAGTAGAAGAAGGAGAAGGAGAAGGTGAAGTCTGGAGGGTGAATCAGAAGAAGTAGAAGAAGGAGAAGGAGAAGGTGAAGTCTGCAGGTTGAATCAGAAGAAGTAGAAGAAGAAGAAGGAGAAGGGGAAGTCTGGAGGGTGAATCAGAAGAAGCAGAAGAAGGAGAAGGAGAAGGTGAAGTCTGGAGGGAGAAGCAGAAGAAGTAGAAGAAGAAGGAGAAGGTGAAATCTGGAGGGTGAATAAGAAGAAGTAGAAGAAGGAGAAGGAGAAGCTGAAGTCTGGAGGGTGAATCAGAAGAAGTAGAAGAAGGAGAAGGAGAAGGTGAAGTCTGGAGGGTGAATCAGAAGAAGCAGAAGAAGGAGAAGGAGAAGGTGGAGTCTGGAGGCTGAATCAGAAGAAGTAGAAGAAGGAGAAGGAGAAGGTGTAGTCTGGAGAGTGAATCAGAAGAAGTAGACGAAGGAGAAGGAGAAGGTGAAGTCTGGAGGGTGAATCAGAAAAAGCAGAAGAAGGAGAAGGAGAAGGCGAAGTCTGGAGGGTGAATCAGAAGAAGTAGAAGAAGGAGAAGGAGAAGGTGAAGTCTGGAGGGTGAATCAGAAGAAGCAGAAGAAGGAGAAGGAGAAGGTGAAGTCTGGAGGGTGAATCTGAAGAAGCAGAAGAAGGAGAAGGAGAAGGTGAAGTCTGGAGGGTGAATCAGAAGAAGCAGAAGAAGGAGAAGGAGAAGGTGAAGTCTGGAGGGTGAATCAGAAGAAGCAGAAGAAGTAGAAGGAGAAGGTGAAGTCTGGAGGGTGAATCAGAAGAAGTAGAAGAAGGAGAAGGAGAAGGTGAAGTCTGGAGGGTGAATCAGAAGAAGCAGAAGAAGGAGAAGGAGAAGGTGAAGTCAGGAGGGTGCATCAGAAGAAGCAGAAGCAGGAGAAGGAGAAGGTGAAGACTGGAGGGTGAATCAGAAGAAGTAGAAGAAGCAGAAGGAGAAGGTGAAGTCTGGAGGGTGAATCAGAAGAAGTAGAAGAAGGAGAAGGAGATGGTGAGGTCTGGAGGGTGAATCAGAAGAAGCAGAAGAAGGAGAAGGAGAAGGTGAAGTCTGGAGGGTGAATCAGAAGAAGCAGAAGAAGGAGAAGGAGAAGGTGAAGACTGGCGGGTGAATCAGAAGAAGTAGAAGAAGGAGAAGGAGAAGATGAAGTCTGGAGGGTGAATCAGAAGAAGTAGAAGAAGGAGAAGGAGAAGGTGAGGTCTGGAGGGTGAATCAGAAGAAGCAGAAGAAGGAGAAGGAGAAGGTGAAGTCTGGAGGGTGAATCAGAAGAAGCAGAAGAAGGAGAAGGAGAAGGTGAAGTCTGGAGGGTGAATCAGAAGGAGCAGAAGAAGGAGAAGGAGAAGGTGAAGTCAGGAGGGTGAATCAGAAGAAGCAGAAGAAGGAGAAGGAGAAGGTGAAGTTAGGAGGGTGAATCAGAAGAAGCAGAAGAAGGAGAAGGAGAAGGTGAAGTCAGGGGGGTGAAGCAGAAGAAGTAGAAGAAGGAGAAGGAGAAGGTGAAGTCAGGAGGGTGAAGCAGAAGAAGCAGAAGAAGGAGAAGGAGAAGGTGAAGTCTGGCGGGCGCAGCAGAAGAAGCAGAAGAAGTAGAAGGAGAAGGTGAAGTCTGGAGGGTGAATCAGAAGAAGTAGAAGAAGGAGAAGGAGAAGGTGAAGTCATGAGGGAGAAGCAGAAGAAGCAGAAGAAGGAGACGGAGAAGGTGATGTCTGGAGGGTGAAGCAGAAGAAGCAGAAGAAGGAGAAGGAGAAGGTGAAGTCTGGAGGGCGAAGCAGAAGAAGCAGAAGAAGGAGAAAGAGAAGGTGACGTCTGGAGGGTGAAGAAGAAGAAGCAGAAGAAGGAGAAGGAGAAGGTGAAGTCTGGAGGGTGAATCAGAAGAAGTAGAAGAAGGAGAAGGAGAAGGTGAAGTCTGGAGGGTGAATCAGAAGAAGTAGAAGAAGGAGAAGGAGAAGGTGAAGTCAGGAGGGTGAAGCAGAAGAAGCAGAAGAAGGAGAAGGACAAGGTGCAGTCTGGAGGGTGAAGCAGAAGAAGCAGAAGAAGGAGAAGGAGAAGATGAAGTCTGGAGGGTGAAGCAGAAGAAGAAGAAGAAGGAGAAGGAGAAGGTGAAGTCAGGAGGGTGAATCAGAAGAAGTAGAAGAAGGAGAAGGAGAAGGTGAAGTCTGGAGGGTGAATCAGAAGAAGTAGAAGAAGGAGAAGGAGAAGGTGAAGTCTGGAGGGTGAATCAGAAGAATAGAAGAAGGAGAAGGAGAAGGTGAAGTCTGGAGGGTGAATCAGAAGAAGCAGAAGAAGGAGAAGGAGAAGGTGAAGTCTGGAGGGAGAAGCAGAAGAAGTAGAAGAAGGAGAAGGAGAAGGTGAAGTCTGGAGGGTGAATCAGAAGAAGTAGAAGAAGGAGAAGGAGAAGGTGACGTCTGGAGGGTGAATCAGAAGAAGTAGAAGAAGGAGAAGGAGAAGGTGTAGTCTGGAGGGTGAATCAGAAGAAGTCGACGAAGGAGAAGGAGAAGGTGAAGTCTGGAGGGTGAATCAGAAGAAGCAGAAGCAGGAGAAGGAGAAGGTGAAGTCTGGAGGGTGAATCAGAAGAAGTAGAAGAAGGAGAAGGAGAAGGTGAAGTCTGGAGGGTGAATCAGAAGAAGCAGAAGAAGGAGAAGGAGCAGGTGAAGTCTGGAGGGCGCAGCAGAAGAAGCAGAAGAAGGAGAAGGAGAAGTTGAAGTCTGGAGGGTGAAGCAGAAGAAGCAGAAGAAGGAGAAGGAGAAGGTGAAGTCTGGAGGGTGAATCAGAAGAAGTAGAAGAAGGAGAAGGAGAAGGTGAAGTCAGGAGGGTGAAGCAGAAGAAGCAGAAGAAGGAGAAGGAGAAGGTGAAGTCTGGAGGGTGAAGCAGAAGAAGCAGAAGAAGGAGAAGGAGAAGGTGAAGTCTGGAGGGCGAAGCAGAAGAAGCAGAAGAAGGAGAAGGAGAAGGTGAAGTTTGGAGGGTGAAGCAGAAGAAGCAGAAGAAGGAGAAGGAGAAGGTGAAGTCTGGAGGGTGAATCAGAAGAACTAGAAGAAGGAGAAGGAGAAGGTGAAGTCAGGAGGGTGAAGCAGAAGAAGCAGAAGAAGGAGAAGGAGAAGGTGAAGTCTGGAGGGTGAAGCAGAAGAAGCACAAGAAGGAGAAGGAGAAGGTGAATTCTGGAGGGTGAAGCAGAAGAAGCAGAAGAAGGAGAAGGAGAAGGTGAAGTCAGGAGGGTGAATCAGAAGAAGTAGAAGAAGGAGAAGGAGAAGGTGAAGTCTGGAGGGTGAATCAGAAGAAGTAGAAGAAGGAGAAGGAGAAGGTGAAGTTTGGAGGGTGAATCAGAAGAAGTAGAAGAAGGAGAAGGAGAAGGTGAAGTCTGGAGGGTGAATCAGAAGATGCAGAAGAAGGAGAAGGTGAAGTCTGGAGGGAGAAGCAGAAGAAGTAGAAGAAGGAGAAGGCGAAGGTGAAGTCTGGAGGGTGAATCGGAAGAAGTAGAAGACGGAGAAGGAGAAGGTGAAGTCTGGAGGGTGAATCAGAAGAAGTAGAAGAAGGAGAAGGAGAAGGTGAAGTCTGGAGGGTGAAACAGAAGAAGCAGAAGAAGGAGAAGGAGAAGATGAAGTCTGGAGGGCGAATCAGAAGAAGCAGCAGAAGGAGAAGGGGAAGATGAAGTCTGGATGGTGAATCAGAAGTAGTAGAAGAAGGAGAAGGAGAAGGTGAGGTCTGGAGGGTGAATCAGAAGAAGCAGAAGAAGGAGAAGGAGAAGGTGAGGTCTGGAGTGTGAATCAGAAGAAGCAGAAGAAGGAGAAGGAGAAGGTGAAGTCTGGAGGGTGAATCAGATGAAGCAGAAGAAGGAGAAGGAGAAGGTGAAGTTAGGAGGGTGAATCAGAAAAAGCAGAAGAAGGAGAAGGAGAAGGAGAAGTCAGGGGGGTGAACCAGAAGAAGTAGAAGAAGGAGAAGGAGAAGGTGGAGTCAGGAGGGTGAAGCAGAAGAAGCAGAAGATGGAGAAGGAGAAGGTGAAGTCTGGAGGGTGAATCAGAAGAAGTAGAAGAAGGAGAAGGAGAAGGTGAAGTCAGGAGGGCGAAGCAGAAGAAGCAGAAGAAGGAGAAGGAGAAGGTGAAGTCTGGAGGGCGAAGCAGAAGAAGCAGAAGAAGGAGAAGGAGAAGGTGAAGTCTGGAGGGCGAAGCAGAAGAAGCAGAAGAAGGAGAAGGAGAAGGTGAAGTCTGGAGGGTGAAGCAGAAGAAGCAGAAGAAGGAGAAGGAGAAGGTGAAGTCTGGAGGGTGAATCAGAAGAAGTAGAAGAAGGAGAAGGAGAAGGTGTAGTCTCGAGGGTGAATCAGAAGAAGTAGACGAAGGAGAAGGAGAAGGTGATGTCTGGAGGGTGAACCAGAAGAAGCAGAAGAAGGAGAAGGAGAAGGTGAAGTCTGGAGGGTGAATCAGAAGAAGTAGAAGAAGGAGAAGGAGAAGGTGAAGTCTGGAGGGTGAATCAGAAGAAACAGAAGATGGAGAAGGAGAAGGTGAAGTCTGGAGGGTGAATCAGAAGAAGCAGAAGAAGGAGGAGGAGAAGGTAAAGTCTGGAGGGTGAATCAGAAGAAGCAGAAGAAGGAGAAAGAGAAGGTGAAGTCTGGAGGGTGAATCAGAAGAAGCAGAAGAAGTAGAAGGAGAAGGTGAAGTCTGGCGGGTGAATCAGAAGAAGTAGTAGAAGGAGAAGGAGAAGGTGAAGTCTGGAGGGTGAATCAGAAGAAGCAGAAGAAGGAGAAGGAGAAGGTGAAGTCAGGAGGGTGAATCCGAAGAAGCAGAAGAAGGAGAAGGAGAAGATGAAGTCTGGAGGGTGAATCAGAAGAAGCAGAAGAAGGAGAAGGAGAAGGTGAAGACTGGAGGGTGAATCAGAAGAAGTAGAAGAAGGAGAAGGAGAAGGTGAAGTCTGGAGGGTGAATCAGAAGAAGTAGAAGAAGGAGAAGTATAAGGCGAAGTCTGGAGGGTGAATCAGAAGAAGCAGAAGAAGGAGAAGGAGAAGGTGAAGTCTGGTGGGTGAATCAGAAGAAGCAGAAGAAGGAGAAGGAGAAGGTGAAGTCTGGAGGGTGAATCAGAAGAAGCAGAAGAAGGAGAAGGAGAAGGTGAAGTCTGGAGGGTGAATCAGAAGAAGCAGAAGAAGGAGAAGGAGAAGGTGAAGTCTGGAGGGTGAATCAGAAGGAGAAGGAGAAGGTGAAGTCTGGAGGGTGAATCAGAAGAAGCAGAAGAAGGAGAAGGAGAAGGTGAAGTCTGGAGGGTGAATCAGAAGAAGTAGAAGAAGGAGAAGGAGAAGGTGAAGTCTGGAGGGTGAAGCTGAAGAAGTAGAAGAAGGAGAAGGAGAAGGTGAAGTCTGGAGGGTGAATCAGAAGAAGCAGAAGAAAGAGAAGGAGAAGGTGAAGTCTGGAGGGTGAAGCAGAAGAAGCAGAAGAAGGAGAAGGAGAAGGTTGAGACTGTAGGGTGAATCAGAAGAAGTAGAAGAAGGAGAAGGATAAGGTGAAGTCTGGAGGGTGAATCAGAAGAAGTAGAAGAAGGAGGAGGAGAAGGTGAAGTCTGGAGGGTGAAACAGAAGAAGCAGAAGAAGGAGAAGGAGAAGATGAAGTCTGGAGGGTGAATCAGAAGAAGCGGAAGAAGCAGAAGGGGAAGATGAAGTCTGGAGGGTGAATCAGAAGTAGTAGAAGAAGGAGAAGGAGAAGGTGAGGTCTGGAGGGTGAATCAGAAGAAGCAGAAGAAGGAGAAGGAGAAGGTGAAGTCTGGAGGGTGAATCTGAAGAAGCAGAAGAAGGAGAAGGTGAAGGTGAAGTCTGGAGGGTGAATCAGAAGAAGTAGAAGAAGGAGAAGGAGAAAGTGAAGTCAGGAGGGTGAAGCAGAAGAAACAGAAGAAGGAGAAGGAGAAGGTGAAGTCTGGAGGGTGAAGCAGAAGAAGCAGAAGAAGGAGAAGGAGAAGGTGTAGTCTGGAGGGTGAATCAGAAGAAGTCGACGAAGGAGAAGGAGAAGGTGAAGTCTGGAGGGTGAATCAGAAGAAGCAGAAGCAGGAGAAGGAGAAGGTGAAGTCTGGAGGGTGAATCAGAAGAAGTAGAAGAAGGAGAAGGAGAAGGTGAAGTCTGGAGGGTGAATCAGAAGAAGCAGAAGAAGGAGAAGGAGCAGGTGAAGTCTGGAGGGCGCAGCAGAAGAAGCAGAAGAAGGAGAAGGAGAAGTTGAAGTCTGGAGGGTGAAGCAGAAGAAGCAGAAGAAGGAGAAGGAGAAGGTGAAGTCTGGAGGGTGAATCAGAAGAAGTAGAAGAAGGAGAAGGAGAAGGTGAAGTCAGGAGGGTGAAGCAGAAGAAGCAGAAGAAGGAGAAGGAGAAGGTGAAGTCTGGAGGGTGAAGCAGAAGAAGCAGAAGAAGGAGAAGGAGAAGGTGAAGTCTGGAGGGCGAAGCAGAAGAAGCAGAAGAAGGAGAAGGAGAAGGTGAAGTTTGGAGGGTGAAGCAGAAGAAGCAGAAGAAGGAGAAGGAGAAGGTGAAGTCTGGAGGGTGAATCAGAAGAACTAGAAGAAGGAGAAGGAGAAGGTGAAGTCAGGAGGGTGAAGCAGAAGAAGCAGAAGAAGGAGAAGGAGAAGGTGAAGTCTGGAGGGTGAAGCAGAAGAAGCACAAGAAGGAGAAGGAGAAGGTGAATTCTGGAGGGTGAAGCAGAAGAAGCAGAAGAAGGAGAAGGAGAAGGTGAAGTCAGGAGGGTGAATCAGAAGAAGTAGAAGAAGGAGAAGGAGAAGGTGAAGTCTGGAGGGTGAATCAGAAGAAGTAGAAGAAGGAGAAGGAGAAGGTGAAGTTTGGAGGGTGAATCAGAAGAAGTAGAAGAAGGAGAAGGAGAAGGTGAAGTCTGGAGGGTGAATCAGAAGATGCAGAAGAAGGAGAAGGTGAAGTCTGGAGGGAGAAGCAGAAGAAGTAGAAGAAGGAGAAGGCGAAGGTGAAGTCTGGAGGGTGAATCGGAAGAAGTAGAAGACGGAGAAGGAGAAGGTGAAGTCTGGAGGGTGAATCAGAAGAAGTAGAAGAAGGAGAAGGAGAAGGTGAAGTCTGGAGGGTGAAACAGAAGAAGCAGAAGAAGGAGAAGGAGAAGATGAAGTCTGGAGGGCGAATCAGAAGAAGCAGCAGAAGGAGAAGGGGAAGATGAAGTCTGGATGGTGAATCAGAAGTAGTAGAAGAAGGAGAAGGAGAAGGTGAGGTCTGGAGGGTGAATCAGAAGAAGCAGAAGAAGGAGAAGGAGAAGGTGAGGTCTGGAGTGTGAATCAGAAGAAGCAGAAGAAGGAGAAGGAGAAGGTGAAGTCTGGAGGGTGAATCAGATGAAGCAGAAGAAGGAGAAGGAGAAGGTGAAGTTAGGAGGGTGAATCAGAAAAAGCAGAAGAAGGAGAAGGAGAAGGAGAAGTCAGGGGGGTGAACCAGAAGAAGTAGAAGAAGGAGAAGGAGAAGGTGGAGTCAGGAGGGTGAAGCAGAAGAAGCAGAAGATGGAGAAGGAGAAGGTGAAGTCTGGAGGGTGAATCAGAAGAAGTAGAAGAAGGAGAAGGAGAAGGTGAAGTCAGGAGGGCGAAGCAGAAGAAGCAGAAGAAGGAGAAGGAGAAGGTGAAGTCTGGAGGGCGAAGCAGAAGAAGCAGAAGAAGGAGAAGGAGAAGGTGAAGTCTGGAGGGCGAAGCAGAAGAAGCAGAAGAAGGAGAAGGAGAAGGTGAAGTCTGGAGGGTGAAGCAGAAGAAGCAGAAGAAGGAGAAGGAGAAGGTGAAGTCTGGAGGGTGAATCAGAAGAAGTAGAAGAAGGAGAAGGAGAAGGTGTAGTCTCGAGGGTGAATCAGAAGAAGTAGACGAAGGAGAAGGAGAAGGTGATGTCTGGAGGGTGAACCAGAAGAAGCAGAAGAAGGAGAAGGAGAAGGTGAAGTCTGGAGGGTGAATCAGAAGAAGTAGAAGAAGGAGAAGGAGAAGGTGAAGTCTGGAGGGTGAATCAGAAGAAACAGAAGATGGAGAAGGAGAAGGTGAAGTCTGGAGGGTGAATCAGAAGAAGCAGAAGAAGGAGGAGGAGAAGGTAAAGTCTGGAGGGTGAATCAGAAGAAGCAGAAGAAGGAGAAAGAGAAGGTGAAGTCTGGAGGGTGAATCAGAAGAAGCAGAAGAAGTAGAAGGAGAAGGTGAAGTCTGGCGGGTGAATCAGAAGAAGTAGTAGAAGGAGAAGGAGAAGGTGAAGTCTGGAGGGTGAATCAGAAGAAGCAGAAGAAGGAGAAGGAGAAGGTGAAGTCAGGAGGGTGAATCCGAAGAAGCAGAAGAAGGAGAAGGAGAAGATGAAGTCTGGAGGGTGAATCAGAAGAAGCAGAAGAAGGAGAAGGAGAAGGTGAAGACTGGAGGGTGAATCAGAAGAAGTAGAAGAAGGAGAAGGAGAAGGTGAAGTCTGGAGGGTGAATCAGAAGAAGTAGAAGAAGGAGAAGTATAAGGCGAAGTCTGGAGGGTGAATCAGAAGAAGCAGAAGAAGGAGAAGGAGAAGGTGAAGTCTGGTGGGTGAATCAGAAGAAGCAGAAGAAGGAGAAGGAGAAGGTGAAGTCTGGAGGGTGAAGCAGAAGAAGCAGAAGAAGGAGAAGGAGAAGGTGAAGTCTGGAGGGTGAATCAGAAGAAGCAGAAGAAGGAGAAGGAGAAGGTGAAGTCTGGAGGGTGAATCAGAAGGAGAAGGAGAAGGTGAAGTCTGGAGGGTGAATCAGAAGAAGCAGAAGAAGGAGAAGGAGAAGGTGAAGTCTGGAGGGTGAATCAGAAGAAGTAGAAGAAGGAGAAGGAGAAGGTGAAGTCTGGAGGGTGAAGCTGAAGAAGTAGAAGAAGGAGAAGGAGAAGGTGAAGTCTGGAGGGTGAATCAGAAGAAGTAGAAGAAGGAGAAGGAGAAGGTGACGTCTGGAGGGTGAATCAGAAGAAGTAGAAGAAGGAGAAGGAGAAGGTGTAGTCTGGAGGGTGAATCAGAAGAAGTCGACGAAGGAGAAGGAGAAGGTGAAGTCTGGAGGGTGAATCAGAAGAAGCAGAAGCAGGAGAAGGAGAAGGTGAAGTCTGGAGGGTGAATCAGAAGAAGTAGAAGAAGGAGAAGGAGAAGGTGAAGTCTGGAGGGTGAATCAGAAGAAGCAGAAGAAGGAGAAGGAGCAGGTGAAGTCTGGAGGGCGCAGCAGAAGAAGCAGAAGAAGGAGAAGGAGAAGTTGAAGTCTGGAGGGTGAAGCAGAAGAAGCAGAAGAAGGAGAAGGAGAAGGTGAAGTCTGGAGGGTGAATCAGAAGAAGTAGAAGAAGGAGAAGGAGAAGGTGAAGTCAGGAGGGTGAAGCAGAAGAAGCAGAAGAAGGAGAAGGAGAAGGTGAAGTCTGGAGGGTGAAGCAGAAGAAGCAGAAGAAGGAGAAGGAGAAGGTGAAGTCTGGAGGGCGAAGCAGAAGAAGCAGAAGAAGGAGAAGGAGAAGGTGAAGTTTGGAGGGTGAAGCAGAAGAAGCAGAAGAAGGAGAAGGAGAAGGTGAAGTCTGGAGGGTGAATCAGAAGAACTAGAAGAAGGAGAAGGAGAAGGTGAAGTCAGGAGGGTGAAGCAGAAGAAGCAGAAGAAGGAGAAGGAGAAGGTGAAGTCTGGAGGGTGAAGCAGAAGAAGCACAAGAAGGAGAAGGAGAAGGTGAATTCTGGAGGGTGAAGCAGAAGAAGCAGAAGAAGGAGAAGGAGAAGGTGAAGTCAGGAGGGTGAATCAGAAGAAGTAGAAGAAGGAGAAGGAGAAGGTGAAGTCTGGAGGGTGAATCAGAAGAAGTAGAAGAAGGAGAAGGAGAAGGTGAAGTTTGGAGGGTGAATCAGAAGAAGTAGAAGAAGGAGAAGGAGAAGGTGAAGTCTGGAGGGTGAATCAGAAGATGCAGAAGAAGGAGAAGGTGAAGTCTGGAGGGAGAAGCAGAAGAAGTAGAAGAAGGAGAAGGCGAAGGTGAAGTCTGGAGGGTGAATCGGAAGAAGTAGAAGACGGAGAAGGAGAAGGTGAAGTCTGGAGGGTGAATCAGAAGAAGTAGAAGAAGGAGAAGGAGAAGGTGAAGTCTGGAGGGTGAAACAGAAGAAGCAGAAGAAGGAGAAGGAGAAGATGAAGTCTGGAGGGCGAATCAGAAGAAGCAGCAGAAGGAGAAGGGGAAGATGAAGTCTGGATGGTGAATCAGAAGTAGTAGAAGAAGGAGAAGGAGAAGGTGAGGTCTGGAGGGTGAATCAGAAGAAGCAGAAGAAGGAGAAGGAGAAGGTGAGGTCTGGAGTGTGAATCAGAAGAAGCAGAAGAAGGAGAAGGAGAAGGTGAAGTCTGGAGGGTGAATCAGATGAAGCAGAAGAAGGAGAAGGAGAAGGTGAAGTTAGGAGGGTGAATCAGAAAAAGCAGAAGAAGGAGAAGGAGAAGGAGAAGTCAGGGGGGTGAACCAGAAGAAGTAGAAGAAGGAGAAGGAGAAGGTGGAGTCAGGAGGGTGAAGCAGAAGAAGCAGAAGATGGAGAAGGAGAAGGTGAAGTCTGGAGGGTGAATCAGAAGAAGTAGAAGAAGGAGAAGGAGAAGGTGAAGTCAGGAGGGCGAAGCAGAAGAAGCAGAAGAAGGAGAAGGAGAAGGTGAAGTCTGGAGGGCGAAGCAGAAGAAGCAGAAGAAGGAGAAGGAGAAGGTGAAGTCTGGAGGGCGAAGCAGAAGAAGCAGAAGAAGGAGAAGGAGAAGGTGAAGTCTGGAGGGTGAAGCAGAAGAAGCAGAAGAAGGAGAAGGAGAAGGTGAAGTCTGGAGGGTGAATCAGAAGAAGTAGAAGAAGGAGAAGGAGAAGGTGTAGTCTCGAGGGTGAATCAGAAGAAGTAGACGAAGGAGAAGGAGAAGGTGATGTCTGGAGGGTGAACCAGAAGAAGCAGAAGAAGGAGAAGGAGAAGGTGAAGTCTGGAGGGTGAATCAGAAGAAGTAGAAGAAGGAGAAGGAGAAGGTGAAGTCTGGAGGGTGAATCAGAAGAAACAGAAGATGGAGAAGGAGAAGGTGAAGTCTGGAGGGTGAATCAGAAGAAGCAGAAGAAGGAGGAGGAGAAGGTAAAGTCTGGAGGGTGAATCAGAAGAAGCAGAAGAAGGAGAAAGAGAAGGTGAAGTCTGGAGGGTGAATCAGAAGAAGCAGAAGAAGTAGAAGGAGAAGGTGAAGTCTGGCGGGTGAATCAGAAGAAGTAGTAGAAGGAGAAGGAGAAGGTGAAGTCTGGAGGGTGAATCAGAAGAAGCAGAAGAAGGAGAAGGAGAAGGTGAAGTCAGGAGGGTGAATCCGAAGAAGCAGAAGAAGGAGAAGGAGAAGATGAAGTCTGGAGGGTGAATCAGAAGAAGCAGAAGAAGGAGAAGGAGAAGGTGAAGACTGGAGGGTGAATCAGAAGAAGTAGAAGAAGGAGAAGGAGAAGGTGAAGTCTGGAGGGTGAATCAGAAGAAGTAGAAGAAGGAGAAGTATAAGGCGAAGTCTGGAGGGTGAATCAGAAGAAGCAGAAGAAGGAGAAGGAGAAGGTGAAGTCTGGTGGGTGAATCAGAAGAAGCAGAAGAAGGAGAAGGAGAAGGTGAAGTCTGGAGGGTGAATCAGAAGAAGCAGAAGAAGGAGAAGGAGAAGGTGAAGTCTGGAGGGTGAATCAGAAGAAGCAGAAGAAGGAGAAGGAGAAGGTGAAGTCTGGAGGGTGAATCAGAAGGAGAAGGAGAAGGTGAAGTCTGGAGGGTGAATCAGAAGAAGCAGAAGAAGGAGAAGGAGAAGGTGAAGTCTGGAGGGTGAATCAGAAGAAGTAGAAGAAGGAGAAGGAGAAGGTGAAGTCTGGAGGGTGAAGCTGAAGAAGTAGAAGAAGGAGAAGGAGAAGGTGAAGTCTGGAGGGTGAATCAGAAGAAGCAGAAGAAAGAGAAGGAGAAGGTGAAGTCTGGAGGGTGAAGCAGAAGAAGCAGAAGAAGGAGAAGGAGAAGGTTGAGACTGTAGGGTGAATCAGAAGAAGTAGAAGAAGGAGAAGGATAAGGTGAAGTCTGGAGGGTGAATCAGAAGAAGTAGAAGAAGGAGGAGGAGAAGGTGAAGTCTGGAGGGTGAAACAGAAGAAGCAGAAGAAGGAGAAGGAGAAGATGAAGTCTGGAGGGTGAATCAGAAGAAGCGGAAGAAGCAGAAGGGGAAGATGAAGTCTGGAGGGTGAATCAGAAGTAGTAGAAGAAGGAGAAGGAGAAGGTGAGGTCTGGAGGGTGAATCAGAAGAAGCAGAAGAAGGAGAAGGAGAAGGTGAAGTCTGGAGGGTGAATCTGAAGAAGCAGAAGAAGGAGAAGGAGAAGGTGAAGTCTGGAGGGTGAATCAGAAGAAGTAGAAGAAGGAGAAGGAGAAAGTGAAGTCAGGAGGGTGAAGCAGAAGAAACAGAAGAAGGAGAAGGAGAAGGTGAAGTCTGGAGGGTGAAGCAGAAGAAGCAGAAGAAGGAGAAGGAGAAGGTGAAGTCTGGAGGGCGAAGCAGAAGAAGCAGAAGAAGGAGAAGGAGAAGGTGAAGTCTGGAGGGTGAAGCAGAAGAAGCAGAAGAAGGAGAAGAAGAAGGTGAAGTCTGGAGGGTGAATCAGAAGAAGTAGAAGAAGGAGAAGGAGAAGGTGAAGTCAGGAGGGTGAAGCAGAAGAAGCAGAAGAAGGAGAAGGAGAAGGTGAAGTCTGGAGGGTGAAGCAGAAGAAGCACAAGAAGGAGAAGGAGAAGGTGAATTCTGGAGGGTGAAGCAGAAGAAGCAGAAGAAGGAGAAGGAGAAGGTGAAGTCAGGAGGGTGAATCAGAAGAAGTAGAAGAAGGAGAAGGAGAAGGTGAAGTCTGGAGGGTGAATCAGAAGATGCAGAAGAAGGAGAAGGAGAAGGTGAAGTCTGGAGGGTGAAGCAGAAGAAGTAGAAGAAGGAGAAGGCGAAGGTGAAGTCTGGAGGGTGAATCGGAAGAAGTAGAAGAAGGAGAAGGAGAAGGTGAAGTCTGGAGGGTGAATCAGAAGAAGTAGAAGAAGGAGAAGGAGAAGGTGAAGTATGGAGGGTGAATCAGAAGAAGCAGAAGAAGGAGAAGGAGAAGATGAAGTCTGGAGGGTGTATCAGAAGAAGTAGAAGAAGGAGAAGGAGAAGATGTAGTCTGGAGGGTGAATCAGAAGAAGTAGACGAAGGAGAAGGAGAAGGCGAAGTCTGGAGGGTGAATCAGAAGAAGCAGAAGAAGGAGAAGGAGAAGGTGAAGTCTGGAGGGTGAATCAGAAGAAGCAGAAGAAGGAGAAGGAGAAGATGAAGTCTGGAGGGTGAATCAGAAGAAGCAGAAGAAGGAGAAGGAGAAGGTGAAGTCTGAAGGGTGAATCAGAAGAAGCAGAAGAAGGAGAAGGAGAAGGTGAAGTCTGGAGGGTGAATCAGAAGAAGCAGAAGAAGGAGAAGGAGAAGGTGAAGTCTGGAGGGTGAATCAGAAGAAGCAGAGGAGGGAGAAGGAGAAGGTGAAGTCTGGAGGGTGAATCAGAAGAAGTAGAAGAAGGAGAAGGAGAAGGTGAAGTCTGGATGGTGAATCAGAAGAAGTAGAAGAAGGAGAAGGAGAAGGTGAAGTCTGGAGGGTGAATCAGAAGAAGCAGAAGAAGGAGAAGGAGAATGTGAAGTCTGGAGGGTGAATCAGAAGAAGCAGAAGAAGGAGAAGGAGAAGATGACGTCTGGAGGGTGAATCAGAAGAAGTAGAAAAAGGAGAATGAGAAGGTGAAGTCTGGAGGGTGAATCAGAAGAAGCAGAAGAAGGAGAAGGAGAAGGTGAAGTCTGAAGGGTGAATCAGAAGAAGCAGAAGAAGGAGAAGGAGAAGGTGAAGTCTGGAGGGTGAATCAGAAGAAGTAGAAGAAAGAGAAGGAGAGAGTGAAGTCTGGAGGGTGATGCAGAAGTAGTAGAAGAAGGAGAAGGAGAAGGTGAAGTCAGGAGGGTGAATCAGAAGAGGTAGAAGAAGGAGAAGGAGAAGGTGAAGTCAGGAGGGTGAATCAGAAGAAGCAGAAGAAGGAGAAGGAGACGGTAAAGTCTGGAGGGTGAATCAGAAGAATCAGAAGAAGGAGAAGGAGAAGGTGAAGTCTGGAGGGTGAATCAGAAGAAGCAGAAGAAAGGGAAGGAGAAGGTGAAGTCTGGAGGGTGAAGCAGAAGAAGCAGAAGAAGGAGAAGGAGAAGGTGAAGACTGGAGGATGAATCAGAAGAAGTAGAAGAAGGAGAAGGAGAAGGTGAAGTCTGGAGGGTGAATCAGAAGAAGTAGAAGAAGGAGAAGGAGAAGGTGAAGTCTGGAGGCTGAATCAGAAGAAGCAGAAGAAGGAGAAGGAGAAGGTGAAGTCTGGAGGGTGAATCAGAAGAAGTAGAAGAAGGAGAAGGAGAAGATGATGTCTGGAGGGTGAATCAGAAGAAGTAGAAATGGAGATGGAGAAGGAGAGGTCTGGAGGGTGAATCAGAAGAAGCAGAATAAGGAGAAGGAGAAGGTGAAGTCTGGAGGGTGAATCAGAAGAAGCAGACGAAGGAGAAGGAGAAGGTGAAGTCTGGAGGGTGAATTAGAAGAAGCAGAAGAAGGAGAAGGAGAAGGTGAAGTCAGGAGGGTGAATCAGAAGAAGGAGAAGAAGGAGAAGGAGAAGGTGAAGTAAGGAGGGTGAATCAGAAGAAGCAGAAGAAGGAGAAGGAGAAGGTGAAGTCAGGGGGGTGAAGCAGAAGAAGTTGAAGAAGGAGAAGGAGAAGGTGAAGTCAGGAGGGTGTAGCAGAAGAAGCAGAAGAAGGAGAAGGAGAAGGTGAAGTCTGGAGGGCGCAGCAGAAGAAGCAGAAGAAGGAGAAGGAGAAGGTGAAGTCTGGAGGGTGAAGCAGAAGAAGCAGAAGAAGGAGAAGGAGAAGGTGAAGTCTGGAGGGTGAATCAGAAGAAGTAGAAGAAGGAGAAGGAGAAGGTGAAGTCAGGAGGGTGAAGCAGAAGAAGCAGAAGAAGGAGAAGGAGAAGGTGAAGTCTGGAGGGTGAAGCAGAAGAAGCAGAAGAAGGAGAAGGAGAAGGTGAAGTCTGGAGGGCGAAGCAGAAGAAGTAGAAGAAGGAGAAGGAGAAGGTGAAGTCTGGAGGGTGAATCAGAAGAAGTAGAAGAAGGAGAAGGAGAAGGTGAAGTTTGGAGGGTGAATCAGAAGAAGTAGAAGAAGGAGAAGGAGAAGGTGAAGTCTGGAGGGTGAATCAGAAGAAGCAGAAGAAGGAGAAGGAGAAGGTGAAGTCTGGAGGGAGAAGCAGAAGAAGTAGAAGAAGGAGAAGGAGAAGGTGAAGTCTGGAGGGTGAAGCGGAAGAAGTAGAAGAAGGAGAAGGAGAAGGTGAAGTCTGGAGGGTGAATCAGAAGAAGTAGAAGAAGGAGAAGGAGATGGTGAAGTATGGAGGGTGAATCAGAAGAAGGAGAAGGAGAAGATGAAGTCTGGAGGGTGAATCAGAAGAAGTAGAAGAAGGAGAAGGAGAAGATGTAGTCTGGAGGTTGAATCAGAAGAAGTAGACGAAGGAGAAGGAGAAGGTGAAGTCTGGAGGGTGAATCAGAAGAAGCAGAAGAAGGAGAAGGAGAAGGTGAAGTCTGGAGGGTGAATCAGAAGAAGTAGAAGAAGGAGAAGGAGAAGGTGAAGACTGGAGGGTGAATCAGAAGTACGAGAAGAAGCAGAAGGAGAAGGTGAAGTCTGGAGGGTGAATCAGAAGAAGCAGAAGAAGGAGAAGGAGACGGTAAAGTCTGGAGGGTGAATCAGAAGAATCAGAAGAAGGAGAAGGAGAAGGTGAAGTCTGGAGGGTGAATCAGAAGAAGCAGAAGAAAGGGAAGGAGAAGGTGAAGTCTGGAGGGTGAAGCAGAAGAAGCAGAAGAAGGAGAAGGAGAAGGTGAAGACTGGAGGATGAATCAGAAGAAGTAGAAGAAGGAGAAGGAGAAGGTGAAGTCTGGAGGGTGAATCAGAAGAAGTAGAAGAAGGAGAAGGAGAAGGTGAAGTCTGGAGGCTGAATCAGAAGAAGCAGAAGAAGGAGAAGGAGAAGGTGAAGTCTGGAGGGTGAATCAGAAGAAGTAGAAGAAGGAGAAGGAGAAGATGATGTCTGGAGGGTGAATCAGAAGAAGTAGAAATGGAGATGGAGAAGGAGAGGTCTGGAGGGTGAATCAGAAGAAGCAGAATAAGGAGAAGGAGAAGGTGAAGTCTGGAGGGTGAATCAGAAGAAGCAGACGAAGGAGAAGGAGAAGGTGAAGTCTGGAGGGTGAATTAGAAGAAGCAGAAGAAGGAGAAGGAGAAGGTGAAGTCAGGAGGGTGAATCAGAAGAAGGAGAAGAAGGAGAAGGAGAAGGTGAAGTAAGGAGGGTGAATCAGAAGAAGCAGAAGAAGGAGAAGGAGAAGGTGAAGTCAGGGGGGTGAAGCAGAAGAAGTTGAAGAAGGAGAAGGAGAAGGTGAAGTCAGGAGGGTGTAGCAGAAGAAGCAGAAGAAGGAGAAGGAGAAGGTGAAGTCTGGAGGGCGCAGCAGAAGAAGCAGAAGAAGGAGAAGGAGAAGGTGAAGTCTGGAGGGTGAAGCAGAAGAAGCAGAAGAAGGAGAAGGAGAAGGTGAAGTCTGGAGGGTGAATCAGAAGAAGTAGAAGAAGGAGAAGGAGAAGGTGAAGTCAGGAGGGTGAAGCAGAAGAAGCAGAAGAAGGAGAAGGAGAAGGTGAAGTCTGGAGGGTGAAGCAGAAGAAGCAGAAGAAGGAGAAGGAGAAGGTGAAGTCTGGAGGGCGAAGCAGAAGAAGTAGAAGAAGGAGAAGGAGAAGGTGAAGTCTGGAGGGTGAATCAGAAGAAGTAGAAGAAGGAGAAGGAGAAGGTGAAGTTTGGAGGGTGAATCAGAAGAAGTAGAAGAAGGAGAAGGAGAAGGTGAAGTCTGGAGGGTGAATCAGAAGAAGCAGAAGAAGGAGAAGGAGAAGGTGAAGTCTGGAGGGAGAAGCAGAAGAAGTAGAAGAAGGAGAAGGAGAAGGTGAAGTCTGGAGGGTGAAGCGGAAGAAGTAGAAGAAGGAGAAGGAGAAGGTGAAGTCTGGAGGGTGAATCAGAAGAAGTAGAAGAAGGAGAAGGAGATGGTGAAGTATGGAGGGTGAATCAGAAGAAGGAGAAGGAGAAGATGAAGTCTGGAGGGTGAATCAGAAGAAGTAGAAGAAGGAGAAGGAGAAGATGTAGTCTGGAGGTTGAATCAGAAGAAGTAGACGAAGGAGAAGGAGAAGGTGAAGTCTGGAGGGTGAATCAGAAGAAGCAGAAGAAGGAGAAGGAGAAGGTGAAGTCTGGAGGGTGAATCAGAAGAAGTAGAAGAAGGAGAAGGAGAAGGTGAAGACTGGAGGGTGAATCAGAAGTACGAGAAGAAGCAGAAGGAGAAGGTGAAGTCTGGAGGGTGAATCAGAAGAAGTAGAAGAAGGAGAAGGAGAAGGCGAAGTCTGGAGGGTGAATCAGAAGAAGCAGAAGAAGGAGAAGGAGAAGGTGAAGTCTGGAGGGTGAATCAGAAGAAGCAGAAGAAGGAGAAGGAGAAGATGAAGTCTGGAGGGTGAATCAGAAGAAGCAGAAGAAGGAGAAGGAGAAGGTGAAGTCTGGAGGGTGATGCAGAAGAAGTAGAAGAAGGAGAAGGAGAAGGTGAAGTCAGGAGGGTGAATCAGAAGAGGTAGAAGAAGGGGAAGGAGAAGGTGAAGTCAGGAGGGTGAATCAGAAGAAGCAGAAGAAGGAGAAGGAGACGGTAAAGTCTGGAGGGTGAATCAGAAGAATCAGAAGAAGGAGAAGGAGAAGGTGAAGTCTGGAGGGTGAATCAGAAGAAGCAGAAGAAAGGGAAGGAGAAGGTGAAGTCTGGAGGGTGAAGCAGAAGAAGCAGAAGAAGGAGAAGGAGAAGGTGAAGACTGGAGGATGAATCAGAAGAAGTAGAAGAAGGAGAAGGAGAAGGTGAAGTCTGGAGGGTGAATCAGAAGAAGTAGAAGAAGGAGAAGGAGAAGGTGAAGTCTGGAGGCTGAATCAGAAGAAGCAGAAGAAGGAGAAGGAGAAGGTGAAGTCTGGAGGGTGAATCAGAAGAAGTAGAAGAAGGAGAAGGAGAAGATGAAGTCTGGAGGGAGAAGCAGAAGAAGTAGAAGAAGGAGAAGGAGAAGGTGAAGTCTGGAGGGTGAAGCGGAAGAAGTAGAAGAAGGAGAAGGAGAAGGTGAAGTCTGGAGGGTGAATCAGAAGAAGTAGAAGAAGGAGAAGGAGATGGTGAAGTATGGAGGGTGAATCAGAAGAAGGAGAAGGAGAAGATGAAGTCTGGAGGGTGAATCAGAAGAAGTAGAAGAAGGAGAAGGAGAAGATGTAGTCTGGAGGTTGAATCAGAAGAGGTAGACGAAGGAGAAGGAGAAGGTGAAGTCTGGAGGGTGAATCAGAAGAAGCAGAAGAAGGAGAAGGAGAAGGTGAAGTCTGGAGGGTGAATCAGAAGAAGTAGAAGAAGGAGAAGGAGAAGGTGAAGACTGGAGGGTGAATCAGAAGTACGAGAAGAAGCAGAAGGAGAAGGTGAAGTCTGGAGGGTGAATCAGAAGAAGTAGAAGAAGGAGAAGGAGAAGGCGAAGTCTGGAGGGTGAATCAGAAGAAGCAGAAGAAGGAGAAGGAGAAGGTGAAGTCTGGAGGGTGAATCAGAAGAAGCAGAAGAAGGAGAAGGAGAAGATGAAGTCTGGAGGGTGAATCAGAAGAAGCAGAAGAAGGAGAAGGAGAAGGTGAAGCCTGAAGGGTGAATCAGAAGAAGCAGAAGAAGGAGAAGGAGAAGGTGAAGTCTGGAGGGTGAATCAGAAGAAGCAGAAGAAGGAGAAGGAGAAGGTGAAGTCTGGAGGGTGAATCAGAAGAAGCAGATGAAGGAGAAGGAGAAGGTGATGTCTGGAGGGTGAATCAGAAGAAGTAGAAGAAGGAGAAGGAGAAGGTGAAGTCTGGAGGGTGAATCAGAAGAAGTAGAAGAAGCAGAAGGAGAAGGTGAAGTCTGGAGGGTGAATCAGAAGAAGCAGAAGAAGGAGAAGGAGAAGGTGAAGTCTGAAGGGTGAATCAGAAGAAGCAGAAGAAGGAGAAGTTGAAGATGAAGTCTGGAGGGTGAATCAGAAGAAGTAGAAAAAGGAGAAGGAGAAGGTGAAGTCTGGAGGGTGAATCAGAAGAAGCAGAAGAAGGAGAAGCAGAAGGTGAAGTCTGGAGGGTGAATCAGAAGAAGCAGAAGAAGGAGAAGGAGAAGGTGAAGTCTGGAGGCTGAATCAGAAGAAGTAGAAGAAGGAGAAGGAGAAGGTGAAGTCTGGAGGGTGATGCAGAAGAAGTAGAAGAAGGAGAAGGAGAAGGTGAAGTCAGGAGGGTGAATCAGAAGAAGTAGAAGAAGGAGAAGGAGAAGGTGAAGTCAGGAGGGTGAATCAGAAGAAGCAGAAGAAGGAGAAGGAGAAGATGAAGTCTGGAGGGAGAAGCAGAAGAAGTAGAAGAAGGAGAAGGAGAAGGTGAAGTCTGGAGGGTGAAGCGGAAGAAGTAGAAGAAGGAGAAGGAGAAGGTGAAGTCTGGAGGGTGAATCAGAAGAAGTAGAAGAAGGAGAAGGAGATGGTGAAGTATGGAGGGTGAATCAGAAGAAGGAGAAGGAGAAGATGAAGTCTGGAGGGTGAATCAGAAGAAGTAGAAGAAGGAGAAGGAGAAGATGTAGTCTGGAGGTTGAATCAGAAGAGGTAGACGAAGGAGAAGGAGAAGGTGAAGTCTGGAGGGTGAATCAGAAGAAGCAGAAGAAGGAGAAGGAGAAGGTGAAGTCTGGAGGGTGAATCAGAAGAAGTAGAAGAAGGAGAAGGAGAAGGTGAAGACTGGAGGGTGAATCAGAAGAAGCAGAAGAAAGAGAAGGAGAAGGTGAAGTCAGGAGGGTGAATCAGAAGAAGTAGAAGAAGGAGAAGGAGAAGGTGAAGTCAGGAGGGTGAATCAGAAGAAGCAGAAGAAGGAGAAGGAGAAGGTGAAGTCTGGAGGGTGAATCAGAAGAATCAGAAGAAGGAGAAGGAGAAGGTGAAGTCTGGAGGGTGAATCAGAAGAAGCAGAAGAAAGAGAAGGAGAAGGTGAAGTCTGGAGGGTGAAGCAGAAGAAACAGAAGAAGGAGAAGGAGAAGGTGAAGACTGGAGGGTGAATCAGAAGAAGTAGAAGAAGGAGAAGGAGAAGGTGAAGTCTGGAGGGTGAATCAGAAGAAGTAGAAGAAGGAGAAGGAGAAGGTGAAGTCTGGAGGGTGAATCAGAAGAAGCAGAAGAAGGAGAAGGAGAAGGTGAAGTCTGGAGGGTGAATCAGAAGAAGCAGAAGAAGGAGAAGGAGAAGATGAAGTCTGGAGGGTGAATCGGAAGAAGTAGAAGAAGGAGAAGGAGAAGGTGAAGTCTGGAGGGTGAATCAGAAGAAGTAGAAGAAGGAGAAGGAGAAGTTGAAGTCTGGAGGGTGAATCAGAAGAAGCAGAAGAAGGAGAAGGAGAAGGTGAAGTCTGGAGGGTGAATCAGAAGAAGCAGAAGAAGGAGAAGGAGAAGATGAAGTCTGGAGGGTGAATCAGAAGAAGTAGAAGAAGGAGAAGGAGAAGGTGAAGTCTGGAGGTTGAATCAGAAGAAACAGAAGAAGGAGAAGGAGAAGGTGAAGTCTAGAGGGCGCAGCAGAAGAAGCAGAAGAAGGAGAATGAGAAGGTGAAGTCTGGAGGGTGAATCAGAAGAAGCAGAAGAAGGAGAAGGAGAAGGTGAAGTCTGGAGGTTGAATCAGAAGAAGTAGAAGAAGGAGAAGGAGAAGGTGAAGTCTGGAGGGTGAAGCCGAAGAAGTAGAAGAAGGAGAAGGAGAAGGTGAAGTCAGGAGGGTGAATCAGAAGAAGTAGAAGAAGGAGAAGGAGAAGGTGAAGTCAGGAGGGTGAATCAGAAGAAGCAGAAGAAGGAGAAGGAGAAGGTGAAGTCTGGAGGGTGAATCAGAAGAATCAGAAGAAGGAGAAGGAGAAGGTGAAGTCTGGAGGGTGAATCAGAAGAAGCAGAAGAAAGAGAAGGAGAAGGTGAAGTCTGGAGGGTGAAGCAGAAGAAACAGAAGAAGGAGAAGGAGAAGGTGAAGACTGGAGGGTGAATCAGAAGAAGTAGAAGAAGGAGAAGGAGAAGGTGAAGTCTGGAGGGTGAATCAGAAGAAGTAGAAGAAGGAGAAGGAGAAGTTGAAGTCTGGAGGGTGAATCAGAAGAAGCAGAAGAAGGAGAAGGAGAAGGTGAAGTCTGGAGGGTGAATCAGAAGAAGCAGAAGAAGGAGAAGGAGAAGATGAAGTCTGGAGGGTGAATCAGAAGAAGTAGAAGAAGGAGAAGGAGAAGGTGAAGTCTGGAGGGTGAATCAGAAGAAGTAGAAGAAGAAGAAGGAGAAGATGAAGTCTGGAGGGTGAATCAGAAGAAACAGAAGAAGGAGAAGGAGAAGGTGAAGTCTGGAGGGTGAATCAGAAGAAGTAGAAGAAGGAGAAGGAGAAGGTGTAGTCTGGAGGGTGAATCAGAAGAAGTAGACGAAGGAGAAGGAGAAGGTGAAGTCTGGAGGGTGAATCAGAAGAAGCAGAAGAAGGAGAAGGAGAAGGTGAAGTCTGGAGGGTGAATCAGATGAAGTAGAAGAAGGAGAAGGAGAAGGTGAAGTCTGGAGGGTGAATCAGAAGATGCAGAAGAAGGAGAAGGAGAAGGTGAAGTCTGGAGGGTGAATCAGAAGAAGCAGAAGAAGGAGAAGGAGAAGGTGAAGTCTGGAGGGTGAATCAGAAGAAGTAGAAGAAGGAGAAGGAGAAGTTGAAGTCTGGAGGGTGAAGCAGAAGAAGTAGAAGATGGAGAAGGAGAAGGTGAAGTCAGGAGGGTGAATCAGAAGAAGTAGAAGAAGGAGAAGGAGAAGGTGAAGTCAGGAGGGTGAATCAGAAGAAGCAGAAGATGGAGAAGGAGAAGGTGAAGTCTGGAGGGTGAATCAGAAGAATCAGAAGAAGGAGAAGGAGAAGGTGAAGTCTGGAGGGTGAATCAGAAGAAGCAGAGGAAGGAGAAGGAGAAGGTGAAGTCTGGAGGGTGAATCAGAAGAAGCAGAATAAGGAGAAGGAGAAGGTGAAGTCTGGAGGGTGAATCAGAAGAAGCAGAATAAGGAGAAGGAGAAGGTGAAGTCTGGAGGGTGAATCAGAAGAAGCAGAAGAAGGAGAAGGAGAAGGTGAAGTCTGGAGGGTGAATCAGAAGAAGCAGAAGAAGGAGAAGGAGAAGGTGAAGTCTGGAGGGTGAAGCAGAAGAAGTAGAAGAAGGAGAAGGAGAAGGTGAAGTCAGGAGGGTGAATCAGAAGAAGTAGAAGAAGGAGAAGGAGAAGGTGAAGTCAGGAGGGTGAATCAGAAGAAGCAGAAGAAGGAGAAGGAGAAGGTGAAGTCTAGAGGGTGAATCAGAAGATTCAGAAGAAGGAGAAGGAGAAGGTGAAGTCTGGAGGGTGAATCAGAAGAAGCAGAAGAAGGAGAAGGAGAAGATGAAGTCTGGAGGGTGAATCAGAAGAAGTAGAAGAAGGAGAAGGAGAAGGTGAGGTCTGGAGGGTGAATCAGAAGAAGCAGAAGAAGGAGAAGGAGAAGGTGAAGTCTGGAGGGTGAATCAGAAGAAGCAGAAGAAGGAGAAGGAGAAGGTGAAGTCTGGAAGGTGAATCAGAAGAAGCAGAAGAAGGAGAAGGAGAAGGTGAAGTCAGGAGGGTGAATCAGAAGAAGCAGAATAAGGAGAAGGAGAAGGTGAAGTTAGGAGGGTGAATCAGAAGAAGCAGAAGAAGGAGAAGGAGCAGGTGAAGTCAGGGGGGTGTAGCAGAAGAAGTAGAACAAGGAGAAGGAGAAGGTGAAGTCAGGACGGTGAAGCAGAAGAAGCAGAAGAAGGAGAAGGAGAAGGTGAAGCCTGGAGGGCGCAGCAGAAGAAGCAGAAGAAGGAGTAGGTGAAGGTGAAGTCTGGAGTGTGAAGCAGAAGAAGCAGAAGAAGGAGAAGGAGAAGGTGAAGTCTGGAGGGCGCAGCAGAAGAAGCAGAAGAAGGAGAATGAGAAGGTGAAGTCTGGAGGGTGAATCAGAAGAAGCAGAAGAAGGAGAAGGAGAAGGTGAAGTCTGGAGGTTGAATCAGAAGAAGTAGAAGAAGGAGAAGGAGAAGGTGAAGTCTGGAGGGTGAAGCAGAAGAAGTAGAAGAAGGAGAAGGAGAAGGTGAAGTCAGGAGGGTGAATCAGAAGAAGTAGAAGAAGGAGAAGGAGAAGGTGAAGTCAGGAGGGTGAATCAGAAGAAGCAGAAGAAGGAGAAGGAGAAGGTGAAGTCTGGAGGGTGAATCAGAAGAATCAGAAGAAGGAGAAGGAGAAGGTGAAGTCTGGAGGGTGAATCAGAAGAAGTAGAAGAAGGAGAAGGAGAAGGTGTAGTCTGGAGGGTGAATCGGAAGAAGTAGACGAAGGAGAAGGAGAAGGTGAAGTCTGGAGGGTGAATCAGAAGAATCAGAAGAAGGAGAAGGAGAAGGTGAAGTCTGGAGGGTGAATCAGAAGAAGCAGAAGAAAGAGAAGGAGAAGGTGAAGTCTGGAGGGTGAAGCAGAAGAAACAGAAGAAGGAGAAGGAGAAGGTGAAGACTGGAGGGTGAATCAGAAGAAGTAGAAGAAGGAGAAGGAGAAGGTGAAGTCTGGAGGGTGAATCAGAAGAAGTAGAAGAAGGAGAAGGAGAAGTTGAAGTCTGGAGGGTGAATCAGAAGAAACAGAAGAAGGAGAAGGAGAAGGTGAAGTCTGGAGGGTGAATCAGAAGAAGCAGAAGAAGGAGAAGGAGAAGATGAAGTCTGGAGGGTGAATCAGAAGAAGTAGAAGAAGGAGAAGGAGAAGGTGAAGTCTGGAGGGTGAATCAGAAGAAGTAGAAGAAGGAGAAGGAGAAGATGAAGTCTGGAGGGTGAATCAGAAGAAACAGAAGAAGGAGAAGGAGAAGGTGAAGTCTGGAGGGTGAATCAGAAGAAGTAGAAGAAGGAGAAGGAGAAGGTGTAGTCTGGAGGGTGAATCAGAAGAAGTAGACGAAGGAGAAGGAGAAGGTGAAGTCTGGAGGGTGAATCAGAAGAAGCAGAAGAAGGAGAAGGAGAAGGTGAAGTCTGGAGGGTGAATCAGATGAAGTAGAAGAAGGAGAAGGAGAAGGTGAAGTCTGGAGGGTGAATCAGAAGAAGCAGAAGAAGGAGAAGGAGAAGGTGAAGTCTGGAGGGTGAATCAGAAGAAGCAGAAGAAGGAGAAGGAGAAGGTGAAGTCTGGAGGGTGAATCAGAAGAAGTAGAAGAAGGAGAAGGAGAAGTTGAAGTCTGGAGGGTGAAGCAGAGGAAGTAGAAGATGGAGAAGGAGAAGGTGAAGTCAGGAGGGTGAATCAGAAGAAGTAGAAGAAGGAGAAGGAGAAGGTGAAGTCAGGAGGGTGAATCAGAAGAAGCGGAAGATGGAGAAGGAGAAGGTGAAGTCTGGAGGGTGAATCAGAAGAATCAGAAGAAGGAGAAGGAGAAGGTGAAGTCTGGAGGGTGAATCACAAGAAGCAGAGGAAGGAGAATGAGAAGGTGAAGTCTGGAGGGTGAATCAGAAGAAGCAGAATAAGGAAAAGGAGAAGGTGAAGTCTGGAGGGTGAATCAGAAGAAGCAGAATAAGGAGAAGGAGAAGGTGAAGTCTGGAGGGTGAATCAGAAGAAGCAGAAGAAGGAGAAGGAGAAGGTGAAGTCTGGAGGGTGAATCAGAAGAAGCAGAAGAAGGAGAAGGAGAAGGTGAAGTCTGGAGGGTGAAGCAGAAGAAGGAGAAGAAGGAGAAGGAGAAGGTGAAGTCAGGAGGGTGAATCAGAAGAAGTAGAACAAGGAGAAGGAGAAGGTGAAGTCAGGAGGGTGAATCAGAAGAAGCAGAAGAAGGAGAAGGAGAAGGTGAAGTCTGGAGGGTGAATCAGAAGAATCAGAAGAAGGAGAAGGAGAAGGTGAAGTCTGGAGGGTGAATCAGAAGAAGCAGAAGAAAGAGAAGGAGAAGGTGAAGTCTGGAGGGTGAAGCAGAAGAAACAGAAGAAGGAGAAGGAGAAGGTGAAGACTGGAGGGTGAATCAGAAGAAGTAGAAGAAGGAGAAGGAGAAGGTGAAGTCTGGAGGGTGAATCAGAAGAAGTAGAAGAAGGAGAAGGAGAAGGTGAAGTCTGGAGGGTGAATCAGAAGAAGCAGAAGAAGGAGAAGGAGAAGGTGAAGTCTGGAGGGTGAATCAGAAGAAGCAGAAGAAAGAGAAGGAGAAGGTGAAGTCTGGAGGGTGAAGCAGAAGAAACAGAAGAAGGAGAAGGAGAAGGTGAAGACTGGAGGGTGAATCAGAAGAAGTAGAAGAAGGAGAAGGAGAAGGTGAAGTCTGGAGGGTGAATCAGAAGAAGTAGAAGAAGGAGAAGGAGAAGGTGAAGTCTGGAGGGTGAATCAGAAGAAGCAGAAGAAGGAGAAGGAGAAGGTGAAGTCTGGAGGGTGAATCAGAAGAAGCAGAAGAAGGAGAAGGAGAAGATGAAGTCTGGAGGGTGAATCGGAAGAAGTAGAAGAAGGAGAAGGAGAAGGTGAAGTCTGGAGGTTGAATCAGAAGAAACAGAAGAAGGAGAAGGAGAAGGTGAAGTCTAGAGGGCGCAGCAGAAGAAGCAGAAGAAGGAGAATGAGAAGGTGAAGTCTGGAGGGTGAATCAGAAGAAGCAGAAGAAGGAGAAGGAGAAGGTGAAGTCTGGAGGTTGAATCAGAAGAAGTAGAAGAAGGAGAAGGAGAAGGTGAAGTCTGGAGGGTGAAGCAGAAGAAGTAGAAGAAGGAGAAGGAGAAGGTGAAGTCAGGAGGGTGAATCAGAAGAAGTAGAAGAAGGAGAAGGAGAAGGTGAAGTCAGGAGGGTGAATCAGAAGAAGCAGAAGAAGGAGAAGGAGAAGGTGAAGTCTGGAGGGTGAATCAGAAGAATCAGAAGAAGGAGAAGGAGAAGGTGAAGTCTGGAGGGTGAATCAGAAGAAGTAGAAGAAGGAGAAGGAGAAGGTGTAGTCTGGAGGGTGAATCGGAAGAAGTAGACGAAGGAGAAGGAGAAGGTGAAGTCTGGAGGGTGAATCAGAAGAATCAGAAGAAGGAGAAGGAGAAGGTGAAGTCTGGAGGGTGAATCAGAAGAAGCAGAAGAAAGAGAAGGAGAAGGTGAAGTCTGGAGGGTGAAGCAGAAGAAACAGAAGAAGGAGAAGGAGAAGGTGAAGACTGGAGGGTGAATCAGAAGAAGTAGAAGAAGGAGAAGGAGAAGGTGAAGTCTGGAGGGTGAATCAGAAGAAGTAGAAGAAGGAGAAGGAGAAGTTGAAGTCTGGAGGGTGAATCAGAAGAAACAGAAGAAGGAGAAGGAGAAGGTGAAGTCTGGAGGGTGAATCAGAAGAAGCAGAAGAAGGAGAAGGAGAAGATGAAGTCTGGAGGGTGAATCAGAAGAAGTAGAAGAAGGAGAAGGAGAAGGTGAAGTCTGGAGGGTGAATCAGAAGAAGTAGAAGAAGGAGAAGGAGAAGATGAAGTCTGGAGGGTGAATCAGAAGAAACAGAAGAAGGAGAAGGAGAAGGTGAAGTCTGGAGGGTGAATCAGAAGAAGTAGAAGAAGGAGAAGGAGAAGGTGTAGTCTGGAGGGTGAATCAGAAGAAGTAGACGAAGGAGAAGGAGAAGGTGAAGTCTGGAGGGTGAATCAGAAGAAGCAGAAGAAGGAGAAGGAGAAGGTGAAGTCTGGAGGGTGAATCAGATGAAGTAGAAGAAGGAGAAGGAGAAGGTGAAGTCTGGAGGGTGAATCAGAAGAAGCAGAAGAAGGAGAAGGAGAAGGTGAAGTCTGGAGGGTGAATCAGAAGAAGCAGAAGAAGGAGAAGGAGAAGGTGAAGTCTGGAGGGTGAATCAGAAGAAGTAGAAGAAGGAGAAGGAGAAGTTGAAGTCTGGAGGGTGAAGCAGAGGAAGTAGAAGATGGAGAAGGAGAAGGTGAAGTCAGGAGGGTGAATCAGAAGAAGTAGAAGAAGGAGAAGGAGAAGGTGAAGTCAGGAGGGTGAATCAGAAGAAGCGGAAGATGGAGAAGGAGAAGGTGAAGTCTGGAGGGTGAATCAGAAGAATCAGAAGAAGGAGAAGGAGAAGGTGAAGTCTGGAGGGTGAATCACAAGAAGCAGAGGAAGGAGAATGAGAAGGTGAAGTCTGGAGGGTGAATCAGAAGAAGCAGAATAAGGAAAAGGAGAAGGTGAAGTCTGGAGGGTGAATCAGAAGAAGCAGAATAAGGAGAAGGAGAAGGTGAAGTCTGGAGGGTGAATCAGAAGAAGCAGAAGAAGGAGAAGGAGAAGGTGAAGTCTGGAGGGTGAATCAGAAGAAGCAGAAGAAGGAGAAGGAGAAGGTGAAGTCTGGAGGGTGAAGCAGAAGAAGGAGAAGAAGGAGAAGGAGAAGGTGAAGTCAGGAGGGTGAATCAGAAGAAGTAGAACAAGGAGAAGGAGAAGGTGAAGTCAGGAGGGTGAATCAGAAGAAGCAGAAGAAGGAGAAGGAGAAGGTGAAGTCTGGAGGGTGAATCAGAAGAATCAGAAGAAGGAGAAGGAGAAGGTGAAGTCTGGAGGGTGAATCAGAAGAAGCAGAAGAAAGAGAAGGAGAAGGTGAAGTCTGGAGGGTGAAGCAGAAGAAACAGAAGAAGGAGAAGGAGAAGGTGAAGACTGGAGGGTGAATCAGAAGAAGTAGAAGAAGGAGAAGGAGAAGGTGAAGTCTGGAGGGTGAATCAGAAGAAGTAGAAGAAGGAGAAGGAGAAGGTGAAGTCTGGAGGGTGAATCAGAAGAAGCAGAAGAAGGAGAAGGAGAAGGTGAAGTCTGGAGGGTGAATCAGAAGAAGCAGAAGAAGGAGAAGGAGAAGATGAAGTCTGGAGGGTGAATCGGAAGAAGTAGAAGAAGGAGAAGGAGAAGGTGAAGTCTGGAGGTTGAATCAGAAGAAACAGAAGAAGGAGAAGGAGAAGGTGAAGTCTAGAGGGCGCAGCAGAAGAAGCAGAAGAAGGAGAATGAGAAGGTGAAGTCTGGAGGGTGAATCAGAAGAAGCAGAAGAAGGAGAAGGAGAAGGTGAAGTCTGGAGGTTGAATCAGAAGAAGTAGAAGAAGGAGAAGGAGAAGGTGAAGTCTGGAGGGTGAAGCAGAAGAAGTAGAAGAAGGAGGAGGAGAAGGTGAAGTCAGGAGGGTGAATCAGAAGAAGTAGAAGAAGGAGAAGGAGAAGGTGAAGTCAGGAGGGTGAATCAGAAGAAGCAGAAGAAGGAGAAGGAGAAGGTGAAGTCTGGAGGGTGAATCAGAAGAATCAGAAGAAGGAGAAGGAGAAGGTGAAGTCTGGAGGGTGAATCAGAAGAAGCAGAAGAAAGAGAAGGAGAAGGTGAAGTCTGGAGGGTGAAGCAGAAGAAACAGAAGAAGGAGAAGGAGAAGGTGAAGACTGGAGGGTGAATCAGAAGAAGTAGAAGAAGGAGAAGGAGAAGGTGAAGTCTGGAGGGTGAATCAGAAGAAGTAGAAGAAGGAGAAGGAGAAGTTGAAGTCTGGAGGGTGAATCAGAAGAAGCAGAAGAAGGAGAAGGAGAAGGTGAAGTCTGGAGGGTGAATCAGAAGAAGCAGAAGAAGGAGAAGGAGAAGATGAAGTCTGGAGGGTGAATCAGAAGAAGTAGAAGAAGGAGAAGGAGAAGGTGAAGTCTGGAGGGTGAATCAGAAGAAGTAGAAGAAGAAGAAGGAGAAGATGAAGTCTGGAGGGTGAATCAGAAGAAACAGAAGAAGGAGAAGGAGAAGGTGAAGTCTGGAGGGTGAATCAGAAGAAGTAGAAGAAGGAGAAGGAGAAGGTGTAGTCTGGAGGGTGAATCAGAAGAAGTAGACGAAGGAGAAGGAGAAGGTGAAGTCTGGAGGGTGAATCAGAAGAAGCAGAAGAAGGAGAAGGAGAAGGTGAAGTCTGGAGGGTGAATCAGATGAAGTAGAAGAAGGAGAAGGAGAAGGTGAAGTCTGGAGGGTGAATCAGAAGATGCAGAAGAAGGAGAAGGAGAAGGTGAAGTCTGGAGGGTGAATCAGAAGAAGCAGAAGAAGGAGAAGGAGAAGGTGAAGTCTGGAGGGTGAATCAGAAGAAGTAGAAGAAGGAGAAGGAGAAGTTGAAGTCTGGAGGGTGAAGCAGAAGAAGTAGAAGATGGAGAAGGAGAAGGTGAAGTCAGGAGGGTGAATCAGAAGAAGTAGAAGAAGGAGAAGGAGAAGGTGAAGTCAGGAGGGTGAATCAGAAGAAGCAGAAGATGGAGAAGGAGAAGGTGAAGTCTGGAGGGTGAATCAGAAGAATCAGAAGAAGGAGAAGGAGAAGGTGAAGTCTGGAGGGTGAATCAGAAGAAGCAGAGGAAGGAGAAGGAGAAGGTGAAGTCTGGAGGGTGAATCAGAAGAAGCAGAATAAGGAGAAGGAGAAGGTGAAGTCAGGAGGGTGAATCAGAAGAAGAAGAAGAAGGAGAAGGAGAAGGTGAAGTCAGGAGGGTGAATCAGAAGAAGCAGAAGAAGGAGAAGGAGAAGGTGAAGTCTGGAGGGTGAATCAGAAGATTCAGAAGAAGGAGAAGGAGAAGGTGAAGTCTGGAGGGTGAATCAGAAGAAGCAGAAGAAAGAGAAGGAGAAGGTGAAGTCTGGAGGGTGAAGCAGAAGAAACAGAAGAAGGAGAAGGAGAAGGTGAAGACTGGAGGGTGAATCAGAAGAAGTAGAAGAAGGAGAAGGAGAAGGTGAAGTCTGGAGGTTGAATCAGAAGAAGTAGAAGAAGGAGAAGGAGAAGGTGAAGTCTGGAGGGTGAAGCAGAAGAAGTAGAAGAAGGAGGAGGAGAAGGTGAAGTCAGGAGGGTGAATCAGAAGAAGTAGAAGAAGGAGAAGGAGAAGGTGAAGTCAGGAGGGTGAATCAGAAGAAGCAGAAGAAGGAGAAGGAGAAGGTGAAGTCTGGAGGGTGAATCAGAAGAATCAGAAGAAGGAGAAGGAGAAGGTGAAGTCTGGAGGGTGAATCAGAAGAAGCAGAAGAAAGAGAAGGAGAAGGTGAAGTCTGGAGGGTGAAGCAGAAGAAACAGAAGAAGGAGAAGGAGAAGGTGAAGACTGGAGGGTGAATCAGAAGAAGTAGAAGAAGGAGAAGGAGAAGGTGAAGTCTGGAGGGTGAATCAGAAGAAGTAGAAGAAGGAGAAGGAGAAGTTGAAGTCTGGAGGGTGAATCAGAAGAAGCAGAAGAAGGAGAAGGAGAAGGTGAAGTCTGGAGGGTGAATCAGAAGAAGCAGAAGAAGGAGAAGGAGAAGATGAAGTCTGGAGGGTGAATCAGAAGAAGTAGAAGAAGGAGAAGGAGAAGGTGAAGTCTGGAGGGTGAATCAGAAGAAGTAGAAGAAGAAGAAGGAGAAGATGAAGTCTGGAGGGTGAATCAGAAGAAACAGAAGAAGGAGAAGGAGAAGGTGAAGTCTGGAGGGTGAATCAGAAGAAGTAGAAGAAGGAGAAGGAGAAGGTGTAGTCTGGAGGGTGAATCAGAAGAAGTAGACGAAGGAGAAGGAGAAGGTGAAGTCTGGAGGGTGAATCAGAAGAAGCAGAAGAAGGAGAAGGAGAAGGTGAAGTCTGGAGGGTGAATCAGATGAAGTAGAAGAAGGAGAAGGAGAAGGTGAAGTCTGGAGGGTGAATCAGAAGATGCAGAAGAAGGAGAAGGAGAAGGTGAAGTCTGGAGGGTGAATCAGAAGAAGCAGAAGAAGGAGAAGGAGAAGGTGAAGTCTGGAGGGTGAATCAGAAGAAGTAGAAGAAGGAGAAGGAGAAGTTGAAGTCTGGAGGGTGAAGCAGAAGAAGTAGAAGATGGAGAAGGAGAAGGTGAAGTCAGGAGGGTGAATCAGAAGAAGTAGAAGAAGGAGAAGGAGAAGGTGAAGTCAGGAGGGTGAATCAGAAGAAGCAGAAGATGGAGAAGGAGAAGGTGAAGTCTGGAGGGTGAATCAGAAGAATCAGAAGAAGGAGAAGGAGAAGGTGAAGTCTGGAGGGTGAATCAGAAGAAGCAGAGGAAGGAGAAGGAGAAGGTGAAGTCTGGAGGGTGAATCAGAAGAAGCAGAATAAGGAGAAGGAGAAGGTGAAGTCAGGAGGGTGAATCAGAAGAAGAAGAAGAAGGAGAAGGAGAAGGTGAAGTCAGGAGGGTGAATCAGAAGAAGCAGAAGAAGGAGAAGGAGAAGGTGAAGTCTGGAGGGTGAATCAGAAGATTCAGAAGAAGGAGAAGGAGAAGGTGAAGTCTGGAGGGTGAATCAGAAGAAGCAGAAGAAAGAGAAGGAGAAGGTGAAGTCTGGAGGGTGAAGCAGAAGAAACAGAAGAAGGAGAAGGAGAAGGTGAAGACTGGAGGGTGAATCAGAAGAAGTAGAAGAAGGAGAAGGAGAAGGTGAAGTCTGGAGGGTGAATCAGAAGAAGTAGAAGAAGGAGAAGGAGAAGGTGAAGTCTGGAGGGTGAATCAGAAGAAGCAGAAGAAGGAGAAGGAGAAGGTGAAGTCTGGAGGGTGAATCAGAAGAAGCAGAAGAAGGAGAAGGAGAAGATGAAGTCTGGAGGGTGAAACGGAAGAAGTAGAAGAAGGAGAAGGAGAAGGTGAAGTCTGGAGGGTGAATCAGAAGAAGTAGAAGAAGGAGAAGGAGAAGTTGAAGTCTGGAGGGTGAATCAGAAGAAGCAGAAGAAGGAGAAGGAGAAGGTGAAGTCTGGAGGGTGAATCAGAAGAAGCAGAAGAAGGAGAAGGAGAAGATGAAGTCTGGAGGGTGAATCAGAAGAAGTAGAAGAAGGAGAAGGAGAAGATGAAGTCTGGAGGGTGAATCAGAAGAAACAGAAGAAGGAGGAGGAGAAGGTGAAGTCTGGAGGGTGAATCAGAAGAAGTAGAAGAAGGAGAAGGAGAAGGTGTAGTCTGGAGGGTGAATCAGAAGAAGTAGACGAAGGAGAAGGAGAAGGTGATGTCTGGAGGGTGAATCAGAAGAAGCAGAAGAAGGAGAAGGAGAAGGTGAAGTCTGGAGGGTGAATCAGAAGAAGTAGAAGAAGGAGAAGGAGAAGGTGAAGTCTGGAGGGTGAATCAGAAGAAGCAGAAGAAGGAGAAGGAGAAGGTGAAGTCTGGAGGGTGAATCAGAAGAAGCAGAAGAAGGAGAAGGAGAAGGTGAAGTCTGGAGGGTGAATCAGAAGAAGTAGAAGAAGGAGAAGGAGAAGTTGAAGTCTGGAGGGTGAAGCAGAAGAAGTAGAAGATGGAGAAGGAGAAGGTGAAGTCAGGAGGGTGAATCAGAAGAAGTAGAAGAAGGAGAAGGAGAAGGTGAAGTCAGGAGGGTGAATCAGAAGAAGCAGAAGACGGAGAAGGAGAAGGTGAAGTCTGGAGGGTGAATCAGAAGAATCAGAAAAAGGAGAAGGAGAAGGTGAAGTCTGGAGGGTGAATCAGAAGAAGCAAAGGAAGGAGAAGGAGAAGGTGAAGTCTGGAGGGTGAATCAGAAGAAGCAGAATAAGGAGAAGGAGAAGGTGAAGTCTGGAGGGTGAATCAGAAGAAGCAGAATAAGGAGAAGGAGAAGGTGAAGTCTGGCGGGTGAATCAGAAGAAGCAGAAGAAGGAGAAGGAGAAGGTGAAGTCTGGAGGGTGAATCAGAAGAAGTAGAAGAAGGAGAAGGAGAAGGTGAAGTCTGGAGGGTGAAGCAGAAGAAGTAGAAGAAGGAGAAGGAGAAGCTGAAGTCAGGAGGGTGAATCAGAAGAAGTAGAAGAAGGAGAAGGAGAAGGTGAAGTCAGGAGGGTGAATCAGAAGAAGCAGAAGAAGGAGAAGGAGAAGGTGAAGTCTGGAGGGTGAATCAGAAGAATCAGAAGAAGGAGAAGGAGAAGGTGAAGTCTGGAGGGTGAATCAGAAGAAGTAGAAGAAGGAGAAGGAGAAGGTGAAGTCTGGAGGGTGAATCAGAAGAAGTAGAAGAAGGAGAAGGAGAAGGTGAAGTCTGGAGGGTGAAGCAGAAGAAACAGAAGAAGGAGAAGGAGAAGGTGAAGACTGGAGGGTGAATCAGAAGAAGTAGAAGAAGGAGAAGGAGAAGGTGAAGTCTGGAGGGTGAATCAGAAGAAGTAGAAGAAGGAGAAGGAGAAGGTGAAGTCTGGAGGGTGAATCAGAAGAAGCAGAAGAAGGAGAAGGAGAAGGTGAAGTCTGGAGGGTGAATCAGAAGAAGCAGAAGAAGGAGAAGGAGAAGATGAAGTCTGGAGGGTGAATCAGAAGAAGTAGAAGAAGGAGAAGGAGAAGGTGAAGTCTGGAGGGTGAATCAGAAGTAGTAGAAGAAGGAGAAGGAGAAGGTGAAGTCTGGAGGGTGAATCAGAAGAAACAGAAGAAGGAGAAGGAGAAGGTGAAGTCTGGAGGGTGAATCAGAAGAAGTAGAAGAAGGAGAAGGAGAAGGTGTAGTCTGGAGGGTGAATCAGAAGAAGTAGACGAAGGAGAAGGAGAAGGTGAAGTCTGGAGGGTGAATCAGAAGAAGCAGAAGAAGGAGATGGAGAAGGTGAAGTCTGGAGGGTGAATCAGAAGAAGTAGAAGAAGGAGAAGGAGAAGGTGAAGTCTGGAGGGTGAATCAGAAGAAGCAGAAGAAGGAGAAGGAGAAGGTGAATTCTGGAGGGTGAATCAGAAGAAGCAGAAGAAGGAGAAGGAGAAGGTGAAGTCTGGAGGGTGATTCAGAAGAAGCAGAATAAGGAGAAGGAGAAGGTGATGTCTGGAGGGTGAATCAGAAGAAGCAGAAGAAGGAGAAGGAGAAGGTGAAGTCTGGAGGGTGAATCAGAAGAAGTAGAAGAAGGAGAAGGAGAAGGTGACGTCTGGAGGGTGAATCAGAAGAAGTAGAAGAAGGAGAAGGAGAAGGTGAAGTCTGGAGGGTGAATCAGAAGAAGTAGAAGAAGGAGAAGGAGAAGGTGAAGTCTGGAGGGGGAAGCAGAAGAAGTAGAAGAAGGAGAAGGAGAAGGTGAAGTCAGGAGGGTGAATCAGAAGATGTAGAAGAAGGAGAAGGAGAAGGTGAAGTCAGGAGGGTGAATCAGAAGAAGCAGAAGAAGGAGAAGGAGAAGGTGAAGTCTGGAGTGTGAATCAGAAGAATCAGAAGAAGGAGAAGGAGAAGGTGAAGTCTGGAGGGTGAATCAGAAGAAGTAGAAGAAGGAGAAGGAGAAGGTGAAGTCTGGAGGGTGAATCAGAAGAAGCAGAAGAAGGAGAAGGAGAAGGTGAAGTCTGGAGGGTGAATCAGAAGAAGTAGACGAAGGAGAAGGAGAAGGTGAAGTCTGGAGGGTGAATCAGAAGAAGCAGAAGAAGGAGATGGAGAAGGTGAAGTCTGGAGGGTGAATCAGAAGAAGTAGAAGAAGGAGAAGGTGAAGGTGAAGTCTGGAGGGTGAATCAGAAGAAGCAGAAGAAGGAGAAGGAGAAGGTGAAGTCTGGAGGGTGAATCAGAAGAAGCAGAAGAAGGAGAAGGAGAAGGTGAAGTCTGGAGGGTGATTCAGAAGAAGCAGAATAAGGAGAAGGAGAAGGTGAAGTCTGGAGGGTGAATCAGAAGAAGCAGAAGAAGGAGAAGGAGAAGGTGAAGTCTGGAGGGTGAATCAGAAGAAGCAGAAGAAGGAGAAGGAGAAGGTGAAGTCTGGAGGGTGAATCAGAAGAAGTAGAAGAAGGAGAAGGAGAAGGTGAAGTCTGGAGGGTGAAGCAGAAGAAGTAGAAGAAGGAGAAGGAGAAGGTGAAGTCTGGAGGGTGAATCAGAAGAAGTAGAAGAAGGAGAAGGAGAAGGTGAAGTCAGGAGGGTGAATCAGAAGAAGCAGAAGAAGGAGATAGAGAAGGTGAATTCTGGAGGGTGAATCAGAAGAATCAGAAGAAGGAGAAGGAGAAGGTGAAGTCTGGAGGGTGAAGCAGAAGAAGCAGAAGAAAGAGAAGGAGAAGGTGAAGTCTGGAGGGTGAAGCAGAAGAAACAGAAGAAGGAGAAGGAGAAGGTGAAGACTGGAGGGTGAATCAGAAGAAGTAGAAGAAGGAGAAGGAGAAGGTGAAGTCTGGAGGGTGAATCAGAAGAAGTAGAAGAAGGAGAAGGAGAAGGTGAAGTCTGGAGGGTGAATCAGAAGAAGCAGAAGAAGGAGAAGGAGAAGGTGAAGTCTGGAGGGTGAATCAGAAGAAGCAGAAGAAGGAGAAGGAGAAGATGAAGTCTGGAGGGTGAATCAGAAGAAGCAGAAGAAGGAGAAGGAGAAGGTGAGGTCTGGAGGGTGAATCAGAAGAAGCAGAAGAAGGAGAAGGAGAAGGTGAACTCTGGAGGGTGAATCAGAAGAAGCAGAAGAAGGAGAAGGAGAAGGTGAAGTCTGGAGGGTGAATCAGAAGAAGCAGAAGAAGGAGAAGGAGAAGGTGAAGTCAGGAGGGTGAATCAGAAGAAGCAGAAGAAGGAGAAGGAGTAGGTGAAGTTAGGAGGGTGAATCAGAAGAAGCAGAAGAAGGAGAAGGAGCAGGTGAAGTCAGGGGGGTGTAGCAGAAGAAGGAGAAGAAGGAGAAGGAGAAGGTGAAGTCAGGACGGTGAAGCAGAAGAAGCAGAAGAAGGAGAAGGAGAAGGTGAAGCCTGGAGGGCGCAGCAGAAGAAGCAGAAGAAGGAGAAGGAGAAGGTGAAGTCTGGAGTGTGAAGCAGAAGAAGCAGAAGAAGGAGAAGGAGAAGGTGAAGTCTGGAGGGCGCAGCAGAAGAAGCAGAAGAAGGAGAATGAGAAGGTGAAGTCTGGAGGGTGAATCAGAAGAAGCAGAAGAAGGAGAAGGAGAAGGTGAAGTCTGGAGGGTGAATCAGAAGAAGTAGAAGAAGGAGAAGGAGAAGGTGAAGTCTGGAGGGTGAAGCAGAAGAAGTAGAAGAAGGAGAAGGAGAAGGTGAAGTCAGGAGGGTGAATCAGAAGAAGTAGAAGAAGGAGAAGGAGAAGGTGAAGTCAGGAGGGTGAATCAGAAGAAGCAGAAGAAGGAGAAGGAGAAGGTGAAGTCTGGAGGGTGAATCAGAAGAATCAGAAGAAGGAGAAGGAGAAGGTGAAGTCTGGAGGGTGAATCAGAAGAAGCAGAAGAAAGAGAAGGAGAAGGTGAAGTCTGGAGGGTGAATCAGAAGAAGTAGAAGAAGGAGAAGGAGAAGGTGAAGACTGGAGGGTGAATCAGAAGAAGTAGAAGAAGGAGAAGGAGAAGGTGAAGTCTGGAGGGTGAATCAGAAGAAGCAGAAGAAGGAGAAGGAGAAGATGAAGTCCGGAGGGTGAATCAGAAGAAGTAGAAGAAGGAGAAGGAGAAGGTGAAGTCTGGAGGGTGAATCAGAAGAAGTAGAAGAAGGAGAAGGAGAAGATGAAGTCTGGAGGGTGAATCAGAAGAAACAGAAGAAGGAGAAGGAGAAGGTGAAGTCTAGAGGGTGAATCAGAAGAAGTAGAAGAAGGAGAAGGAGAAGGTGTAGTCTGGAGGGTGAATCAGAAGAAGTAGACGAAGGAGAAGGAGAAGGTGAAGTCTGGAGGGTGAATCAGAAGAAGCAGAAGAAGGAGAAGGAGAAGGTTAAGTCTGGAGGGTGAATCAGAAGAAGTAGAAGAAGGAGAAGGAGAAGGTGAAGTCTGGAGGGTGAATCAGAAGAAGCAGAAGAAGGAGAAGGAGAAGGTGAAGTCTGGAGGGTGAATCAGAAGAAGCAGAAGAAGGAGAAGGAGAAGGTGAAGTCTGGAGGGTGAATCAGAAGAAGCAGAATAAGGAGAAGGAGAAGGTGAAGTCTGGAGGGTGAATCAGAAGAAGCAGAAGAAGGAGAAGGAGAAGGTGAAGTCTGGAGGGTGAATCAGAAGAAGTAGAAGAAGGAGAAGGAGAAGATGAAGTCTGGAGGGTGAATCAGAAGAAGTAGAAGAAGGAGAAGGAGAAGGTGAAGTCTGGAGGGTGAATCAGAAGAAGTAGAAGAAGGAGAAGGAGAAGATGAAGTCTGGAGGGTGAATCAGAAGAAACAGAAGAAGGAGAAGGAGAAGGTGAAGTCTGGAGGGTGAATCAGAAGAAGTAGAAGAAGGAGAAGGAGAAGGTGTAGTCTGGAGGGTGAATCAGAAGAAGTAGACGAAGGAGAAGGAGAAGGTGAAGTCTGGAGGGTGAATCAGAAGAAGCAGAAGAAGGAGAAGGAGATGGTGAAGTCTGGAGGGTGAATCAGAAGAAGTAGAAGAAGGAGAAGGAGAAGGTGAAATCTGGAGGGTGAATCAGAAGAAGCAGAATAAGGAGAAGGAGAAGGTGAAGTCTGGAGGGTGAATCAGAAGAAGCAGAAGAAGGAGAAGGAGAAGGTGAAGTCTGGAGGGTGAATCAGAAGAAGCAGAAGAAGGAGAAGGAGAAGGTGAAGTCTGGAGGGTGAATCAGAAGAAGTAGAAGAAGGAGAAGGAGAAGTTGAAGTCTGGAGGGTGAAGCAGAAGAAGTAGAAGATGGAGAAGGAGAAGGTGAAGTCAGGAGGGTGAATCAGAAGAAGTAGAAGAAGGAGAAGGAGAAGGTGAAGTCAGGAGGGTGAATCAGAAGAAGCAGAAAATGGAGAAGGAGAAGGTGAAGTCTGGAGGGTGAATCAGAAGAATCAGAAGAAGGAGAAGGAGAAGGTGAAGTCTGGAGGGTGAATCAGAAGAAGCAAAGGAAGGAGAAGGAGAAGGTGAAGTCTGGAGGGTGAATCAGAAGAAGCAGAATAAGGAGAAGGAGAAGTTGAAGTCTGGAGGGTGAATCAGAAGAAGCAGAATAAGGAGAAGGAGAAGGTGAAGTCTGGAGGGTGAATCAGAAGAAGCAGAAGAAGGAGAAGGAGAAGGTGAAGTCTGGAGGGTGAATCAGAAGAAGTAGAAGAAGGAGAAGGAGAAGGTGAAGTCTGGAGGGTGAAGCAGAAGAAGTAGAAGAAGGAGAAGGAGAAGGTGAAGTCAGGAGGGTGAATCAGAAGAAGTAGAAGAAGGAGAAGGAGAAGGTGAAGTCAGGAGGGTGAATCAGAAGAAGCAGAAGAAGGAGATAGAGAAGGTGAAGTCTGGAGGGTGAATCAGAAGAATCAGAAGAAGGAGAAGGAGAAGGTGAAGTCTGGAGAGTGAAGCAGAAGAAGCAGAAGAAAGAGAAGGAGAAGGTGAAGTCTGGAGGGTGAAGCAGAAGAAACAGAAGAAGGAGAAGGAGAAGGTGAAGACTGGAGGGTGAATCAGAAGAAGTAGAAGAAGGAGAAGGAGAAGGTGAAGTCTGGAGGGTGAATCAGAAGAAGTAGAAGAAGGAGAAGGAGAAGGTGAAGTCTGGAGGGTGAATCAGAAGAAGCAGAAGAAGGAGAAGGAGAAGGTGAAGTCTGGAGGGTGAATCAGAAGAAGCAGAAGAAGGAGAAGGAGAAGATGAAGTCTGGAGGGTGAATCAGAAGAAGCAGAAGAAGGAGAAGGAGAAGGTGAGGTCTGGAGGGCGCAGCAGAAGAAGCAGAAGAAGGAGAATGAGAAGGTGAAGTCTGGAGGGTGAATCAGAAGAAGCAGAAGAAGGAGAAGGAGAAGGTGAAGTCTGGAGGGTGAATCAGAAGAAGCAGAAGAAGGAGAAGGAGAAGGTGAAGTTAGGAGGGTGAATCAGAAGAAGCAGAAGAAGGAGAAGGAGCAGGTGAAGTCAGGGGGGTGTAGCAGAAGAAGTAGAAGAAGGAGAAGGAGAAGGTGAAGTCAGGACGGTGAAGCAGAAGAAGGAGAAGGAGAAGGTGAAGCCTGGAGGGCGCAGCAGAAGAAGCAGAAGAAGGAGAAGGAGAAGGTGAAGTCTGGAGTGTGAAGCAGTAGAAGCAGAAGAAGGAGAAGGAGAAGGTGAAGTCTGGAGGGCGCAGCAGAAGAAGCAGAAGAAGGAGAATGAGAAGGTGAAGTCTGGAGGGTGAATCAGAAGAAGCAGAAGAAGGAGAAGGAGAAGGTGAAGTCTGGAGGGTGAATCAGAAGCAGTAGAAGAAGGAGAAGGAGAAGGTGAAGTCTGGAGGGTGAAGCAGAAGAAGTAGAAGAAGGAGAAGGAGAAGGTGAAGTCAGGAGGGTGAATCAGAAGAAGTAGAAGAAGGAGAAGGAGAAGGTGAAGTCAGGAGGGTGAATCAGAAGAAGCAGAAGAAGGAGAAGGAGAAGGTGAAGTCTGGAGGGTGAATCAGAAGAATCAGAAGAAGGAGAAGGAGAAGGTGAAGTCTGGAGGGTGAATCAGAAGAAGCAGAAGAAAGAGAAGGAGAAGGTGAAGTCTGGAGGGTGAAGCAGAAGAAACAGAAGAAGGAAAAGGAGAAGGTGAAGACTGGAGGGTGAATCAGAAGAAGTAGAAGAAGGAGAAGGAGAAGGTGAAGTCTGGAGGGTGAATCAGAAGAAGTAGAAGAAGGAGAAGGAGAAGTTGAAGTCTGGAGGGTGAATCAGAAGAAGCAGAAGAAGGAGAAGGAGAAGGTGAAGTCTGGAGGGTGAATCAGAAGAAGCAGAAGAAGGAGAAGGAGAAGATGAAGTCCGGAGGGTGAATCAGAAGAAGTAGAAGAAGGAGAAGGAGAAGGTGAAGTCTGGAGGGTGAATCAGAAGAAGTAGAAGAAGGAGAAGGAGAAGATGAAGTCTGGAGGGTGAATCAGAAGAAACAGAAGAAGGAGATGGAGAAGGTGAAGTCTGGAGGGTGAATCAGAAGAAGTAGAAGAAGGAGAAGGAGAAGGTGTAGTCTGGAGGGTGAATCAGAAGAAGTAGACGAAGGAGAAGGAGAAGGTGAAGTCTGGAGGGTGAATCAGAAGAAGCAGAAGAAGGAGAAGGAGAAGGTTAAGTCTGGAGGGTGAATTAGAAGAAGTAGAAGAAGGAGAAGGAGAAGGTGAAGTCTGGAGGGTGAATCAGAAGAAGCAGAAGAAGGAGAAGGAGAAGGTGAAGTCTGGAGGGTGAATCAGAAGAAGCAGAAGAAGGAGAAGGAGAAGGTGAAGTCTGGAGGGTGAATCAGAAGAAGCAGAATAAGGAGAAGGAGAAGGTGAAGTCTGGAGGGTGAATCAGAAGAAGCAGAAGAAGGAGAAGGAGAAGGTGAAGTCTGGAGGGTGAATCAGAAGAAGTAGAAGAAGGAGAAGGAGAAGATGAAGTCTGGAGGGTGAATCAGAAGAAGTAGAAGAAGGAGAAGGAGAAGGTGAAGTCTGGAGGGTGAATCAGAAGAAGTAGAAGAAGGAGAAGGAGAAGATGAAGTCTGGAGGGTGAATCAGAAGAAACAGAAGAAGGAGAAGGAGAAGGTGAAGTCTGGAGGGTGAATCAGAAGAATTAGAAGAAGGAGAAGGAGAAGGTGTAGTCTGGAGGGTGAATCAGAAGAAGTAGACGAAGGAGAATGAGAAGGTGAAGTCTGGAGGGTGAATCAGAAGAAGCAGAAGAAGGAGAAGGAGAAGGTGAAGTCTGGAGGGTGAATCAGAAGTAGTAGAAGAAGGAGAAGGAGAAGGTGAAGTCTGGAGGGTGAATCAGAAGAAACAGAAGAAGGAGAAGGAGAAGGTGAAGTCTGGAGGGTGAATCAGAAGAAGTAGAAGAAGGAGAAGGAGAAGGTGTAGTCTGGAGGGTGAATCAGAAGAAGTAGACGAAGGAGAAGGAGAAGGTGAAGTCTGGAGGGTGAATCAGAAGAAGCAGAAGAAGGAGATGGAGAAGGTGAAGTCTGGAGGGTGAATCAGAAGAAGTAGAAGAAGGAGAAGGAGAAGGTGAAGTCTGGAGGGTGAATCAGAAGAAGCAGAAGAAGGAGAAGGAGAAGGTGAAGTCTGGAGGGTGAATCAGAAGAAGCAGAAGAAGGAGAAGGAGAAGGCGAAGTCTGGAGGGTGATTCAGAAGAAGCAGAATAAGGAGAAGGAGAAGGTGATGTCTGGAGGGTGAATCAGAAGAAGCAGAAGAAGGAGAAGGAGAAGGTGAAGTCTGGAGGGTGAATCAGAAGAAGCAGAAGAAGGAGATGGAGAAGGTGAAGTCTGGAGGGTGAATCAGAAGAAGTAGAAGAAGGAGAAGGTGAAGGTGAAGTCTGGAGGGTGAATCAGAAGAAGCAGAAGAAGGAGAAGGAGAAGGTGAAGTCTGGAGGGTGAATCAGAAGAAGCAGAAGAAGGAGAAGGAGAAGGTGAAGTCTGGAGGGTGATTCAGAAGAAGCAGAATAAGGAGAAGGAGAAGGTGAAGTCTGGAGGGTGAATCAGAAGAAGCAGAAGAAGGAGAAGGAGAAGGTGAAGTCTGGAGGGTGAATCAGAAGAAGTAGAAGAAGGAGAAGGAGAAGGTGAAGTCTGGAGGGTGAATCAGAAGAAGTAGAAGAAGGAGAAGGAGAAGGTGAAGTCTGGAGGGTGAAGCAGAAGAAGTAGAAGAAGGAGAAGGAGAAGGTGAAGTCAGGAGGGTGAATCAGAAGATGTAGAAGAAGGAGAAGGAGAAGGTGAAGTCAGGAGGGTGAATCAGAAGAAGCAGAAGAAGGAGAAGGAGAAGGTGAAGTCTGGAGGGTGAATCAGAAGAAGTAGAAGAAGGAGAAGGAGAAGGTGAAGTCTGGAGGGTGAATCAGAAGAAGCAGAAGAAGGAGAAGGAGAAGGTGAAGTCTGGAGGGTGAATCAGAAGAAGCAGAAGAAGGAGAAGGAGAAGGTGAAGTCTGGAGGGTGAATCAGAAGAAGCAGAAGAAGGAGAAGGAGAAGGTGAAGTCTGGAGGGTGAATCAGAAGAAGCAGAATAAGGAGAAGGAGAAGGTGAAGTCTGGAGGGTGAATCAGAAGAAGCAGGAGAAGGAGAAGGAGAAGGTGAAGCCTGGAGGGTGAATCAGAAGAAGTAGAAGAAGGAGAAGGAGAAGGTGAAGTCTGGAGGGTGAAGCAGAAGAAGTAGAAGAAGGAGAAGGAGAAGGTGAAGTCAGGAGGGTGAATCAGAAGAAGTAGAAGAAGGAGAAGGAGAAGGTGAAGTCAGGAGGGTGAATCAGAAGAAGCAGAAGAAGGAGATAGAGAAGGTGAAGTCTGGAGGGTGAATCAGAAGAATCAGAAGAAGGAGAAGGAGAAGGTGAAGTCTGGAGAGTGAAGCAGAAGAAGCAGAAGAAAGAGAAGGAGAAGGTGAAGTCTGGAGGGTGAAGCAGAAGAAACAGAAGAAGGAGAAGGAGAAGGTGAAGACTGGAGGGTGAATCAGAAGAAGTAGAAGAAGGAGAAGGAGAAGGTGAAGTCTGGAGGGTGAATCAGAAGAAGTAGAAGAAGGAGAAGGAGAAGGTGAAGTCTGGAGGGTGAATCAGAAGAAGCAGAAGAAGGAGAAGGAGAAGGTGAAGTCTGGAGGGTGAATCAGAAGAAGCAGAAGAAGGAGAAGGAGAAGATGAAGTCTGGAGGGTGAATCAGAAGAAGCAGAAGAAGGAGAAGGAGAAGGTGAGGTCTGGAGGGTGAATCAGAAGAAGCAGAAGAAGGAGAAGGAGAAGGTGAAGTTTGGAGGGTGAATCAGAAGAAGCAGAAGAAGGAGAAGGAGAAGGTGAAGTCTGGAGGGTGAATCAGAAGAAGCAGAAGAAGGAGAAGGAGAAGGTGAAGTCAGGAGGGTGAATCAGAAGAAGCAGAAGAAGGAGAAGGAGTAGGTGAAGTTAGGAGGGTGAATCAGAAGAAGCAGAAGAAGGAGAAGGAGCAGGTGAAGTCAGGGGGGTGTAGCAGAAGAAGGAGAAGAAGGAGAAGGAGAAGGTGAAGTCAGGACGGTGAAGCAGAAGAAGCAGAAGAAGGAGAAGGAGAAGGTGAAGCCTGGAGGGCGCAGCAGAAGAAGCAGAAGAAGGAGAAGGAGAAGGTGAAGTCTGGAGGGTGAATCAGAAGAAGTAGAAGAAGGAGAAGGAGAAGTTGAAGTCTGGAGGGTGAATCAGAAGAAGCAGAAGAAGGAGAAGGAGAAGGTGAAGTCTGGAGGGTGAATCAGAAGAAGCAGAAGAAGGAGAAGGAGAAGATGAAGTCCGGAGGGTGAATCAGAAGAAGTAGAAGAAGGAGAAGGAGAAGGTGAAGTCTGGAGGGTGAATCAGAAGAAGTAGAAGAAGGAGAAGGAGAAGATGAAGTCTGGAGGGTGAATCAGAAGAAGCAGAAGAAGGAGAAGGAGAAGGTGAAGTCTGGAGGGTGAATCAGAAGAATCAGAAGAAGGAGAAGGAGAAGGTGAAGTCTGGAGGGTGAATCAGAAGAAGTAGAAGAAGGAGAAGGAGAAGGTGAAGTCTGGAGGGTGAATCAGAAGAAGTAGAAGAAGGAGAAGGAGAAGGTGAAGTCTGGAGGGTGAAGCAGAAGAAGTAGAAGAAGGAGAAGGAGAAGGTGAAGTCAGGAGGGTGAATCAGAAGATGTAGAAGAAGGAGAAGGAGAAGGTGAAGTCAGGAGGGTGAATCAGAAGAAGCAGAAGAAGGAGAAGGAGAAGGTGAAGTCTGGAGGGTGAATCAGAAGAAGTAGAAGAAGGAGAAGGAGAAGGTGAAGTCTGGAGGGTGAATCAGAAGAAGCAGAAGAAGGAGAAGGAGAAGGTGAAGTCTGGAGGGTGAATCAGAAGAAGCAGAAGAAGGAGAAGGAGAAGGTGAAGTCTGGAGGGTGAATCAGAAGAAGCAGAAGAAGGAGAAGGAGAAGGTGAAGTCTGGAGGGTGAATCAGAAGAAGCAGAATAAGGAGAAGGAGAAGGTGAAGTCTGGAGGGTGAATCAGAAGAAGCAGAAGAAGGAGAAGGAGAAGGTGAAGTCTGGAGGGTGAATCAGAAGAAGTAGAAGAAGGAGAAGGAGAAGGTGAAGTCTGGAGGGTGAAGCAGAAGAAGTAGAAGAAGGAGAAGGAGAAGGTGAAGTCAGGAGGGTGAATCAGAAGAAGTAGAAGAAGGAGAAGGAGAAGGTGAAGTCAGGAGGGTGAATCAGAAGAAGCAGAAGAAGGAGATAGAGAAGGTGAAGTCTGGAGGGTGAATCAGAAGAATCAGAAGAAGGAGAAGGAGAAGGTGAAGTCTGGAGGGTGAAGCAGAAGAAGCAGAAGAAAGAGAAGGAGAAGGTGAAGTCTGGAGGGTGAAGCAGAAGAAACAGAAGAAGGAGAAGGAGAAGGTGAAGACTGGAGGGTGAATCAGAAGAAGTAGAAGAAGGAGAAGGAGAAGGTGAAGTCTGGAGGGTGAATCAGAAGAAGTAGAAGAAGGAGAAGGAGAAGGTGAAGTCTGGAGGGTGAATCAGAAGAAGCAGAAGAAGGAGAAGGAGAAGGTGAAGTCTGGAGGGTGAATCAGAAGAAGCAGAAGAAGGAGAAGGAGAAGATGAAGTCTGGAGGGTGAATCAGAAGAAGCAGAAGAAGGAGAAGGAGAAGGTGAGGTCTGGAGGGTGAATCAGAAGAAGCAGAAGAAGGAGAAGGAGAAGGTGAAGTTTGGAGGGTGAATCAGAAGAAGCAGAAGAAGGAGAAGGAGAAGGTGAAGTCTGGAGGGTGAATCAGAAGAAGCAGAAGAAGGAGAAGGAGAAGGTGAAGTCAGGAGGGTGAATCAGAAGAAGCAGAAGAAGGAGAAGGAGTAGGTGAAGTTAGGAGGGTGAATCAGAAGAAGCAGAAGAAGGAGAAGGAGCAGGTGAAGTCAGGGGGGTGTAGCAGAAGAAGGAGAAGAAGGAGAAGGAGAAGGTGAAGTCAGGACGGTGAAGCAGAAGAAGCAGAAGAAGGAGAAGGAGAAGGTGAAGCCTGGAGGGCGCAGCAGAAGAAGCAGAAGAAGGAGAAGGAGAAGGTGAAGTCTGGAGGGTGAATCAGAAGAAGTAGAAGAAGGAGAAGGAGAAGTTGAAATCTGGAGGGTGAATCAGAAGAAGCAGAAGAAGGAGAAGGAGAAGGTGAAGTCTGGAGGGTGAATCAGAAGAAGCAGAAGAAGGAGAAGGAGAAGATGAAGTCCGGAGGGTGAATCAGAAGAAGTAGAAGAAGGAGAAGGAGAAGGTGAAGTCTGGAGGGTGAATCAGAAGAAGTAGAAGGAGAAGGAGAAGATGAAGTCTGGAGGGTGAGTCAGAAGAAACAGAAGAAGGAGAAGGAGAAGGTTAAGTCTGGAGGGTGAATCAGAAGAAGTAGAAGGAGAAGGAGAAGGTGAAGTCTGGAGGGTGAATCAGAAGAAGCAGAAGAAGGAGAAGGAGAAGGTTAAGTCTGGAGGGTGAATCAGAAGAAGTAGAAGAAGGAGAAGGAGAAGGTGAAGTCTGGAGGGTGAATCAGAAGAAGCAGAAGAAGGAGAAGGAGAAGGTGAAGTCTGGAGGGTGAATCAGAAGAAGCAGAAGAAGGAGAAGGAGAAGGTGAAGTCTGGAGGGTGAATCAGAAGAAGCAGAATAAGGAGAAGGAGAAGGTGAAGTCTGGAGGGTGAATCAGAAGAAGCAGAAGAAGGAGAAGGAGAAGGTGAAGTCTGGAGGGTGAATCAGAAGAAGTAGAAGAAGGAGAAGGAGAAGATGAAGACTGGAGGGTGAATCAGAAGAAGTAGAAGAAGGAGAAGGAGAAGGTGAAGTCTGGAGGGTGAATCAGAAGAAGTAGAAGAAGGAGAAGGAGAAGATGAAGTCTGGAGGGTGAATCAGAAGAAACAGAAGAAGGAGAAGGAGAAGGTGAAGTCTGGAGGGTGAATCAGAAGAAGTAGAAGAAGGAGAAGGAGAAGGTGTAGTCTGGAGGGTGAATCAGAAGAAGTAGACGAAGGAGAAGGAGAAGGTGAAGTCTGGAGGGTGAATCAGAAGAAGCAGAAGAAGGAGAAGGAGATGGTGAAGTCTGGAGGGTGAATCAGAAGAAGTAGAAGAAGGAGAAGGAGAAGGTGAAGTCTGGAGGGTGAATCAGAAGAAGCAGAATAAGGAGAAGGAGAAGGTGAAGTCTGGAGGGTGAATCAGAAGAAGCAGAAGAAGGAGAAGGAGAAGGTGAAGTCTGGAGGTTGAATCAGAAGAAGTAGAAGAAGGGGAAGGAGAAGATGAAGTCTGGAGGGTGAATCAGAAGAAGTAGAAGAAGGAGAAGGAGAAGGTGAAGTCTGGAGGGTGAATCAGAAGAAGTAGAAGAAGGAGAAGGAGAAGATGAAGTCTGGAGGGTGAATCAGAAGAAACAGAAGAATGAGAAGGAGAAGGTGAAGTCTGGAGGGTGAATCAGAAGAAGTAGAAGAAGGAGAAGGAGAAGGTGTAGTCTGGAGGGTGAATCAGAAGAAGTAGACGAAGGAGAATGAGAAGGTGAAGTCTGGAGGGTGAATCAGAAGAAGCAGAAGAAGGAGAAGGAGAAGGTGAAGTCTGGAGGGTGAATCAGAAGAAGTAGAAGAAGGAGAAGGAGAAGGTGAAGTCTGGAGGGTGAATCAGAAGAAGCAGAAGAAGGAGAAGGAGAAGGTGAAGTCTGGAGGGTGAATCAGAAGAAGCAGAAGAAGGAGAAGGAGAAGGTGAAGTCTGGAGGGTGAATCAGAAGAAGTAGAAGAAGGAGAAGGATAAGTTGAAGTCTGGAGGGTGAAGCAGAAGAAGTAGAAGATGGAGAAGGAGAAGGTGAAGTCAGGAGGGTGAATCAGAAGAAGTAGAAGAAGGAGAAGGAGAAGGTGAAGTCAGGAGGGTGAATCAGAAGAAGCAGAAGATGGAGAAGGAGAAGGTGAAGTCTGGAGGGTGAATCAGAAGAATCAGAAGAAGGAGAAGGAGAAGGTGAAGTCTGGAGGGTGAATCAGAAGAAGCAAAGGAAGGAGAAGGAGAAGGTGAAGTCTGGAGGGTGAATCAGAAGAAGCAGAATAAGGAGAAGGAGAAGTTGAAGTCTGGAGGGTGAATCAGAAGAAGCAGAATAAGGAGAAGGAGAAGGTGAAGTCTGGAGGGTGAATCAGAAGAAGCAGAAGAAGGAGAAGGAGAAGGTGAAGTCTGGAGGGTGAATCAGAAGAAGTAGAAGAAGGAGAAGGAGAAGGTGAAGTCTGGAGGGTGAAGCAGAAGAAGTAGAAGAAGGAGAAGGAGAAGGTGAAGTCAGGAGGGTGAATCAGAAGAAGTATAAGAAGGAGAAGGAGAAGGTGAAGTCAGGAGGGTGAATCAGAAGAAGCAGAAGAAGGAGAAGGAGAAGGTGAAGTCTGGAGGGTGAATCAGAAGAAGTAGAAGAAGGAGAAGGAGAAGGTGAAGTCTGGAGGGTGAATCAGAAGAAGCAGAAGAAGGAGAAGGAGAAGGTGAAGTCTGGAGGGTGAATCAGAAGAAGCAGAAGAAGGAGAAGGAGAATATGAAGTCTGGAGGGTGAATCAGAAGAAGTAGAAGAAGGAGAAGGAGAAGGTGAGGTCTGGAGGGTGAATCAGAAGAAGCAGAAGAAGGAGAAGGAGAAGGTGAAGTCTAGAGGGTGAATCAGAAGAAGCAGAAGAAGGAGAAGGAGAAGGTGAAGTCTAGAGGGTGAATCAGAAGAAGCAGAAGAAGGAGAAGGATAAGGTGATGTCAGGAGGGTGAATCAGAAGAAGCAGAAGAAGGAGAAGGAGTAGGTGAAGTTAGGAGGGTGAATCAGAAGAAGCAGAAGAAGGAGAAGGAGAAGGTGAAGTCTGGAGGGTGAATCAGAAGAAGTAGAAGAAGGAGAAGGAGAAGGTGAAGTCTGGAGGGTGAATCAGAAGAAGCAGAAGAAGGAGAAGGAGAAGGTGAAGTCTGGAGGGTGAATCAGAAGAAGCAGAAGAAGGAGAAGGAGAAGGTGAAGTCTGGAGGGTGAATCAGAAGAAGTAGAAGAAGGAGAAGGATAAGTTGAAGTCTGGAGGGTGAAGCAGAAGAAGTAGAAGATGGAGAAGGAGAAGGTGAAGTCAGGAGGGTGAATCAGAAGAAGTAGAAGAAGGAGAAGGAGAAGGTGAAGTCAGGAGGGTGAATCAGAAGAAGCAGAAGATGGAGAAGGAGAAGGTGAAGTCTGGAGGGTGAATCAGAAGAATCAGAAGAAGGAGAAGGAGAAGGTGAAGTCTGGAGGGTGAGGTCAGGGGGGTGTAGCAGAAGAAGTAGAAGAAGGAGAAGGAGAAGGTGAAGTCAGGACGGTGAAGCAGAAGAAGCAGAAGAAGGAGAAGGAGAAGGTGAAGCCTGGAGGGCGCAGCAGAAGAAGCAGAAGAAGGAGAAGGAGAAGGTGAAGTCTGGAGTGTGAAGCAGTAGAAGCAGAAGAAGGAGAAGGAGAAGGTGAAGTCTGGAGGGCGCAGCAGAAGAAGCAGAAGAAGGAGAATGAGAAGGTGAAGTCTGGAGGGTGAATCAGAAGAAGCAGAAGAAGGAGAAGGAGAAGGTGAAGTCTGGAGGGTGAATCAGAAGAAGTAGAAGAAGGAGAAGGAGAAGGTGAAGTCTGGAGGGTGAAGCAGAAGAAGTAGAAGAAGGAGAAGGAGAAGGTGAAGTCAGGAGGGTGAATCAGAAGAAGTAGAAGAAGGAGAAGGAGAAGGTGAAGTCAGGAGGGTGAATCAGAAGAAGCAGAAGAAGGAGAAGGAGAAGGTGAAGTCTGGAGGGTGAATCAGAAGAATCAGAAGAAGGAGAAGGAGAAGGTGAAGTCTGGAGGGTGAATCAGAAGAAGCAGAAGAAAGAGAAGGAGAAGGTGAAGTCTGGAGGGTGAAGCAGAAGAAACAGAAGAAGGAGAAGGAGAAGGTGAAGACTGGAGGGTGAATCAGAAGAAGTAGAAGAAGGAGAAGGAGAAGGTGAAGTCTGGAGGGTGAATCAGAAGAAGTAGAAGAAGGAGAAGGAGAAGTTGAAGTCTGGAGGGTGAATCAGAAGAAGCAGAAGAAGGAGAAGGAGAAGGTGAAGTCTGGAGGGTGAATCAGAAGAAGCAGAAGAAGGAGAAGGGAGAAGATGAAGTCCGGAGGGTGAATCAGAAGAAGTAGAAGAAGGAGAAGGAGAAGGTGAAGTCTGGAGGGTGAATCAGAAGAAGTAGAAGAAGGAGAAGGAGAAGATGAAGTCTGGAGGGTGAATCAGAAGAAACAGAAGAAGGAGAAGGAGAAGGTGTAGTCTGGAGGGTGAATCAGAAGAAGTAGACGAAGGAGAAGGGGAAGGTGAAGTCTGGAGGGTGAATCAGAAGAAGCAGAAGAAGGAGAAGGAGAAGGTGAAGTCTGGAGGGTGAATCAGAAGAAGTAGAAGAAGGAGAAGGAGAAGGTGAAGTCTGGAGGGTGAATCAGAAGAAGCAGAATAAGGAGAAGGAGAAGGTGAAGTCTGGAGGGTGAATCAGAAGAAGCAGAAGAAGGAGAAGGAGAAGGTGAAGTCTGGAGGGTGAATCAGAAGAAGTAGAAGAAGGAGAAGGAGAAGATGAAGTCTGGAGGGTGAATCAGAAGAAGTAGAAGAAGGAGAAGGAGAAGGTGAAGTCTGGAGGGTGAATCAGAAGAAACAGAAGAATGAGAAGGAGAAGGTGAAGTCAGGACGGTGAATCAGAAGAAGCAGAAGAAGGAGAAGGAGAAGGTGAAGTCTGGAGGGTGAATCAGAAGAATCAGAAGAAGGAGAAGGAGAAGGTGTAGTCTGGAGGGTGAATCAGAAGAAGCAGAAGAAGGAGAAGGAGAAGGTGAAGTCTGGAGGGTGAATCAGAAGAAGTAGAATAAGGAGAAGGAGAAGGTGAAGTCTGGAGGGTGAATCAGAAGAAGCAGAATAAGGAGAAGGAGAAGGTGAAGTCTGGAGGGTGAATCAGAAGAAGCAGAAGAAGGAGAAGGAGAAGGTGAAGTCTGGAGGGTGAATCAGAAGAAGTAGAAGAAGGAGAAGGAGAAGATGAAGTCTGGAGGGTGAATCAGAAGAAGTAGAAGAAGGAGAAGGAGAAGGTGAAGTCTGGAGGGTGAATCAGAAGAAACAGAAGAATGAGAAGGAGAAGGTGAAGTCTGGAGGGTGAATCAGAAGAAGTAGAAGAAGGAGAAGGAGAAGGTGTAGTCTGGAGGGTGAATCAGAAGAAGTAGACGAAGGAGAAGGAGAAGGTGAAGTCTGGAGGGTGAATCAGAAGAAGCAGAAGAAGGAGAAGGAGAAGGTGAAGTCTGGAGGGTGAATCAGAAGAAGTAGAAGAAGGAGAAGGAGAAGGTGAAGTCTGGAGGGTGAATCAGAAGAAGCAGAAGAAGGAGAAGGAGAAGGTGAAGTCTGGAGGGTGAATCAGAAGAAGCAGAAGAAGGAGAAGGAGAAGGTGAAGTCAGGAGGGTGAATCAGAAGAAGTAGAAGAAGGAGAAGGAGAAGGTGAAGTCAGGAGGGTGAATCAGAAGAAGTAGAAGAAGGAGAAGGAGAAGGTGAAGTCAGGAGGGTGAATCAGAAGAAGCAGAAGATGGAGAAGGAGAAGGTGAAGTCTGGAGGGTGAATCAGAAGAATCAGAAGAAGGAGAAGGAGAAGGTGAAGTCTGGAGGGTGAATCAGAAGAAGCAAAGGAAGGAGAAGGAGAAGGTGAAGTCTGGAGGGTGAATCAGAAGAAGCAGAATAAGGAGAAGGAGAAGTTGAAGTCTGGAGGGTGAATCAGAAGAAGCAGAATAAGGAGAAGGAGAAGGTGAAGTCTGGAGGGTGAATCAGAAGAAGCAGAAGAAGGAGAAGGAGAAGGTGAAGTCTGGAGGGTGAATCAGAAGAAGTAGAAGAAGGAGAAGGAGAAGGTGAAGTCTGGAGGGTGAAGCAGAAGAAGTAGAAGAAGGAGAAGGAGAAGGTGAAGTCAGGAGGGTGAAACAGAAGAAGTCGAAGAAGGAGAAGGAGAAGGTGAAGTCAGGAGGGTGAATCAGAAGAAGCAGAAGAAGGAGAAGGAGAAGGTGAAGTCTGGAGGGTGAATCAGAAGAATCAGAAGAAGGAGAAGGAGAAGGTGAAGTCAGGAGGGTGAATCAGAAGAAGTAGAAGATGGAGAAGGAGAAGGTGAAGTCAGGAGGGTGAATCAGAAGAAGTAGAAGAAGGAGAAGGAGAAGGTGAAGTCAGGAGGGTGAATCAGAAGAAGCAGAAGATGGAGAAGGAGAAGGTGAAGTCTGGAGGGTGAATCAGAAGAATCAGAAGAAGGAGAAGGAGAAGGTGAAGTCTGGAGGGTGAATCAGAAGAAGCAAAGGAAGGAGAAGGAGAAGGTGAAGTCTGGAGGGTGAATCAGAAGAAGCAGAATAAGGAGAAGGAGAAGTTGAAGTCTGGAGGGTGAATCAGAAGAAGCAGAATAAGGAGAAGGAGAAGGTGAAGTCTGGAGGGTGAATCAGAAGAAGCAGAAGAAGGAGAAGGAGAAGGTGAAGTCTGGAGGGTGAATCAGAAGAAGTAGAAGAAGGAGAAGGAGAAGGTGAAGTCTGGAGGGTGAAGCAGAAGAAGTAGAAGAAGGAGAAGGAGAAGGTGAAGTCAGGAGGGTGAAACAGAAGAAGTCGAAGAAGGAGAAGGAGAAGGTGAAGTCAGGAGGGTGAATCAGAAGAAGCAGAAGAAGGAGAAGGAGAAGGTGAAGTCTGGAGGGTGAATCAGAGGAATCAGAAGAAGGAGAAGGAGAAGGTGAAGTCTGGAGGGTGAATCAGAAGAAGCAGAAGAAAGAGAAGGAGAAGGTGAAGTCTGGAGGGTGAAGCAGAAGAAACAGAAGAAGGAGAAGGAGAAGGTGAAGACTGGAGGGTGAATCAGAAGAAGTAGAAGAAGGAGAAGGAGAAGGTGAAGTCTGGAGGGTGAATCAGAAGAAGTAGAAGAAGGAGAAGGAGAAGGTGAAGTCTGGAGGGTGAATCAGAAGAAGCAGAAGAAGGAGAAGGAGAAGATGAAGTCTGGAGGGTGAATCAGAAGAAGTAGAAGAAGGGGAAGGAGAAGGTGAAGTCTGGAGGGTGAATCAGAAGTAGTAGAAAAGGAGAAGGAGAAGGTGAAGTCTGGAGGGTGAATCAGAAGAAACAGAAGAAGGAGAAGGAGAAGGTGAAGTCTGGAGGGTGAATCAAAAGAAGTAGAAGAAGGAGAAGGAGAAGGTGTAGTCTGGAGGGTGAATCAGAAGAAGTAGACGAAGGAGAAGGAGAAGGTGACGTCTGGAGGGTTAATCAGAAGAAGCAGAAGAAGGAGATGGAGAAGGTGAAGTCTGGAGGGTGAATCAGAAGAAGTAGAAGAAGGAGAAGGAGAAGGTGAAGTCTGGAGGGTGAATCAGAAGAAGCAGAAGAAGGAGAAGGAGAAGGTGAAGTCTGGAGGGTGAATCAGAAGAAGCAGAAGAAGGAGAAGGAGAAGGTGAAGTCTGGAGGGTGATTCAGAAGAAGCAGAATAAGGAGAAGGAGAAGGTGATGTCTGGAGGGTGAATCAGAAGAAGCAGAAGAAGGAGAAGGAGAAGGTGAAGTCTGGAGGGTGAATCAGAAGAAGTAGAAGAAGGAGAAGGAGAAAGTGAAGTCTGGAGGGTGAATCAGAAGAAGTAGAAGAAGGAGAAGGAGAAGGTGAAGTCTGGAGGGTGAATCAGAAGAAGTAGAAGAAGGAGAAGGAGAAGGTGAAGTCTGGAGGGTGAAGCAGAAGAAGTAGAAGAAGGAGAAGGAGAAGGTGAAGTCAGGAGGGTGAATCAGAAGATGTAGAAGAAGGAGAAGGAGAAGGTGAAGTCAGGAGGGTGAATCAGAAGAAGCAGAAGAAGGAGAAGGAGAAGGTGAAGTCTGGAGGGTGAATCAGAAGAATCAGAAGAAGGAGAAGTAGAAGGTGAAGTTTGGAGGGTGAATCAGAAGAAGCAGAAGAAAGAGAAGGAGAAGGTGAAGTCTGGAGGGTGAATCAGAAGAAGTAGAAGAAGGAGAAGGAGAAGGTGAAGTCTGGAGGGTGAATCAGAAGAAGCAGAAGAAGGAGAAGGAGAAGGTGAAGTCTGGAGGGTGAATCAGAAGAAGCAGACGAAGGAGAAGGAGAAGGTGAAGTCTGGAGGGTGAATCAGAAGAAGCAGAAGAAGGAGATGGAGAAGGTGAAGTCTGGAGGGTGAATCAGAAGAAGTAGAAGAAGGAGAAGGTGAAGGTGAAGTCTGGAGGGTGAATCAGAAGAAGCAGAAGAAGGAGAAGGAGAAGGTGAAGTCTGGAGGGTGAATCAGAAGAAGCAGAAGAAGGAGAAGGAGAAGGTGAAGTCTGGAGGGTGAATCAGAAGAAGTAGAAGAAGGAGAAGGAGAAGGTGAAGTCTGGAGGGTGAATCAGAAGAAGCAGAAGAAGGAGAAGGAGAAGGTGAAGTCTGGAGGGTGAATCAGAAGAAGTAGAAGAAGGAGAAGGAGAAGGTGAAGTCTGGAGGGTGAATCAGAAGAAGTAGAAGAAGGAGAAGGAGAAGGTGAAGTCTGGAGGGTGAATCAGAAGAAGTAGAAGAAGGAGAAGGAGAAGGTGAAGTCTGGAGGGTGAAGCAGAAGAATTAGAAGAAGGAGAAGGAGAAGGTGAAGTCAGGAGGGTGAATCAGAAGATGTAGAAGAAGGAGAAGGAGAAGGTGAAGTCAGGAGGGTGAATCAGAAGAAGCAGAAGAAGGAGAAGGAGAAGGTGAAGTCTGGAGGGTGAATCAGAAGAAGTAGAAGAAGGAGAAGGAGAAGGTGAAGTCTGGAGGGTGAATCAGAAGAAGCAGAAGAAGGAGAAGGAGAAGGTGAAGTCTGGAGGGTGAATCAGAAGAAGCAGAATAAGGAGAAGGAGAAGGTGAAGTCTGGAGGGTGAATCAGAAGAAGCAGAAGAAGGAGAAGGAGAAGGTGAAGTCTGGAGGGTGAATCAGAAGAAGTAGAAGAAGGAGAAGGAGAAGGTGAAGTCTGGAGGGTGAAGCAGAAGAAGTAGAAGATGGAGAAGGAGAAGTTGAAGTCAGGAGGGTGAATCAGAAGAAGTAGAAGAAGGAGAAGGAGAAGGTGAAGTCAGGAGGGTGAAACAGAAGAAGCAGAAGAAGGAGATAGAGAAGGTGAAGTCTGGAGGGTGAATCAGAAGAATCAGAAGAAGGAGAAGGAGAAGGTGAAGTCTGGAGGGTGAAGCAGAAGAAGTAGAAGAAAGAGAAGGAGAAGGTGAAGTCTGGAGGGTGAAGCAGAAGAAACAGAAGAAGGAGAAGGAGAAGGTGAAGACTGGAGGGTGAATCAGAAGAAGTAGAAGAAGGAGAAGGAGAAGGTGAAGTCTGGAGGGTGAATCAGAAGAAGTAGAAGAAGGAGAAGGAAAAGGTGAAGTCTGGAGGGTGAATCAGAAGAAGCAGAAGAAGGAGAAGGTAAAGTCTGGAGGGTGAATCAGAAGAAGCAGAAGAAGGAGAAGGAGAAGATGAAGTCTGGAGGGTGAATCAGAAGAAGTAGAAGAAGGAGAAGGAGAAGGTGAGGTCTGGAGGGTGAATCAGAAGAAGCAGAAGAAGGAGAAGGAGAAGGTGAAGTCTGGAGGGTGAATCAGAAGAAGCAGAAGAAGGAGAAGGAGAAGGTGAAGTCTGGAGGGTGAAGCAGAAGAAGCAGAAGAAAGAGAAGGAGAAGGTGAAGTCTGGAGGGTGAAGCAGAAGAAACAGAAGAAGGAGAAGGAGAAGGTGAAGACTGGAGGGTGAATCAGAAGAAGTAGAAGAAGGAGAAGGAGAAGGTGAAGTCTGGAGGGTGAATCAGAAGAAGTAGAAGAAGGAGAAGGAAAAGGTGAAGTCTGGAGGGTGAATCAGAAGAAGCAGAAGAAGGAGAAGGTAAAGTCTGGAGGGTGAATCAGAAGAAGCAAAGGAAGGAGAAGGAGAAGGTGAAGTCTGGAGGGTGAATCAGAAGAAGCAGAATAAGGAGAAGGAGAAGTTGAAGTCTGGAGGGTGAATCAGAAGAAGCAGAATAAGGAGAAGGAGAAGGTGAAGTCTGGAGGGTGAATCAGAAGAAGCAGAAGAAGGAGAAGGAGAAGGTGAAGTCTGGAGGGTGAATCAGAAGAAGTAGAAGAAGGAGAAGGAGAAGGTGAAGTCTGGAGGGTGAAGCAGAAGAAGTAGAAGAAGGAGAAGGAGAAGGTGAAGTCAGGAGGGTGAAACAGAAGAAGTCGAAGAAGGAGAAGGAGAAGGTGAAGTCAGGAGGGTGAATCAGAAGAAGCAGAAGAAGGAGAAGGAGAAGGTGAAGTCTGGAGGGTGAATCAGAAGAATCAGAAGAAGGAGAAGGAGAAGGTGAAGTCAGGAGGGTGAATCAGAAGAAGTAGAAGATGGAGAAGGAGAAGGTGAAGTCAGGAGGGTGAATCAGAAGAAGTAGAAGAAGGAGAAGGAGAAGGTGAAGTCAGGAGGGTGAATCAGAAGAAGCAGAAGATGGAGAAGGAGAAGGTGAAGTCTGGAGGGTGAATCAGAAGAATCAGAAGAAGGAGAAGGAGAAGGTGAAGTCTGGAGGGTGCATCAGAAGAAGCAAAGGAAGGAGAAGGAGAAGGTGAAGTCTGGAGGGTGAATCAGAAGAAGCAGAATAAGGAGAAGGAGAAGTTGAAGTCTGGAGGGTGAATCAGAAGAAGCAGAATAAGGAGAAGGAGAAGGTGAAGTCTGGAGGGTGAATCAGAAGAAGCAGAAGAAGGAGAAGGAGAAGGTGAAGTCTGGAGGGTGAATCAGAAGAAGTAGAAGAAGGAGAAGGAGAAGGTGAAGTCTGGAGGGTGAAGCAGAAGATGTAGAAGAAGGAGAAGGAGAAGGTGAAGTCAGGAGGGTGAATCAGAAGAAGCAGAAGAAGGAGAAGGAGAAGGTGAAGTCTGGAGGGTGAATCAGAAGAAGTAGAAGAAGGAGAAGGAGAAGGTGAAGTCTGGAGGGTGAATCAGAAGAAGCAGAAGAAGGAGAAGGAGAAGGTGAAGTCTGGAGGGTGAATCAGAAGAAGCAGAAGAAGGAGAAGGAGAAGGTGAAGTCTGGAGGGTGAATCAGAAGAAGCAGAAGAAGGAGAAGGAGAAGGTGAAGTCTGGAGGGTGAATCAGAAGAAGCAGAATAAGGAGAAGGAGAAGGTGAAGTCTGGAGGGTGAATCAGAAGAAGCAGAAGAAGGAGAAGGAGAAGGTGAAGTCTGGAGGGTGAATCAGAAGAAGTAGAAGAAGGAGAAGGAGAAGGTGAAGTCTGGAGGGTGAAGCAGAAGAAGTAGAAGATGGAGAAGGAGAAGTTGAAGTCAGGAGGGTGAATCAGAAGAAGTAGAAGAAGGAGAAGGAGAAGGTGAAGTCAGGAGGGTGAAACAGAAGAAGCAGAAGAAGGAGATAGAGAAGGTGAAGTCTGGAGGGTGAATCAGAAGAATCAGAAGAAGGAGAAGGAGAAGGTGAAGTCTGGAGGGTGAAGCAGAAGAAGTAGAAGAAAGAGAAGGAGAAGGTGAAGTCTGGAGGGTGAAGCAGAAGAAACAGAAGAAGGAGAAGGAGAAGGTGAAGACTGGAGGGTGAATCAGAAGAAGTAGAAGAAGGAGAAGGAGAAGGTGAAGTCTGGAGGGTGAATCAGAAGAAGTAGAAGAAGGAGAAGGAAAAGGTGAAGTCTGGAGGGTGAATCAGAAGAAGCAGAAGAAGGAGAAGGTAAAGTCTGGAGGGTGAATCAGAAGAAGCAGAAGAAGGAGAAGGAGAAGATGAAGTCTGGAGGGTGAATCAGAAGAAGTAGAAGAAGGAGAAGGAGAAGGTGAGGTCTGGAGGGTGAATCAGAAGAAGCAGAAGAAGGAGAAGGAGAAGGTGAAGTCTGGAGGGTGAATCAGAAGAAGCAGAAGAAGGAGAAGGAGAAGGTGAAGTCTGGAGGGTGAAGCAGAAGAAGCAGAAGAAAGAGAAGGAGAAGGTGAAGTCTGGAGGGTGAAGCAGAAGAAACAGAAGAAGGAGAAGGAGAAGGTGAAGACTGGAGGGTGAATCAGAAGAAGTAGAAGAAGGAGAAGGAGAAGGTGAAGTCTGGAGGGTGAATCAGAAGAAGTAGAAGAAGGAGAAGGAAAAGGTGAAGTCTGGAGGGTGAATCAGAAGAAGCAGAAGAAGGAGAAGGTAAAGTCTGGAGGGTGAATCAGAAGAAGCAAAGGAAGGAGAAGGAGAAGGTGAAGTCTGGAGGGTGAATCAGAAGAAGCAGAATAAGGAGAAGGAGAAGTTGAAGTCTGGAGGGTGAATCAGAAGAAGCAGAATAAGGAGAAGGAGAAGGTGAAGTCTGGAGGGTGAATCAGAAGAAGCAGAAGAAGGAGAAGGAGAAGGTGAAGTCTGGAGGGTGAATCAGAAGAAGTAGAAGAAGGAGAAGGAGAAGGTGAAGTCTGGAGGGTGAAGCAGAAGAAGTAGAAGAAGGAGAAGGAGAAGGTGAAGTCAGGAGGGTGAAACAGAAGAAGTCGAAGAAGGAGAAGGAGAAGGTGAAGTCAGGAGGGTGAATCAGAAGAAGCAGAAGAAGGAGAAGGAGAAGGTGAAGTCTGGAGGGTGAATCAGAAGAATCAGAAGAAGGAGAAGGAGAAGGTGAAGTCAGGAGGGTGAATCAGAAGAAGTAGAAGATGGAGAAGGAGAAGGTGAAGTCAGGAGGGTGAATCAGAAGAAGTAGAAGAAGGAGAAGGAGAAGGTGAAGTCAGGAGGGTGAATCAGAAGAAGCAGAAGATGGAGAAGGAGAAGGTGAAGTCTGGAGGGTGAATCAGAAGAATCAGAAGAAGGAGAAGGAGAAGGTGAAGTCTGGAGGGTGAATCAGAAGAAGCAAAGGAAGGAGAAGGAGAAGGTGAAGTCTGGAGGGTGAATCAGAAGAAGCAGAATAAGGAGAAGGAGAAGTTGAAGTCTGGAGGGTGAATCAGAAGAAGCAGAATAAGGAGAAGGAGAAGGTGAAGTCTGGAGGGTGAATCAGAAGAAGCAGAAGAAGGAGAAGGAGAAGGTGAAGTCTGGAGGATGAATCAGAAGAAGTAGAAGAAGGAGAAGGAGAAGGTGAAGTCTGGAGGGTGAAGCAGAAGAAGTAGAAGAAGGAGAAGGAGAAGGTGAAGTCAGGAGGGTGAAACAGAAGAAGTCGAAGAAGGAGAAGGAGAAGGTGAAGTCAGGAGGGTGAATCAGAAGAAGCAGAAGAAGGAGAAGGAGAAGGTGAAGTCTGGAGGGTGAATCAGAAGAATCAGAAGAAGGAGAAGGAGAAGGTGAAGTCTGGAGGGTGAATCAGAAGAAGCAGAAGAAAGAGAAGGAGAAGGTGAAGTCTGGAGGGTGAAGCAGAAGAAACAGAAGAAGGAGAAGGAGAAGGTGAAGACTGGAGGGTGAATCAGAAGAAGTAGAAGAAGGAGAAGGAGAAGGTGAAGTCTGGAGGGTGAATCAGAAGAAGTAGAAGAAGGAGAAGGAGAAGGTGAAGTCTGGAGGGTGAATCAGAAGAAGCAGAAGAAGGAGAAGGAGAAGATGAAGTCTGGAGGGTGAATCAGAAGAAGTAGAAGAAGGAGAAGGAGAAGGTGAAGTCTGGAGGGTGAATCAGAAGTAGTAGAAAAGGAGAAGGAGAAGGTGAAGTCTGGAGGGTGAATCAGAAGAAACAGAAGAAGGAGAAGGAGAAGGTGAAGTCTGGAGGGTGAATCAAAAGAAGTAGAAGAAGGAGAAGGAGAAGGTGTAGTCTGGAGGGTGAATCAGAAGAAGTAGACGAAGGAGAAGGAGAAGGTGACGTCTGGAGGGTTAATCAGAAGAAGCAGAAGAAGGAGATGGAGAAGGTGAAGTCTGGAGGGTGAATCAGAAGAAGTAGAAGAAGGAGAAGGAGAAGGTGAAGTCTGGAGGGTGAATCAGAAGAAGCAGAAGAAGGAGAAGGAGAAGGTGAAGTCTGGAGGGTGAATCAGAAGAAGCAGAAGAAGGAGAAGGAGAAGGTGAAGTCTGGAGGGTGATTCAGAAGAAGCAGAATAAGGAGAAGGAGAAGGTGATGTCTGGAGGGTGAATCAGAAGAAGCAGAAGAAGGAGAAGGAGAAGGTGAAGTCTGGAGGGTGAATCAGAAGAAGTAGAAGAAGGAGAAGGAGAAAGTGAAGTCTGGAGGGTGAATCAGAAGAAGTAGAAGAAGGAGAAGGAGAAGGTGAAGTCTGGAGGGTGAATCAGAAGAAGTAGAAGAAGGAGAAGGAGAAGGTGAAGTCTGGAGGGTGAAGCAGAAGAAGTAGAAGAAGGAGAAGGAGAAGGTGAAGTCAGGAGGGTGAATCAGAAGATGTAGAAGAAGGAGAAGGAGAAGGTGAAGTCAGGAGGGTGAATCAGAAGAAGCAGAAGAAGGAGAAGGAGAAGGTGAAGTCTGGAGGGTGAATCAGAAGAATCAGAAGAAGGAGAAGTAGAAGGTGAAGTTTGGAGGGTGAATCAGAAGAAGCAGAAGAAAGAGAAGGAGAAGGTGAAGTCTGGAGGGTGAATCAGAAGAAGTAGAAGAAGGAGAAGGAGAAGGTGAAGTCTGGAGGGTGAATCAGAAGAAGCAGAAGAAGGAGAAGGAGAAGGTGAAGTCTGGAGGGTGAATCAGAAGAAGCAGACGAAGGAGAAGGAGAAGGTGAAGTCTGGAGGGTGAATCAGAAGAAGCAGAAGAAGGAGATGGAGAAGGTGAAGTCTGGAGGGTGAATCAGAAGAAGTAGAAGAAGGAGAAGGTGAAGGTGAAGTCTGGAGGGTGAATCAGAAGAAGCAGAAGAAGGAGAAGGAGAAGGTGAAGTCTGGAGGGTGAATCAGAAGAAGCAGAAGAAGGAGAAGGAGAAGGTGAAGTCTGGAGGGTGAATCAGAAGAAGTAGAAGAAGGAGAAGGAGAAGGTGAAGTCTGGAGGGTGAATCAGAAGAAGCAGAAGAAGGAGAAGGAGAAGGTGAAGTCTGGAGGGTGAATCAGAAGAAGTAGAAGAAGGAGAAGGAGAAGGTGAAGTCTGGAGGGTGAATCAGAAGAAGTAGAAGAAGGAGAAGGAGAAGGTGAAGTCTGGAGGGTGAATCAGAAGAAGTAGAAGAAGGAGAAGGAGAAGGTGAAGTCTGGAGGGTGAAGCAGAAGAATTAGAAGAAGGAGAAGGAGAAGGTGAAGTCAGGAGGGTGAATCAGAAGATGTAGAAGAAGGAGAAGGAGAAGGTGAAGTCAGGAGGGTGAATCAGAAGAAGCAGAAGAAGGAGAAGGAGAAGGTGAAGTCTGGAGGGTGAATCAGAAGAAGTAGAAGAAGGAGAAGGAGAAGGTGAAGTCTGGAGGGTGAATCAGAAGAAGCAGAAGAAGGAGAAGGAGAAGGTGAAGTCTGGAGGGTGAATCAGAAGAAGCAGAAGAAGGAGAAGGAGAAGGTGAAGTCTGGAGGATGAATCAGAAGAAGCAGAAGAAGGAGAAGGAGAAGGTGAAGTCTGGAGGGTGAATCAGAAGAAGCAGAATAAGGAGAAGGAGAAGGTGAAGTCTGGAGGGTGAATCAGAAGAAGCAGAAGAAGGAGAAGGAGAAGGTGAAGTCTGGAGGGTGAATCAGAAGAAGTAGAAGAAGGAGAAGGAGAAGGTGAAGTCTGGAGGGTGAAGCAGAAGAAGTAGAAGATGGAGAAGGAGAAGGTGAAGTCAGGAGGGTGAATCAGAAGAAGTAGAAGAAGGAGAAGGAGAAGGTGAAGTCAGGAGGGTGAAACAGAAGAAGCAGAAGAAGGAGATAGAGAAGGTGAAGTCTGGAGGGTGAATCAGAAGAATCAGAAGAAGGAGAAGGAGAAGGTGAAGTCTGGAGGGTGAAGCAGAAGAAGCAGAAGAAAGAGAAGGAGAAGGTGAAGTCTGGAGGGTGAAGCAGAAGAAACAGAAGAAGGAGAAGGAGAAGGTGAAGACTGGAGGGTGAATCAGAAGAAGTAGAAGAAGGAGAAGGAGAAGGTGAAGTCTGGAGGATGAATCAGAAGAAGTAGAAGAAGGAGAAGGAAAAGGTGAAGTCTGGAGGGTGAATCAGAAGAAGCAGAAGAAGGAGAAGGTAAAGTCTGGAGGGTGAATCAGAAGAAGCAGAAGAAGGAGAAGGAGAAGATGAAGTCTGGAGGGTGAATCAGAAGAAGTAGAAGAAGGAGAAGGAGAAGGTGAGGTCTGGAGGGTGAATCAGAAGAAGCAGAAGAAGGAGAAGGAGAATGTGAAGTCTGGAGGGTGAATCAGAAGAAGCAGAAGAAGGAGAAGGAGAAGGTGAAGTCTGGAGGGTGAATCAGAAGAAGCAGAAGAAGGAGAAGGAGAAGGTGAAGTCAGGAGGGTGAATCAGAAGAAGCAGAAGAAGGAGAAGGAGAAGGTGAAGTTAGGAGTGTGAATCAGAAGAAGCAGAAGAAGGAGAAGGAGCAGGTGAAGTCAGGGGGGTGTAGCAGAAGAAGTAGAAGAAGGAGAAGGAGAAGGTGAAGTCAGGACGGTGAAGCAGAAGAAGCAGAAGAAGGAGAAGGAGAAGGTGAAGCCTGGAGGGCGCAGCAGAAGAAGCAGAAGAAGGAGAAGGAGAAGGTGAACTCTGGAGTGTGAAGCAGAAGAAGCAGAAGAAGGAGAAGGAGAAGGTGAAGTCTGGAGGGCGCAGCAGAAGAAGCAGAAGAAGGAGAATGAGAAGGTGAAGTCTGGAGGGTGAATCAGAAGAAGCAGAAGAAGGAGAAGGAGAAGGTGAAGTCTGGAGGGTGAATCAGAAGAAGTAGAAGAAGGAGAAGGAGAAGGTGAAGTCTGGAGGGTGAAGCAGAAGAAGTAGAAGAAGGAGAAGGAGAAGGTGAAGTCAGGAGGATGAATCAGAAGAAGTAGAAGAAGGAGAAGGAGAAGGTGAAGTCTGGAGGGTGAATCAGAAGAAGCAGAAGAAGGAGAAGGAGAAGGTGAAGTCTGGAGGGTGATTCAGAAGAAGCAGAATAAGGAGAAGGAGAAGGTGATGTCTGGAGGGTGAATCAGAAGAAGCAGAAGAAGGAGAAGGAGAAGGTGAAGTCTGGAGGGTGAATCAGAAGAAGTAGAAGAAGGAGAAGGAGAAGGTGAAGTCTGGAGGGTGAAGCAGAAGAAGTAGAAGAAGGAGAAGGAGAAGGTGAAGTCAGGAGGGTGAATCAGAAGATGTAGAAGAAGGAGAAGGAGAAGGTGAAGTCAGGAGGGTGAATCAGAAGAAGCAGAAGAAGGAGAAGGAGAAGGTGAAGTCTGGAGGGTGAATCAGAAGAATCAGAAGAAGGAGAAGGAGAAGGTGAAGTTTGGAGGGTGAATCAGAAGAAGCAGAAGAAAGAGAAGGAGAAGGTGAAGTCTGGAGGGTGAATCAGAAGAAGTAGAAGAAGGAGAAGGAGAAGGTGAAGTCTGGAGGGTGAATCAGAAGAAGCAGAAGAAGGAGAAGGAGAAGGTGAAGTCTGGAGGGTGAATCAGAAGAAGCAGACGAAGGAGAAGGAGAAGGTGAAGTCTGGAGGGTGAATCAGAAGAAGCAGAAGAAGGAGATGGAGAAGGTGAAGTCTGGAGGGTGAATCAGAAGAAGTAGAAGAAGGAGAAGGTGAAGGTGAAGTCTGGAGGGTGAATCAGAAGAAGCAGAAGAAGGAGAAGGAGAAGGTGAACTCTGGAGGGTGAATCAGAAGAAGCAGAAGAAGGAGAAGGAGAAGGTGAAGTCTGGAGGGTGAATCAGAAGAAGTAGAAGAAGGAGAAGGAGAAGGTGAAGTCTGGAGGGTGAATCAGAAGAAGCAGAAGAAGGAGAAGGAGAAGGTGAAGTCTGGAGGGTGAATCAGAAGAAGTAGAAGAAGGAGAAGGAGAAGGTGAAGTCTGGAGGGTGAATCAGAAGAAGTAGAAGAAGGAGAAGGAGAAGGTGAAGTCTGGAGGGTGAATCAGAAGAAGTAGAAGAAGGAGAAGGAGAAGGTGAAGTCTGGAGGGTGAAGCAGAAGAATTAGAAGAAGGAGAAGGAGAAGGTGAAGTCAGGAGGGTGAATCAGAAGATGTAGAAGAAGGAGAAGGAGAAGGTGAAGTCAGGAGGGTGAATCAGAAGAAGCAGAAGAAGGAGAAGGAGAAGGTGAAGTCTGGAGGGTGAATCAGAAGAAGTAGAAGAAGGAGAAGGAGAAGGTGAAGTCTGGAGGGTGAATCAGAAGAAGCAGAAGAAGGAGAAGGAGAAGGTGAAGTCTGGAGGGTGAATCAGAAGAAGCAGAAGAAGGAGAAGGAGAAGGTGAAGTCTGGAGGGTGAATCAGAAGAAGCAGAAGAAGGAGAAGGAGAAGGTGAAGTCTGGAGGGTGAATCAGAAGAAGCAGAATAAGGAGAAGGAGAAGGTGAAGTCTGGAGGGTGAATCAGAAGAAGCAGAAGAAGGAGAAGGAGAAGGTGAAGTCTGGAGGGTGAATCAGAAGAAGTAGAAGAAGGAGAAGGAGAAGGTGAAGTCTGGAGGGTGAAGCAGAAGAAGTAGAAGATGGAGAAGGAGAAGGTGAAGTCAGGAGGGTGAATCAGAAGAAGTAGAAGAAGGAGAAGGAGAAGGTGAAGTCAGGAGGGTGAATCAGAAGAAGCAGAAGAAGGAGATAGAGAAGGTGAAGTCTGGAGGGTGAATCAGAAGAATCAGAAGAAGGAGAAGGAGAAGGTGAAGTCTGGAGGGTGAAGCAGAAGAAGCAGAAGAAAGAGAAGGAGAAGGTGAAGTCTGGAGGGTGAAGCAGAAGAAACAGAAGAAGGAGAAGGAGAAGGTGAAGACTGGAGGGTGAATCAGAAGAAGTAGAAGAAGGAGAAGGAGAAGGTGAAGTCTGGAGGGTGAATCAGAAGAAGTAGAAGAAGGAGAAGGAAAAGGTGAAGTCTGGAGGGTGAATCAGAAGAAGCAGAAGAAGGAGAAGGTAAAGTCTGGAGGGTGAATCAGAAGAAGCAGAAGAAGGAGAAGGAGAAGATGAAGTCTGGAGGGTGAATCAGAAGAAGTAGAAGAAGGAGAAGGAGAAGGTGAGGTCTGGAGGGTGAATCAGAAGAAGCAGAAGAAGGAGAAGGAGAAGGTGAAGTCTGGAGGGTGAATCAGAAGAAGCAGAAGAAGGAGAAGGAGAAGGTGAAGTCTGGAGGGTGAATCAGAAGAAGCAGAAGAAGGAGAAGGAGAAGGTGAAGTCAGGAGGGTGAATCAGAAGAAGCAGAAGAAGGAGAAGGAGAAGGTGAAGTTAGGAGTGTGAATCAGAAGAAGCAGAAGAAGGAGAAGGAGCAGGTGAAGTCAGGGGGGTGTAGCAGAAGAAGTAGAAGAAGGAGAAGGAGAAGGTGAAGTCAGGACGGTGAAGCAGAAGAAGCAGAAGAAGGAGAAGTAGAAGGTGAAGCCTGGAGGGCGCAGCAGAAGAAGCAGAAGAAGGAGAAGGAGAAGGTGAACTCTGGAGTGTGAAGCAGAAGAAGCAGAAGAAGGAGAAGGAGAAGGTGAAGTCTGGAGGGCGCAGCAGAAGAAGCAGAAGAAGGAGAATGAGAAGGTGAAGTCTGGAGGGTGAATCAGAAGAAGCAGAAGAAGGAGAAGGAGAAGGTGAAGTCTGGAGGGTGAATCAGAAGAAGTAGAAGAAGGAGAAGGAGAAGGTGAAGTCTGGAGGGTGAAGCAGAAGAAGTAGAAGAAGGAGAAGGAGAAGGTGAAGTCAGGAGGATGAATCAGAAGAAGTAGAAGAAGGAGAAGGAGAAGGTGAAGTCTGGAGGGTGAATCAGAAGAAGCAGAAGAAGGAGAAGGAGAAGGTGAAGTCTGGAGGGTGATTCAGAAGAAGCAGAATAAGGAGAAGGAGAAGGTGATGTCTGGAGGGTGAATCAGAAGAAGCAGAAGAAGGAGAAGGAGAAGGTGAAGTCTGGAGGGTGAATCAGAAGAAGTAGAAGAAGGAGAAGGAGAAAGTGAAGTCTAGAGGGTGAATCAGAAGAAGTAGAAGAAGGAGAAGGAGAAGGTGAAGTCTGGAGGGTGAATCAGAAGAAGTAGAAGAAGGAGAAGGAGAAGGTGAAGTCTGGAGGGTGAAGCAGAAGAAGTAGAAGAAGGAGAAGGAGAAGGTGAAGTCAGGAGGGTGAATCAGAAGATGTAGAAGAAGGAGAAGGAGAAGGTGAAGTCAGGAGGGTGAATCAGAAGAAGCAGAAGAAGGAGAAGGAGAAGGTGAAGTCTGGAGGGTGAATCAGAAGAATCAGAAGAAGGAGAAGGAGAAGGTGAAGTTTGGAGGGTGAATCAGAAGAAGCAGAAGAAAGAGAAGGAGAAGGTGAAGTCTGGAGGGTGAATCAGAAGAAGTAGAAGAAGGAGAAGGAGAAGGTGAAGTCTGGAGGGTGAATCAGAAGAAGCAGAAGAAGGAGAAGGAGAAGGTGAAGTCTGGAGGGTGAATCAGAAGAAGCAGACGAAGGAGAAGGAGAAGGTGAAGTCTGGAGGGTGAATCAGAAGAAGCAGAAGAAGGAGATGGAGAAGGTGAAGTCTGGAGGGTGAATCAGAAGAAGTAGAAGAAGGAGAAGGTGAAGGTGAAGTCTGGAGGGTGAATCAGAAGAAGCAGAAGAAGGAGAAGGAGAAGGTGAAGTCTGGAGGGTGAATCAGAAGAAGCAGAAGAAGGAGAAGGAGAAGGTGAAGTCTGGAGGGTGAATCAGAAGAAGTAGAAGAAGGAGAAGGAGAAGGTGAAGTCTGGAGGGTGAATCAGAAGAAGCAGAAGAAGGAGAAGGAGAAGGTGAAGTCTGGAGGGTGAATCAGAAGAAGTAGAAGAAGGAGAAGGAGAAGGTGAAGTCTGGAGGGTGAATCAGAAGAAGTAGAAGAAGGAGAAGGAGAAGGTGAAGTCTGGAGGGTGAATCAGAAGAAGTAGAAGAAGGAGAAGGAGAAGGTGAAGTCTGGAGGGTGAAGCAGAAGAAGTAGAAGAAGGAGAAGGAGAAGGTGAAGTCAGGAGGGTGAATCAGAAGATGTAGAAGAAGGAGAAGGAGAAGGTGAAGTCAGGAGGGTGAATCAGAAGAAGCAGAAGAAGGAGAAGGAGAAGGTGAAGTCTGGAGGGTGAATCAGAAGAAGTAGAAGAAGGAGAAGGAGAAGGTGAAGTCTGGAGGGTGAATCAGAAGAAGCAGAAGAAGGAGAAGGAGAAGGTGAAGTCTGGAGGGTGAATCAGAAGAAGCAGAAGAAGGAGAAGGAGAAGGTGAAGTCTGGAGGGTGAATCAGAAGAAGCAGAAGAAGGAGAAGGAGAAGGTGAAGTCTGGAGGGTGAATCAGAAGAAGCAGAATAAGGAGAAGGAGAAGGTGAAGTCTGGAGGGTGAATCAGAAGAAGCAGAAGAAGGAGAAGGAGAAGGTGAAGTCTGGAGGGTGAATCAGAAGAAGTAGAAGAAGGAGAAGGAGAAGGTGAAGTCTGGAGGGTGAAGCAGAAGAAGTAGAAGAAGGAGAAGGAGAAGGTGAAGTCAGGAGGGTGAATCAGAAGAAGTAGAAGAAGGAGAAGGAGAAGGTGAAGTCAGGAGGGTGAATCAGAAGAAGCAGAAGAAGGAGATAGAGAAGGTGAAGTCTGGAGGGTGAATCAGAAGAATCAGAAGAAGGAGAAGGAGAAGGTGAAGTCTGGAGGGTGAAGCAGAAGAAGCAGAAGAAAGAGAAGGAGAAGGTGAAGTCTGGAGGGTGAAGCAGAAGAAACAGAAGAAGGAGAAGGAGAAGGTGAAGACTGGAGGGTGAATCAGAAGAAGTAGAAGAAGGAGAAGGAGAAGGTGAAGTCTGGAGGGTGAATCAGAAGAAGTAGAAGAAGGAGAAGGAGAAGGTGAAGTCTGGAGGGTGAATCAGAAGAAGCAGAAGAAGGAGAAGGTAAAGTCTGGAGGGTGAATCAGAAGAAGCAGAAGAAGGAGAAGGAGAAGATGAAGTCTGGAGGGTGAATCAGAAGAAGTAGAAGAAGGAGAAGGAGAAGGTGAGGTCTGGAGGGTGAATCAGAAGAAGCAGAAGAAGGAGAAGGAGAAGGTGAAGTCTGGAGGGTGAATCAGAAGAAGCAGAAGAAGGAGAAGGAGAAGGTGAAGTCTGGAGGGTGAATCAGAAGAAGCAGAAGAAGGAGAAGGAGAAGGTGAAGTCAGGAGGGTGAATCAGAAGAAGCAGAAGAAGGAGAAGGAGAAGGTGAAGTTAGGAGTGTGAATCAGAAGAAGCAGAAGAAGGAGAAGGAGCAGGTGAAGTCAGGGGGGTGTAGCAGAAGAAGTAGAAGAAGGAGAAGGAGAAGGTGAAGTCAGGACGGTGAAGCAGAAGAAGCAGAAGAAGGAGAAGGAGAAGGTGAAGCCTGGAGGGCGCAGCAGAAGAAGCAGAAGAAGGAGAAGGAGAAGGTGAACTCTGGAGTGTGAAGCAGAAGAAGCAGAAGAAGGAGAAGGAGAAGGTGAAGTCTGGAGGGCGCAGCAGAAGAAGCAGAAGAAGGAGAATGAGAAGGTGAAGTCTGGAGGGTGAATCAGAAGAAGCAGAAGAAGGAGAAGGAGAAGGTGAAGTCTGGAGGGTGAATCAGAAGAAGTAGAAGAAGGAGAAGGAGAAGGTGAAGTCTGGAGGGTGAAGCAGAAGAAGTAGAAGAAGGAGAAGGAGAAGGTGAAGTCAGGAGGATGAATCAGAAGAAGTAGAAGAAGGAGAAGGAGAAGGTGAAGTCAGGAGGTTGAATCAGAAGAAGCAGAAGAAGGAGAAGGAGAATGTGAAGTCTGGAGGGTGAATCAGAAGAAGTAGAAGAAGGAGAAGGAGAAGGTGAAGTCTGGAGGGTGAATCAGAAGAAGCAGAAGAAGGAGAAGGAGAAGGTGAAGTCTGGAGGGTGAATCAGAAGAAGCAGAAGAAGGAGAAGGAGAAGGTGAAGTCTGGAGGGTGAATCAGAAGAAGCAGAAGAAGGAGAAGGAGAAGGTGAAGTCTGGAGGGTGAATCAGAAGAAGCAGAATAAGGAGAAGGAGAAGGTGAAGTCTGGAGGGTGAATCAGAAGAAGCAGAAGAAGGAGAAGGAGAAGGTGAAGTCTGGAGGGTGAATCAGAAGAAGTAGAAGAAGGAGAAGGAGAAGGTGAAGTCTGGAGGGTGAAGCAGAAGAAGTAGAAGAAGGAGAAGGAGAAGGTGAAGTCAGGAGGGTGAATCAGAAGAAGTAGAAGAAGGAGAAGGAGAAGGTGAAGTCAGGAGGGTGAATCAGAAGAAGCAGAAGAAGGAGATAGAGAAGGTGAAGTCTGGAGGGTGAATCAGAAGAATCAGAAGAAGGAGAAGGAGAAGGTGAAGTCTGGATGGTGAAGCAGTAGAAGCAGAAGAAAGAGAAGGAGAAGGTGAAGTCTGGAGGGTGAAGCAGAAGAAACAGAAGAAGGAGAAGGAGAAGGTGAAGACTGGAGGGTGAATCAGAAGAAGTCGAAGAAGGAAAAGGAGAAGGTGAAGTCTGGAGGGTGAATCAGAAGAAGTAGAAGAAGGAGAAGGAGAAGGTGAAGTCTGGAGGGTGAATCAGAAGAAGCAGAAGAAGGAGAAGGAGAAGGTGAAGTCTGGAGGGTGAATCAGAAGAAGCAGAAGAAGGAGAAGGAGAAGATGAAGTCTGGAGGGTGAATCAGAAGAAGTAGAAGAAGGAGAAGGAGAAGGTGAGGTCTGGAGGGTGAATCAGAAGAAGCAGAAGAAGGAGAAGGAGAAGGTGAAGTCTGGAGGGTGAATCAGAAGAAGCAGAAGAAGGAGAAGGAGAAGGTGAAGTCTGGAGGGTGAATCAGAAGAAGCAGAAGAAGGAGAAGGAGAAGGTGAAGTCAGGAGGGTGAATCAGAAGAAGCAGAAGAAGGAGAAGGAGAAGGTGAATTTAGGAGGGTGAATCAGAAGAAGCAGAAAAAGGAGAAGGAGCAGGTGAAGTCAAGGGGGTGTAGCAGAAGAAGTAGAAGAAGGAGAAGGAGAAGGTGAAGTCAGGACGGTGAAGCAGAAGAAGCAGAAGAAGGAGAAGGAGAAGGTGAAGCCTGGAGGGCGCAGCAGAAGAAGCAGAAGAAGGAGAAGGAGAAGGTGAAGTCTGGAGGGCGCAGCATAAGAAGCAGAAGAAGGAGAATGAGAAGGTGAAGTCTGGAGGGTGAATCAGAAGAAGCAGAAGAAGGAGAAGGAGAAGGTGAAGTCTGGAGGGTGAATCAGAAGAAGTAGAAGAAGGAGAAGGAGAAGGTGAAGTCTGGAGGGTGAAGCAGAAGAAGTAGAAGAAGGAGAAGGAGAAGGTGAAGTCAGGAGGGTGAATCAGAAGAAGTAGAAGAAGGAGAAGGAGAAGGTGAAGTCAGGAGGGTGAATCAGAAGAAGCAGAAGATGGAGAAGGAGAAGGTGAAGTCTGGAGGGTGAATCAGAAGAATCAGAAGAAGGAGAAGGAGAAGGTGAAGTCTGGAGGGTGAATCAGAAGAAGCAGAAGAAAGAGAAGGAGAAGATGAAGTCTGGAGGGTGAAGCAGAAGAAACAGAAAAAGGAGAAGGAGAAGGTGAAGACTGGAGGGTGAATCAGAAGAAGTAGAAGAAGGAGAAGGAGAAGGTGAAGTCTGGAGGGTGAATCAGAAGAAGTGGAAGAAGGAGAAGGAGAAGTTGAAGTCTGGAGGGTGAATCAGAAGAAGCAGAAGAAGGAGAAGGAGAAGGTGAAGTCTGGAGGGTGAATCAGAAGAAGCAGAAGAAGGAGAAGGAGAAGATGAAGTCTGGAGGGTGAATCAGAAGAAGTAGAAGAAGGAGAAGGAGAAGGTGAAGTCTGGAGGGTGAATCAGAAGAAGTAGAAGAAGGAGAAGGAGAAGGTGAAGTCTGGAGGGTGAATCAGAAGAAAAAGAAGAAGGAGAAGGAGAAGGTGAAGTCTGGAGGGTGAATCAGAAGAAGTAGAAGAAGGAGAAGGAGAAGGTGTAGTCTGGAGGGTGAATCAGAAGAAGTAGACGAAGGAGAAGGAGAAGGTGAAGTCTGGAGGGTGAATCAGAAGAAGCAGAAGAAGGAGAAGGAGAAGGTGAAGTCTGGAGGGTGAATCAGAAGAAGTAGAAGAAGGAGAAGGAGAAGGTGAAGTCTGGAGGGTGAATCAGAAGAAGCAGAAGAAGGAGAAGGAGAAGGTGAAGTCTGGAGGGTGAATCAGAAGAAGCAGAAGAAGGAGAAGGAGAAGGTGAAGTCTGGAGGGTGAATCAGAAGAAGCAGAATAAGGAGAAGGAGAAGGTGAAGTCTGGAGGGTGAATCAGAAGAAGCAGAAGAAGGAGAAGGAGAAGGTGAAGTCTGGAGGGTGAATCAGAAGAAGTAGAAGAAGGAGAAGGAGAAGGTGAAGTCTGGAGGGTGAATCAGAAGAAGTATAAGAAGGAGAAGGAGAAGGTGAAGTCTGGAGGGTGAATCAGAAGAAGTAGAAGAAGGAGAAGGAGAAGGTGAAGTCTGGAGGGTGAAGCAGAAGAAGTAGATGAAGGAGAAGGAGAAGGTGAAGTCAGGAGGGTGAATCAGAAGATGTAGAAGAAGGAGAAGGAGAAGGTGAGTTCTGGAGGGTGAATAAGAAGAAGCAGAAGAAGGAGAAGGAGAAGGTGAAGTCTGGAGGGTGAATCAGAAGAATCAGAAGAAGGAGAAGGAGAAGGTGAAGTCTGGAGGGTGAATCAGAAGAAGCAGAAGAAAGAGAAGGAGAAGGTGAAGTCTGGAGGGTGAAGCAGAAGAAACAGAAGAAGGAGAAGGAGAAGGTGAAGACTGGAGGGTGAATCAGAAGAAGTAGAAGAAGGAGAAGGAGAAGGTGAAGTCTGGAGGGTGAATCAGAAGAAGTAGAAGAAGGAGAAGGAGAAGGTGAAGTCTGGAGGGTGAATCAGAAGAAGCAGTCGAAGGAGAAGGAGAAGGTGAAGTCTGGAGGGTGAATCAGAAGAAGGAGAAGAAGGAGAAGGAGAAGATGAAGTCTGGAGGGTGAATCAGAAGAAGTAGAAGAAGGAGAAGGAGAAGGTGAAGTCTGGAGGCTGAATCAGAAGAAGTAGAAGAAGGAGAAGGAGAAGGTGAAGTCTGGAGGGTGAATCAGAAGAAGCAGAAGAAGGAGAAGGAGAAGATGAAGTCTGGAGGGTGAATCAGAAGAAGTAGAAGAAGGAGAAGGAGAAGCTGAGGTCTGGAGGGTGAATCAGAAGAAGCAGAAATAGAAGGAGAAGGTGAAGTCTGGAGGGTGAATCAGAAGAAGCAGAAGAAGGAGAAGGAGAAGGTGAAGTCTGGAGGGTGAATCAGAAGAAGCAGAAGAAGGAGAAGGAGAAGGTGAAGTCTGGAGGGTGAATCAGAAGAAGCAGAATAAGGAGAAGGAGAAGGTGAAGTCTGGAGGGTGAATCAGAAGAAGCAGAAGAAGGAGAAGGAGAAGGTGAAGTCTGGAGGGTGAATCAGAAGAAGTAGAAGAAGGAGAAGGAGAAGGTGAAGTCTGGAGGGTGAATCAGAAGAAGTATAAGAAGGAGAAGGAGAAGGTGAAGTCTGGAGGGTGAATCAGAAGAAGTAGAAGAAGGAGAAGGAGAAGGTGAAGTCTGGAGGGTGAAGCAGAAGAAGTAGATGAAGGAGAAGGAGAAGATGAAGTCAGGAGGGTGAATCAGAAGAAGTAGAAGAAGGAGAAGGAGAAGGTGAGTTCTGGAGGGTGAATAAGAAGAAGCAGAAGAAGGAGAAGGAGAAGGTGAAGTCTGGAGGGTGAATCAGAAGAATCAGAAGAAGGAGAAGGTGAAGGTGAAGTCTGGAGGGTGAATCAGAAGAAGCAGAAGAAAGAGAAGGAGAAGGTGAAGTCTGGAGGGTGAAGCAGAAGAAACAGAAGAAGGAGAAGGAGAAGGTGAAGACTGGAGGGTGAATCAGAAGAAGTAGAAGAAGGAGAAGGAGAAGGTGAAGTCTGGAGGGTGAATCAGAAGAAGTAGAAGAAGGAGAAGGAGAAGGTGAAGTCTGGAGGGTGAATCAGAAGAAGCAGAAGAAGGAGAAGGAGAAGGTGAAGTCTGGAGGGTGAATCAGAAGAAGGAGAAGAAGGAGAAGGAGAAGATGAAGTCTGGAGGGTGAATCAGAAGAAGTAGAAGAAGGAGAAGGAGAAGGTGAAGTCTGGAGGCTGAATCAGAAGAAGTAGAAAAAGGAGAAGGAGAAGGTGAAGTCTGGAGGGTGAATCAGAAGAAGCAGAAGAAGGAGAAGGAGAAGATGAAGTCTGGAGGGTGAATCAGAAGAAGTAGAAGAAGGAGAAGGAGAAGGTGAGGTCTGGAGGGTGAATCAGAAGAAGCAGAAGAAGGAGAAGGAGAAGGTGAAGTCTGGAGGGTGAATCAGAAGAAGCAGAAGAAGGAGAAGGAGAAGGTGAAGTCTGGAGGGTGAATCAGAAGAAGCAGAAGAAGGAGAAGGAGAAGGTGAAGTCAGGAGGGTGAATCAGAAGAAGCAGAAGAAGGAGAAGGAGAAGGTGAATTTAGGAGGGTGAATCAGAAGAAGCAGAAGAAGGAGAAGGAGCAGGTGAAGTCAGGGGGGTGTAGCAGAAGAAGTAGAAGAAGGAGAAGGAGAAGGTGAAGTCAGGACGGTGAAGCAGAAGAAGCAGAAGAAGGAGAAGGAGAAGGTGAAGCCTGGAGGGCGCAGCAGAAGAAGCAGAAGAAGGAGAAGGAGAAGGTGAAGTCAGGAGTGTGAAGCAGAAGAAGCAGAAGAAGGAGAAGGAGCAGGTGAAGTCTGGAGGGCGCAGCAGAAGAAGCAGAAGAAGGAGAATGAGAAGGTGAAGTCTGGAGGGTGTATCAGAAGAAGCAGAAGAAGGAGAAGGAGAAGGTGAAGTCTGGAGGGTGAATCAGAAGAAGTAGAAGAAGGAGAAGGAGAAGGTGAAGTCTGGAGGGTGAAGCAGAAGAAGTAGAAGAAGGAGAAGGAGACGGTGAAGTCAGGAGGGTGAATCAGAAGAAGTAGAAGAAGGAGAAGGAGAAGGTGAAGTCAGGAGGGTGAATCAGAAGAAGCAGTAGAAGGAGAAGGAGAAGGTGAAGTCTGGAGGGTGAATCAGAAGAATCAGAAGAAGGAGAAGGAGAAGGTGAAGTCTGGAGGGTGAATCAGAAGAAGCAGAAGAAAGAGAAGGAGAAGGTGAAGTCTGGAGGGTGAAGCAGAAGAAACAAAAAAAGGAGAAGGAGAAGGTGAAGACTGGAGGGTGAATCAGAAGAAGTAGAAGAAGGAGAAGGAGAAGGTGAAGTCTGGAGGGTGAATCAGAAGAAGTGGAAGAAGGAGAAGGAGAAGTTGAAGTCTGAAGGGTGAATCAGAAGAAGCAGAAGAAGGAGAAGGAGAAGGTGTGTCTGGAGGGTGAATCAGAAGAAGCAGAAGAAGGAGAAGGAGAAGATGAAGTCTGGAGGGTGAATCAGAAGAAGTAGAAGAAGGAGAAGGAGAAGGTGAAGTCTGGAGGGTGAATCAGAAGAAGTAGAAGAAGGAGAAGGAGAAGGTGAAGTCTGGAGGGTGGAGCAGAAGAAGTAGAAGAAGGAGAAGGAGAAGGTGAAGTCAGGAGGGTGAATCAGAAGAAGTAGAAGAAGGAGAAGGAGAAGGTGAAGTCAGGAGTGTGAATCAGAAGAAGCAGAAGAAGGAGAAGGAGAAGGTGAAGTCTGGAGGGTGAATCAGAAGAATCAGAAGAAGGAGAAGGAGAAGGTGAAGTCTGGAGGGTGAATCAGAAGAAGCAGAAGAAAGAGAAGGAGAAGGTGAAGTCTGGAGGGTGAAGCAGAAGAAACAAAAAAAGGAGAAGGAGAAGGTGAAGACTGGAGGGTGAATCAGAAGAAGTAGAAGAAGGAGAAGGAGAAGGTGAAGTCTGGAGGGTGAATCAGAAGAAGTGGAAGAAGGAGAAGGAGAAGTTGAAGTCTGGAGGGTGAATCAGAAGAAGCAGAAGAAGGAGAAGGAGAAGGTGAAGTCTGGAGGGTGAATCAGAAGAAGCAGAAGAAGGAGAAGGAGAAGATGAAGTCTGGAGGGTGAATCAGAAGAAGTAGAAGAAGGAGAAGGAGAAGGTGAAGTCTGGAGGGTGAATCAGAAGAAGTAGAAGAAGGAGAAGGAGAAGATGAAGTCTGGAGGGTGAATCAGAAGAAACAGAAGAAGGAGAAGGAGAAGGTGAAGTCTAGAGGGTGAATCAGAAGAAGTAGAAGAAGGAGAAGGAGAAGGTGTAGTCTGGAGGGTGAATCAGAAGAAGTAGACGAAGGAGAAGGAGAAGGTGAAGTCTGGAGGGTGAATCAGAAGAAGCAGAAGAAGGAGAAGGAGAAGGTGAAGTCTGGAGGGTGAATCAGAAGAAGTAGAAGAAGGAGAAGGAGAAGGTGAAGTCTGGAGGGTGAATCAGAAGAAGCAGAAGAAGGAGAAGGAGAAGGTGAAGTCTGGAGGGTGAATCAGAAGAAGCAGAAGAAGGCGAAGGAGAAGGTGAAGTCTGGAGGGTGAATCAGAAGAAGCAGAATAAGGAGAAGGAGAAGATGAAGTCTGGAGGGTGAATCAGAAGAAGCAGAAGAAGGAGAAGGAGAAGGTGAAGTCTGGAGGGTGAATCAGAAGAAGTAGAAGAAGGAGAAGGAGAAGGTGAAGTCTGGAGGGTGAATCAGAAGAAGTATAAGAAGGAGAAGGAGAAGGTGAAGTCTGGAGGGTGAATCAGAAGAAGTAGAAGAAGGAGAAGGAGAAGGTGAAGTCTGTAGGGTGAAGCAGAAGAAGTAGATGAAGGAGAAGGAGAAGGTGAAGTCAGGAGGGTGAATCAGAAGAAGTAGAAGAAGGAGAAGGAGAAGGTGAGGTCTGGAGGGTGAATCAGAAGAAGCAGAAGAAGGAGAGGGAGAAGGTGAAGTCTGGAGGGTGAATCAGAAGAATCAGAAGAAGGAGAAGGAGAAGGTGAAGTCTGGAGGGTGTATCAGAAGAAGCAGAAGAAAGAGAAGGAGAAGGTGAAGTCTGGAGGGTGAAGCAGAAGAAACAGAAGAAAGAGAAGGAGAAGGTGAAGACTGGAGGGTGAATCAGAAGAAGTAGAAGAAGGAGAAGGAGAAGGTGAAGTCTGGAGGGTGAATCAGAAGAAGTATAAGAAGGAGAAGGAGAAGGTGAAGTCTGGAGGGTGAATCAGAAGAAGTAGAAGAAGGAGAAGGAGAAGGTGAAGTCTGGAGGGTGAATCAGAAGAAGGAGAAGAAGGAGAAGGAGAAGATGAAGTCTGGAGGGTGAATCAGAAGAAGTAGAAGAAGGAGAAGGAGAAGGTGAAGTCTGGAGGCTGAATCAGAAGAAGTAGAAGAAGGAGAAGGAGAAGGTGAAGTCTGGAGGGTGAATCAGAAGAAGCAGAAGAAGGAGAAGGAGAAGATGAAGTCTGGAGAGTGAATCAGAAGAAGTAGAAGAAGGAGAAGGAGAAGCTGAGGTCTGGAGGGTGAATCAGAAGAAGCAGAAATAGAAGGAGAAGGTGAAGTCTGGAGGGTGAATCAGAAGAAGCAGAAGAAGGAGAAGGAGAAGGTGAAGTCTGGAGGGTGAATCAGAAGAAGCAGAAGAAGGAGAAGGAGAAGGTGAAGTCTGGAGGGTGAATCAGAAGAAGCAGAATAAGGAGAAGGAGAAGGTGAAGTCTGGAGGGTGAATCAGAAGAAGCAGAAGAAGGAGAAGGAGAAGGTGAAGTCTGGAGGGTGAATCAGAAGAAGTAGAAGAAGGAGAAGGAGAAGGTGAAGTCTGGAGGGTGAATCAGAAGAAGTATAAGAAGGAGAAGGAGAAGGTGAAGTCTGGAGGGTGAATCAGAAGAAGTAGAAGAAGGAGAAGGAGAAGGTGAAGTCTGGAGGGTGAAGCAGAAGAAGTAGATGAAGGAGAAGGAGAAGGTGAAGTCAGGAGGGTGAATCAGAAGAAGTAGAAGAAGGAGAAGGAGAAGGTGAGTTCTGGAGGGTGAATAAGAAGAAGCAGAAGAAGGAGAAGGAGAAGGTGAAGTCTGGAGGGTGAATCAGAAGAATCAGAAGAAGGAGAAGGTGAAGGTGAAGTCTGGAGGGTGAATCAGAAGAAGCAGAAGAAAGAGAAGGAGAAGGTGAAGTCTGGAGGGTGAAGCAGAAGAAACAGAAGAAGGAGAAGGAGAAGGTGAAGACTGGAGGGTGAATCAGAAGAAGTAGAAGAAGGAGAAGGAGAAGGTGAAGTCTGGAGGGTGAATCAGAAGAAGTAGAAGAAGGAGAAGGAGAAGGTGAAGTCTGGAGGGTGAATCAGAAGAAGCAGAAGAAGGAGAAGGAGAAGGTGAAGTCTGGAGGGTGAATCAGAAGAAGGAGAAGAAGGAGAAGGAGAAGATGAAGTCTGGAGGGTGAATCAGAAGAAGTAGAAGAAGGAGAAGGAGAAGGTGAAGTCTGGAGGTTAGAATCAGAAGAAGTAGAAGAAGGAGAAGGAGAAGGTGAAGTCTGGAGGGTGAATCAGAAGAAGCAGAAGAAGGAGAAGGAGAAGATGAAGTCTGGAGGGTGAATCAGAAGAAGTAGAAGAAGGAGAAGGAGAAGGTGAGGTCTGGAGGGTGAATCAGAAGAAGCAGAAGAAGGAGAAGGAGAAGGTGAAGTCTGGAGGGTGAATCAGAAGAAGCAGAAGAAGGAGAAGGAGAAGGTGAAGTCTGGAGGGTGAATCAGAAGAAGCAGAAGAAGGAGAAGGAGAAGGTGAAGTCAGGAGGGTGAATCAGAAGAAGCAGAAGAAGGAGAAGGAGAAGGTGAATTTAGGAGGGTGAATCAGAAGAAGCAGAAGAAGGAGAAGGAGCAGGTGAAGTCAGGGGGGTGTAGCAGAAGAAGTAGAAGAAGGAGAAGGAGAAGGTGAAGTCAGGACGGTGAAGCAGAAGAAGCAGAAGAAGGAGAAGGAGAAGGTGAAGCCTGGAGGGCGCAGCAGAAGAAGCAGAAGAAGGAGAAGGAGAAGGTGAAGTCTGGAGGGCGCAGCAGAAGAAGCAGAAGAAGGAGAATGAGAAGGTGAAGTCTGGAGGGTGAATCAGAAGAAGCAGAAGAAGGAGAAGGAGAAGGTGAAGTCTGGAGGGTGAATCAGAAGAAGTAGAAGAAGGAGAAGGAGAAGGTGAAGTCTGGAGGGTGAAGCAGAAGAAGTAGAAGAAGGAGAAGGAGAAGGTGAAGTCAGGAGGGTGAATCAGAAGAAGTAGAAGAAGGAGAAGGAGAAGGTGAAGTCAGGAGGGTGAATCAGAAGAAGCAGTAGAAGGAGAAGGAGAAGGTGAAGTCTGGAGGGTGAATCAGAAGAATCAGAAGAAGGAGAAGGAGAAGGTGAAGTCTGGAGGGTGAATCAGAAGAAGCAGAAGAAAGAGAAGGAGAAGGTGAAGTCTGGAGGGTGAAGCAGAAGAAACAAAAAAAGGAGAAGGAGAAGGTGAAGACTGGAGGGTGAATCAGAAGAAGTAGAAGAAGGAGAAGGAGAAGGTGAAGTCTGGAGGGTGAATCAGAAGAAGTGGAAGAAGGAGAAGGAGAAGTTGAAGTCTGAAGGGTGAATCAGAAGTAGCAGAAGAAGGAGAAGGAGAAGGTGTGTCTGGAGGGTGAATCAGAAGAAGCAGAAGAAGGAGAAGGAGAAGATGAAGTCTGGAGGGTGAATCAGAAGAAGTAGAAGAAGGAGAAGGAGAAGGTGAAGTCTGGAGGGTGAATCAGAAGAAGTAGAAGAAGGAGAAGGAGAAGGTGAAGTCTGGAGGGTGGAGCAGAAGAAGTAGAAGAAGGAGAAGGAGAAGGTGAAGTCAGGAGGGTGAATCAGAAGAAGTAGAAGAAGGAGAAGGAGAAGGTGAAGTCAGGAGGGTGAATCAGAAGAAGCAGAAGAAGGAGAAGGAGAAGGTGAAGTCTGGAGGGTGAATCAGAAGAATCAGAAGAAGGAGAAGGAGAAGGTGAAGTCTGGAGGGTGAATCAGAAGAAGCAGAAGAAAGAGAAGGAGAAGGTGAAGTCTGGAGGGTGAAGCAGAAGAAACAAAAAAAGGAGAAGGAGAAGGTGAAGACTGGAGGGTGAATCAGAAGAAGTAGAAGAAGGAGAAGGAGAAGGTGAAGTCTGGAGGGTGAATCAGAAGAAGTGGAAGAAGGAGAAGGAGAAGTTGAAGTCTGGAGGGTGAATCAGAAGAAGCAGAAGAAGGAGAAGGAGAAGGTGAAGTCTGGAGGGTGAATCAGAAGAAGCAGAAGAAGGAGAAGGAGAAGATGAAGTCTGGAGGGTGAATCAGAAGAAGTAGAAGAAGGAGAAGGAGAAGGTGAAGTCTGGAGGGTGAATCAGAAGAAGTAGAAGAAGGAGAAGGAGAAGATGAAGTCTGGAGGGTGAATCAGAAGAAACAGAAGAAGGAGAAGGAGAAGGTGAAGTCTAGAGGGTGAATCAGAAGAAGTAGAAGAAGGAGAAGGAGAAGGTGTAGTCTGGAGGGTGAATCAGAAGAAGTAGACGAAGGAGAAGGAGAAGGTGAAGTCTGGAGGGTGAATCAGAAGAAGCAGAAGAAGGAGAAGGAGAAGGTGAAGTCTGGAGGGTGAATCAGAAGAAGTAGAAGAAGGAGAAGGAGAAGGTGAAGTCTGGAGGGTGAATCAGAAGAAGCAGAAGAAGGAGAAGGAGAAGGTGAAGTCTGGAGGGTGAATCAGAAGAAGCAGAAGAAGGCGAAGGAGAAGGTGAAGTCTGGAGGGTGAATCAGAAGAAGCAGAATAAGGAGAAGGAGAAGATGAAGTCTGGAGGGTGAATCAGAAGAAGCAGAAGAAGGAGAAGGAGAAGGTGAAGTCTGGAGGGTGAATCAGAAGAAGTAGAAGAAGGAGAAGGAGAAGGTGAAGTCTGGAGGGTGAATCAGAAGAAGTATAAGAAGGAGAAGGAGAAGGTGAAGTCTGGAGGGTGAATCAGAAGAAGTAGAAGAAGGAGAAGGAGAAGGTGAAGTCTGTAGGGTGAAGCAGAAGAAGTAGATGAAGGAGAAGGAGAAGGTGAAGTCAGGAGGGTGAATCAGAAGAAGTAGAAGAAGAAGGAGAAGGTGAGGTCTGGAGGGTGAATCAGAAGAAGCAGAAGAAGGAGAGGGAGAAGGTGAAGTCTGGAGGGTGAATCAGAAGAATCAGAAGAAGGAGAAGGAGAAGGTGAAGTCTGGAGGGTGAATCAGAAGAAGCAGAAGAAAGAGAAGGAGAAGGTGAAGTCTGGAGGGTGAAGCAGAAGAAACAGAAGAAGGAGAAGGAGAAGGTGAAGACTGGAGGGTGAATCAGAAGAAGTAGAAGAAGGAGAAGGAGAAGGTGAAGTCTGGAGGGTGAATCAGAAGAAGTAGAAGAAGGAGAAGGAGAAGGTGAAGTCTGGAGGATGAATCAGAAGAAGCAGAAGAAGGAGAAGGAGAAGGTGAAGTCTGGAGGGTGAATCAGAAGAAGGAGAAGAAGGAGAAGGAGAAGATGAAGTCTGGAGGGTGAATCAGAAGAAGTAGAAGAAGGAGAAGGAGAAGGTGAAGTCTGGAGGCTGAATCACAAGAAGTAGAAGAAGGAGAAGGAGAAGGTGAAGTCTGGAGGGTGAATCAGAAGAAACAGAAGAAGGAGAAGGAGAAGGTGAAGTCTGGAGGGTGTATCAGAAGCAGTAGAAGAAGGAGAAGGAGAAGGTGTAGTCTGGAGGGTGAATCAGAAGAAGTAGACGAAGGAGAAGGAGAAGGTGAAGTCTGGAGGGTGAATCAGAAGAAGCAGAAGAAGGAGAAGGAGAAGGTGAAGTCTGGAGGGTGAATCAGAAGAAGTAGAAGAAGGAGAAGGAGAAGGTGAAGTCTGGAGGGTGAATCAGAAGAAGCAGAAGAAGGAGAAGGAGAAGGTGAAGTCTGGAGGGTGAATCAGAAGAAGCAGAAGAAGGAGAAGGAGAAGGTGAAGTCTGGAGGGTGAATCAGAAGAAACAGAAGAAGGAGAAGGAGAAGGTGAAGTCTGGAAGGTGAATCAGAAGAAGTAGAAGAAGGAGAAGGAGAAGGTGTAGTCTGGAGGGTGAATCAGAAGAAGTAGACGAAGGAGAAGGAGAAGGTGAAGTCTGGAGGGTGAATCAGAAGAAGTAGAAGAAGGAGAAGGAGAAGGTGAAGTCTGGAGTGTGAATCAGAAGAAACAGAAGAAGGAGAAGGAGAAGGTGAAGTCTGGAGGGTGAATCAGAAGAAGTAGAAGAAGGAGAAGGAGAAGGTGTAGTCTGGAGGGTGAATCAGAAGAAGTAGACGAAGGAGAAGGAGAAGGTGAAGTCTGGAGGGTGAATCAGAAGAAGCAGAAGAAGGAGAAGGAGAAGATGAAGTCTGGAGGGTGAATCAGAAGAAGTAGAAGAAGGAGAAGGGGAAGGTGAAGTCTGGAGGGTGAATCAGAAGAAGCAGAAGAAGGAGATGGAGAAGGTGAAGTCTGGAGGGTGAATCAGAAGAAGCAGAAGAAGGAGAAGGAGAAGGTGAAGTCTGGAGGGTGAATCAGAAGAAGCAGAATAAGGAGAAGGAGAAGGTGAAGTCTGGAGGGTGAATCAGAAGAAGCAGAAGAAGGAGAAGGAGAAGGTGAAGTCTGGAGGATGAATCAGAAGAAGTAGAAGAAGGAGATGGAGAAGGTGAAGTCTGGAGGGTGAATCAGAAGAAGTAGAAGAAGGAGAAGGAGAAGGTGAAGTCTGGAGGGTGAATCAGAAGAAGTAGAAGAAGGAGAAGGAGAAGGTGAAGTCTGGAGGGTGAAGCAGAAGAAGTAGAAGAAGGTGAAGTCAGGAGGGTGAATCAGAAGAAGTAGAAGAAGGAGAAGGAGAAGGTGAAGTCAGGAGGGTGAAGCAGAAGAAGCAGAAGAAGGAGAAGGAGAAGGTGAAGTCTGGAGGGTGAAGCAGAAGAAGCAGAAGAAGGAGAAGGAGAAGGTGAAGTCTGGAGGGTGAATCAGAAGAAGCAGAAGAAGGAGAAGGAGAAGGTGAAGTCTGGAGGGTGAATCAGAAGAAGCAGAAGAAGGAGAAGGAGAAGGTGAAGTCAGGAGGGTGAATCAGAAGAAGCAGAAGAAGGAGAAGGAGAAGGTGAATTTAGGAGGGTGAATCAGAAGAAGCAGAAGAAGGAGAAGGAGCAGGTGAAGTCAGGGGGGTGTAGCAGAAGAAGTAGAAGAAGGAGAAGGAGAAGGTGAAGTCAGGACGGTGAAGCAGAAGAAGCAGAAGAAGGAGAAGGAGAAGGTGAAGCCTGGAGGACGCAGCAGAAGAAGCAGAAGAAGGAGAAGGAGAAGGTGAAGTCTGGAGTGTGAAGCAGAAGAAGCAGAAGAAGGAGAAGGAGAAGGTGAAGTCTGGAGGGCGCAGCAGAAGAAGCAGAAGAAGGAGAATGAGAAGGTGAAGTCTGGAGGGTGAATCAGAAGAAGCAGAAGAAGGAGAAGGAGAAGGTGAAGTCTGGAGGGTGAATCAGAAGATGTAGAAGAAGGAGAAGGAGAAGGTGAAGTCAGGAGGGTGAATCAGAAGAAGTAGAAGAAGGAGAAGGAGAAGGTGAAGTCAGGAGGGTGAATCAGAAGAAGCAGAAGAAGGAGAAGGAGAAGGTGAAGTCTGGAGGGCGAATCAGAAGAAACAGAAGAAGGAGAAGGAGAAGGTGAAGTCTGGAGGGTGAATCAGAAGAAGCAGAAGAAGGAGAAGGAGAAGGTGAAGTCTGGAGGTTGAATCAGAAGAAGCAGAATAACGAGAAGGAGAAGGTGAAGTCTGCAGGGTGAATCAGAAGAAGCAGAATAAGGAGAAGGAGAAGGTGAAGTCTGGAGGGTGAATCAGAAGAAGCAGAAGAAGGAGAAGGAGAAGGTGAAGTCTGGAGGGTGAATCAGAAGAGGTAGAAGAAGGAGAAGGAGAAGGTGAAGTCTGGAGGGTGAAGCAGAAGAAGCAGAAGAAGGAGAAGGAGAAGGTGAAGTCAGGAGGGTGAATCAGAAGAAGTAGAAGAAGGAGAAGGAGAAGGTGAAGCCAGGAGGGTGAATCAGAAGAAGCAGAAGAAGGAGAAGGAGAAGGTGAAGTCTGGAGGGTGAATCAGAAGAATCAGAAGAAGGAGAAGGAGAAGGTGAAGTCTGGAGGGTGAATCAGAAGAATCAGAAGAAAGAGAAGGAGAAGGTGAAGTCTGGAGGCTGAAGCAGAAGAAACAGAAGAAGGAGAAGTGGAATGTGAAGACTGGAGGGTGAATCAGAAGAAGTAGAAGAAGGAGAAGGAGAAGGTGAAGTCTGGAGGGTGAATCAGAAGAAGTAGAAGAAGGAGAAGGAGAATGTGAAGTCTGGAGGGTGAATCAGAAGAAGCAGAAGAAGGAGAAGGAGAAGGTGAATTCTGGAGGGTGAATCAGAAGATGCAGAAGAAGGAGAAGGAGAAGATGACGTCTGGAGGGTGAATCAGAAGAAGTAGAAGAAGGAGAAGGAGAAGGTGAAGTCTGGAGGGAGAATCAGAAGAAGTAGAAGAAGGAGAAGGAGAAGGTGAAGTCTGGAGGTTGAATCAGAAGAAGCAGAATAACGAGAAGGAGAAGGTGAAGTCTGGAGGGTGAATCAGAAGAAGCAGAATAAGGAGAAGGAGAAGGTGAAGTCTGGAGGGTGAATCAGAAGAAGCAGAAGAAGGAGAAGGAGAAGGTGAAGTCTGGAGGGTGAATCAGAAGAGGTAGAAGAAGGAGAAGGAGAAGGTGAAGTCAGGAGGGTGAAGCAGAAGAAGCAGAAGAAGGAGAAGGAGAAGGTGAAGTCTGGTGGGTGAAGCAGAAGAAGCAGAAGAAGGAGAAGGAGAAGGTGAAGTCTGGAGGGTGAAGCAGAAGAAGGAGAAGGAGAAGGTGAAGTCAGGAGGGTGGATCAGAAGAAGTAGAAGAAGGAGAAGGAGAAGGTGAAGTCTGGAGGGTGAATCAGAAGAAGCAGAAGAAGGAGAAGGAGAAGGTGAAGTCTGGAGGGCGCAGCAGAAGAAGCAGAAGAAGGAGAAAGAGAAGGTGAAGTCTGGAGGGTGAAGCAGAAGAAGCAGAAGAAGGCGAACGAGAGGGTGAAGTCTGGAGGGTGAATCAGAAGAAGTAGAAGAAGGAGAAGGAGAAGGTGAAGTCAGGAGAGTGAAGCAGAAGAAGCAGAAGAAGGAGAAGGAGAAGGTGAAGTCTGGAGGGCGAAGCAGAAGAAGCAGAAGAAGGAGAAGGAGAAGGTGAAGTCTGGAGGGTGAAGCAGAAGAAGCAGAAGAAGGAGAAGGAGTAGGTGAAGTCTGGAGGTTGAATCAGAAGAAGTAGAAGAAGGAGAAGGAGAAGGTGAAGTCAGGAGGGTGAAGCAGAAGAAGCAGAAGAAGGAGAAGGAGAAGGTGAAGTCTGGAGGGTGAAGCAGAAGAAGCAGAAGAAGGAGAAGGAGAAGGTGAAGTCTGGAGGGTGAATCAGAAGAAGCAGAAGAAGGAGAAGGAGAAGGTGAAGTCTGGAGGGTGAATCAGAAGAAGCAGAAGAAGGAGAAGGAGAAGGTGAAGTCAGGAGGGTGAATCAGAAGAAGCAGAAGAAGGAGAAGGAGAAGGTGAATTTAGGAGGGTGAATCAGAAGAAGCAGATGAAGGAGAAGGAGCAGGTGAAGTCAGGGGGGTGTAGCAGAAGAAGTAGAAGAAGGAGAAGGAGAAGGTGAAGTCAGGACGGTGAAGCAGAAGAAGCAGAAGAAGGAGAAGGAGAAGGTGAAGCCTGGAGGGCGCAGCAGAAGAAGCAGAAGAAGGAGAAGGAGAAGGTGAAGTCTGGAGTGTGAAGCAGAAGAAGCAGAAGAAGGAGAAGGAGAAGGTGAAGTCTGGAGGGCGCAGCAGAAGAAGCAGAAGAAGGAGAAGGAGAAGGTGAAGTCTGGAGGGTGAATCAGAAGAAGAAGAAGAAGGAGAAGGAGAAGGTGAAGTCTGGAGGGTGAATCAGAAGAAGTAGAAGAAGGAGAAGGAGAAGGTGAAGTCAGGAGGGTGAATCAGAAGAAGTAGAAGAAGGAGAAGGAGAAGGTGAAGTCAGGAGGGTGAATCAGAAGAAGCAGAAGAAGGAGAAGGAGAAGGTGAAGTCTGGAGGGCGAATCAGAAGAAACAGAAGAAGGAGAAGGAGAAGGTGAAGTCTGGAGGGTGAATCAGAAGAAGCAGAAGAAGGAGAAGGAGAAGGTGAAGTTTGGAGGTTGAATCAGAAGAAGCAGAATAACGAGAAGGAGAAGGTGAAGTCTGGAGGGTGAATCAGAAGAAGCAGAATAAGGAGAAGGAGAAGGTGAAGTCTGGAGGGTGAATCAGAAGAAGCAGAAGAAGGAGAAGGAGAAGGTGAAGTCTGGAGGGTGAATCAGAAGAGGTAGAAGAAGGAGAAGGAGAAGGTGAAGTCTGGAGGGTGAAGCAGAAGAAGGAGAAGAAGGAGAAGGAGAAGGTGAAGTCAGGAGGGTGAATCAGAAGAAGTAGAAGAAGGAGAAGGAGAAGGTGAAGCCAGGAGGGTGAATCAGAAGAAGCAGAAGAAGGAGAAGGAGAAGGTGACGTCAGGAGGGTGGATCAGAAGAAGTAGAAGAAGGAGAAGGAGAAGGTGAAGTCTGGAGGTTGAATCAGAAGAAGCAGAATAACGAGAAGGAGAAGGTGAAGTCTGGAGGGTGAATCAGAAGAAGCAGAATAAGGAGAAGGAGAAGGTGAAGTCTGGAGGGTGAATCAGAAGAGGTAGAAGAAGGAGAAGGAGAAGGTGAAGTCAGGAGGGTGAAGCAGAAGAAGCAGAAGAAGGAGAAGGAGAAGGTGAAGTCTGGTGGGTGAAGCAGAAGAAGCAGAAGAAGGAGAAGGAGAAGGTGAAGTCTGGAGGGTGAAGCAGAAGAAGCAGAAGAAGGAGAAGGAGAAGGTGAAGTCAGGAGGGTGGATCAGAAGAAGTAGAAGAAGGAGAAGGAGAAGGTGAAGTCTGGAGGGTGAATCAGAAGAAGCAGAAGAAGGAGAAGGAGAAGGTGAAGTCTGGAGGGCGCAGCAGAAGAAGCAGAAGAAGGAGAAAGAGAAGGTGAAGTCTGGAGGGTGAAGCAGAAGAAGCAGAAGAAGGAGAAGGAGAGGGTGAAGTCTGGAGGGTGAATCAGAAGAAGTAGAAGAAGGAGAAGGAGAAGGTGAAGTCAGGAGAGTGAAGCAGAAGAAGCAGAAGAAGGAGAAGGAGAAGGTGAAGTCTGGAGGGCGAAGCAGAAGAAGCAGAAGAAGGAGAAGGAGAAGGTGAAGTCTGGAGGGTGAAGCAGAAGAAGCAGAAGAAGGAGAAGGAGTAGGTGAAGTCTGGAGGTTGAATCAGAAGAAGTAGAAGAAGGAGAAGGAGAAGGTGAAGTCAGGAGGGTGAAGCAGAAGAAGCAGAAGAAGGAGAAGGAGAAGGTGAAGTCTGGAGGGTGAAGCAGAAGAAGCAGAAGAAGGAGAAGGAGAAGGTGAAGTCTGGAGGGTGAATCAGAAGAAGCAGAAGAAGGAGAAGGAGAAGGTGAAGTCTGGAGGGTGAATCAGAAGAAGCAGAAGAAGGAGAAGGAGAAGGTGAAGTCAGGAGGGTGAATCAGAAGAAGCAGAAGAAGGAGAAGGAGAAGGTGAATTTAGGAGGGTGAATCAGAAGAAGCAGATGAAGGAGAAGGAGCAGGTGAAGTCAGGGGGGTGTAGCAGAAGAAGTAGAAGAAGGAGAAGGAGAAGGTGAAGTCAGGACGGTGAAGCAGAAGAAGCAGAAGAAGGAGAAGGAGAAGGTGAAGCCTGGAGGGCGCAGCAGAAGAAGCAGAAGAAGGAGAAGTAGAAGGTGAAGTCTGGAGTGTGAAGCAGAAGAAGCAGAAGAAGGAGAAGGAGAAGGTGAAGTCTGGAGGGCGCAGCAGAAGAAGCAGAAGAAGGAGAAGGAGAAGGTGAAGTCTGGAGGGTGAATCAGAAGAAGAAGAAGAAGGAGAAGGAGAAGGTGAAGTCTGGAGGGTGAATCAGAAGAAGTAGAAGAAGGAGAAGGAGAAGGTGAAGTCAGGAGGGTGAATCAGAAGAAGTAGAAGAAGGAGAAGGAGAAGGTGAAGTCAGGAGGGTGAATCAGAAGAAGCAGAAGAAGGAGAAGGAGAAGGTGAAGTCTGGAGGGCGAATCAGAAGAAACAGAAGAAGGAGAAGTAGAAGGTGAAGTCTGGAGGGTGAATCAGAAGAAGCAGAAGAAGGAGAAGGAGAAGGTGAAGTCTGGAGGTTGAATCAGAAGAAGCAGAATAACGAGAAGGAGAAGGTGAAGTCTGGAGGGTGAATCAGAAGAAGCAGAATAAGGAGAAGGAGAAGGTGAAGTCTGGAGGGTGAATCAGAAGAAGCAGAAGAAGGAGAAGGAGAAGGTGAAGTCTGGAGGGTGAATCAGAAGAGGTAGAAGAAGGAGAAGGAGAAGGTGAAGTCTGGAGGGTGAAGCAGAAGAAGGAGAAGAAGGAGAAGGAGAAGGTGAAGTCAGGAGGGTGAATCAGAAGAAGTAGAAGAAGGAGAAGGAGAAGGTGAAGCCAGGAGGGTGAATCAGAAGAAGCAGAAGAAGGAGAAGGAGAAGGTGACGTCAGGAGGGTGGATCAGAAGAAGTAGAAGAAGGAGAAGGAGAAGGTGAAGTCTGGAGGTTGAATCAGAAGAAGCAGAATAACGAGAAGGAGAAGGTGAAGTCTGGAGGGTGAATCAGAAGAAGCAGAATAAGGAGAAGGAGAAGGTGAAGTCTGGAGGGTGAATCAGAAGAGGTAGAAGAAGGAGAAGGAGAAGGTGAAGTCAGGAGGGTGAAGCAGAAGAAGCAGAAGAAGGAGAAGGAGAAGGTGAAGTCTGGAGGGTGAAGCAGAAGAAGCAGAAGAAGGAGAAGGAGAAGGTGAAGTCAGGAGGGTGGATCAGAAGAAGTAGAAGAAGGAGAAGGAGAAGGTGAAGTCTGGAGGGTGAATCAGAAGAAGCAGAAGAAGGAGAAGGAGAAGGTGAAGTCTGGAGGGCGCAGCAGAAGAAGCAGAAGAAGGAGAAAGAGAAGGTGAAGTCTGGAGGGTGAAGCAGAAGAAGCAGAAGAAGGAGAAGGAGAGGGTGAAGTCTGGAGGGTGAATCAGAAGAAGTAGAAGAAGGAGAAGGAGAAGGTGAAGTCAGGAGAGTGAAGCAGAAGAAGCAGAAGAAGGAGAAGGAGAAGGTGAAGTCTGGAGGGCGAAGCAGAAGAAGCAGAAGAAGGAGAAGGAGAAGGTGAAGTCTGGAGGGTGAAGCAGAAGAAGCAGAATAAGGAGAAGGAGTAGTTGAAGTCTGGAGGGTGAATCAGAAGAAGTAGAAGAAGGAGAAGGAGAAGGTGAAGTCAGGAGGGTGAAGCAGAAGAAGCAGAAGAAGGAGAAGGAGAAGGTGAAGTCTGGAGGGTGAAGCAGAAGAAGCAGAAGAAGGAGAAGGAGAAGGTGAAGTCTGGAGGGTGAATCAGAAGAAGCAGAAGAAGGAGAAGGAGAAGGTGAAGTCTGGAGGGTGAATCAGAAGAAGCAGAAGAAGGAGAAGGAGAAGGTGAAGTCAGGAGGGTGAATCAGAAGAAGCAGAAGAAGGAGAAGGAGAAGGTGAATTTAGGAGGGTGAATCAGAAGAAGCAGAAGAAGGAGAAGGAGCAGTTGAAGTCAGGGGGGTGTAGCAGAAGAAGTAGAAGAAGGAGAAGGAGAAGGTGAAGTCAGGACGGTGAAGCAGAAGAAGCAGAAGAAGGAGAAGGAGAAGGTGAAGCCTGGAGGGCGCAGCAGTTGAAGCAGAAGAAGGAGAAGGAGAAGGTGAAGTCTGGAGTGTGAAGCAGAAGAAGCAGAAGAAGGAGAAGGAGAAGGTGAAGTCTGGAGGGCGCAGCAGAAGAAGCAGAAGAAGGAGAATGAGAAGGTGAAGTCTGGAGGGTGAATCAGAAGAAGCAGAAGAAGGAGAAGGAGAAGGTGAAGTCTGGAGGGTGAATCAGAAGAAGTAGAAGAAGGAGAAGGAGACGGTGAAGTCAGGAGGGTGAATCAGAAGAAGTAGAAGAAGGAGAAGGAGAAGGTGAAGTCAGGAGGGTGAATCAGAAGAAGCAGAAGAAGGAGAAGGAGAAGGTGAAGTCTGGAGGGTGAATCAGAAGAAGCAGAAGAAGGAGAAGGAGTAGGTGAAGTCTGGAGGGTGAATCAGAAGAAGTAGAAGAAGGAGAAGGAGAAGGTGAAGTCAGGAGGGTGAAGCAGAAGAAGCAGAAGAAGGAGAAGGAGAAGGTGAAGTCTGGAGGGTGAAGCAGAAGAAGCAGAAGAAGGAGAAGGAGAAGGTGAAGTCTGGAGGGTGAATCAGAAGAAGCAGAAGAAGGAGAAGGAGAAGGTGAAGTCTGGAGGGTGAATCAGAAGAAGCAGAAGAAGGAGAAGGAGAAGGTGAAGTCAGGAGGGTGAATCAGAAGAAGCAGAAGAAGGAGAAGGAGAAGGTGAATTTAGGAGGGTGAATCAGAAGAAGCAGAAGAAGGAGAAGGAGCAGTTGAAGTCAGGGGGGTGTAGCAGAAGAAGTAGAAGAAGGAGAAGGAGAAGGTGAAGTCAGGACGGTGAAGCAGAAGAAGCAGAAGAAGGAGAAGGAGAAGGTGAAGCCTGGAGGGCGCAGCAGTTGAAGCTGAAGAAGGAGAAGGAGAAGGTGAAGTCTGGAGTGTGAAGCAGAAGAAGCAGAAGAAGGAGAAGGAGAAGGTGAAGTCTGGAGGGCGCAGCAGAAGAAGCAGAAGAAGGAGAATGAGAAGGTGAAGTCTGGAGGGTGAATCAGAAGAAGCAGAAGAAGGAGAAGGAGAAGGTGAAGTCTGGAGGGTGAATCAGAAGAAGTAGAAGAAGGAGAAGGAGACGGTGAAGTCAGGAGGGTGAATCAGAAGAAGTAGAAGAAGGAGAAGGAGAAGGTGAAGTCAGGAGGGTGAATCAGAAGAAGCAGAAGAAGGAGAAGGAGAAGGTGAAGTCTGGAGGGCGAATCAGAAGAAGCAGAAGAAGGAGAAGGAGAAGGTGAAGTCTGGAGGGTGAATCAGAAGAGGTAGAAGAAGGAGAAGGAGAAGGTGAAGTCTGGAGGGTGAAGCAGAAGAAGGAGAAGAAGGAGAAGGAGAAGGTGAAGTCAGGAGGGTGAATCAGAAGAAGTAGAAGAAGGAGAAGGAGAAGGTGAAGCCAGGAGGGTGAATCAGAAGAAGCAGAAGAAGGAGAAGGAGAAGGTGAAGTCTGGAGGGTGAATCAGAAGAAGCAGAAGAAGGAGAAGGAGAAGGTGAAGTCTGGAGGGTGAATCAGAAGAGGTAGAAGAAGGAGAAGGAGAAGGTGAAGTCTGGAGGGTGAAGCAGAAGAAGGAGAAGAAGGAGAAGGAGAAGGTGAAGTCAGGAGGGTGAATCAGAAGAAGCAGAATAACGAGAAGGAGAAGGTGAAGTCTGGAGGGTGAATCAGAAGAAGCAGAATAAGGAGAAGGAGAAGGTGAAGTCTGGAGGGTGAATCAGAAGAAGCAGAAGAAGGAGAAGGAGAAGGTGAAGTCTGGAGGGTGAATCAGAAGAGGTAGAAGAAGGAGAAGGAGAAGGTGAAGTCTGGAGGGTGTATCAGAAGAAGTAGAAGAAGGAGAAGGAGAAGGTGAAGTCTGGAGGGTGAATCAGAAGAAGTAGACGAAGGAGAAGGAGAAGGTGAAGTCTGGAGGGTGAATCAGAAGAAGCAGAAGAAGGAGAAGGAGAAGGTGAAGTCTGGAGGGTGAATCAGAAGAAGTAGAAGAAGGAGAAGGAGAAGGTGAAGTCTGGAGGGTGAATCAGAAGAAGCAGAAGAAGGAGAAGGAGAAGGTGAAGTCTGGAGGGTGAATCAGAAGAAGCAGAAGAAGGAGAAGGAGAAGGTGAAGTCTGGAGGGTGAATCAGAAGAAACAGAAGAAGGAGAAGGAGAAGGTGAAGTCTGGAGGGTGAATCAGAAGAAGTAGAAGAAGGAGAAGGAGAAGGTGTAGTCTGGAGAGTGAATCAGAAGAAGTAGACGAAGGAGAAGGAGAAGGTGAAGTCTGGAGGGTGAATCAGAAGAAGTAGAAGAAGGAGAAGGAGAAGGTGAAGTCTGGAGGGTGAATCAGAAGAAGTAGAAGAAGGAGAAGGAGAAGGTGTAGTCTGGAGGGTGAATCAGAAGAAGTAGACGAAGGAGAAGGAGAAGGTGAAGTCTGGAGGGTGAATCAGAAGAAGCAGAAGAAGGAGAAGGAGAAGATGAAGTCTGGAGGGTGAATCAGAAGAAGTAGAAGAAGGAGAAGGAGAAGGTGAAGTCTGGAGGGTGAATCAGAAGAAGCAGAAGAAGGAGATGGAGAAGGTGAAGTCTGGAGGGTGAATCAGAAGAAGCAGAAGAAGGAGAAGGAGAAGGTGAAGTCTGGAGGGTGAATCAGAAGAAGCAGAATAAGGAGAAGGAGAAGGTGAAGTCTGGAGGGTGAATCAGAAGAAGCAGAAGAAGGAGAAGGAGAAGGTGAAGTCTGGAGGATGAATCAGAAGAAGTAGAAGAAGGAGAAGGAGAAGGTGAAGTCTGGAGGGTGAATCAGAAGAAGTAGAAGAAGGAGAAGGAGAAGGTGAAGTCTGGAGGGTAAATCAGAAGAAGTAGAAGAAGGAGAAGGAGAAGGTGAAGTCTGGAGGGTGAAGCAGAAGAAGTAGAAGAAGGTGAAGTCAGGAGGGTGAATCAGAAGAAGTAGAAGAAGGAGAAGGAGAAGGTGAAGTCAGGAGGGTGAAGCAGAAGAAGCAGAAGAAGGAGAAGGAGAAGGTGAAGTCTGGAGGGTGAAGCAGAAGAAGCAGAAGAAGGAGAAGGAGAAGGTAAAGTCTGGAGGGTGAATCAGAAGAAGCAGAAGAAGGAGAAGGAGAAGGTGAAGTCTGGAGGGTGAATCAGAAGAAGCAGAAGAAGGAGAAGGAGAAGGTGAAGTCAGGAGGGTGAATCAGAAGAAGCAGAAGAAGGAGAAGGAGAAGGTGAATTTAGGAGGGTGAATCAGAAGAAGCAGAAGAAGGAGAAGGAGCAGGTGAAGTCAGGGGGGTGTAGCAGAAGAAGTAGAAGAAGGAGAAGGAGAAGGTGAAGTCAGGACGGTGAAGCAGAAGAAGCAGAAGAAGGAGAAGGAGAAGGTGAAGCCTGGAGGACGCAGCAGAAGAAGCAGAAGAAGGAGAAGGAGAAGGTGAAGTCTGGAGTGTGAAGCAGAAGAAGCAGAAGAAGGAGAAGGAGAAGGTGAAGTCTGGAGGGCGCAGCAGAAGAAGCAGAAGAAGGAGAATGAGAAGGTGAAGTCTGGAGGGTGAATCAGAAGAAGCAGAAGAAGGAGAAGGAGAAGGTGAAGTCTGGAGGGTGAATCAGAAGATGTAGAAGAAGGAGAAGGAGAAGGTGAAGTCAGGAGGGTGAATCAGAAGAAGTAGAAGAAGGAGAAGGAGAAGGTGAAGTCAGGAGGGTGAATCAGAAGAAGCAGAAGAAGGAGAAGGAGAAGGTGAAGTCTGGAGGGCGAATCAGAAGAAACAGAAGAAGGAGAAGGAGAAGGTGAAGTCTGGAGGGTGAATCAGAAGAAGCAGAAGAAGGAGAAGGAGAAGGTGAAGTCTGGAGGTTGAATCAGAAGAAGCAGAATAACAAGAAGGAGAAGGTGAAGTCTGCAGGGTGAATCAGAAGAAGCAGAATAAGGAGAAGGAGAAGGTGAAGTCTGGAGGGTGAATCAGAAGAAGCAGAAGAAGGAGAAGGAGAAGGTGAAGTCTGGAGGGTGAATCAGAAGAGGTAGAAGAAGGAGAAGGAGAAGGTGAAGTCTGGAGGGTGAAGCAGAAGAAGTAGAAGAAGGAGAAGGAGAAGGTGAAGTGAGGAGGGTGAATCAGAAGAAGTAGAAGAAGGAGAAGGAGAAGGTGAAGCCAGGAGGGTGAATCAGAAGAAGCAGAAGAAGGAGAAGGAGATGGTGAAGTCTGGAGGGTGAATCAGAAGAATCAGAAGAAGGAGAAGGAGAAGGTGAAGTCTGGAGGTTGAATCAGAAGAAGCAGAATGACGAGAAGGAGAAGGTGAAGTCTGGAGGGTGAATCAGAAGAAGCAGAATAAGGAGAAGGAGAAGGTGAAGTCTGGAGGGTGAATCAGAAGAAGCAGAAGAAGGAGAAGGAGAAGGTGAAGTCTGGAGGGTGAATCAGAAGAGGTAGAAGAAGGAGAAGGAGAAGGTGAAGTCAGGAGGGTGAAGCAGAAGAAGCAGAAGAAGGAGAAGGAGAAGGTGAAGTCTGGTGGGTGAAGCAGAAGAAGCAGAAGAAGGAGAAGGAGAAGGTGAAGTCTGGAGGGTGAAGCAGAAGAAGCAGAAGAAGGAGAAGGAGAAGGTGAAGTCAGGAGGGTGGATCAGAAGAAGTAGAAGAAGGAGAAGGAGAAGGTGAAGTCTGGAGGGTGAATCAGAAGAATCAGAAGAAGGAGAAGGAGAAGGTGAAGTCTGGAGGGCGCAGCAGAAGAAGGAGAAGAAGGAGAAAGAGAAGGTGAAGTCTGGAGGGTGAAGCAGAAGAAGCAGAAGAAGGAGAAGGAGAGGGTGAAGTCTGGAGGGTGAATCAGAAGAAGTAGAAGAAGGAGAAGGAGAAGGTGAAGTCAGGAGAGTGAAGCAGAAGAAGCAGAAGAAGGAGAAGGAGAAGGTGAAGTCTGGAGGGCGAAGCAGAAGAAGCAGAAGAAGGAGAAGGAGAAGGTGAAGTCTGGAGGGTGAAGCAGAAGAAGCAGAAGAAGGAGAAGGAGTAGGTGAAGTCTGGAGGTTGAATCAGAAGAAGTAGAAGAAGGAGAAGGAGAAGGTGAAGTCAGGAGGGTGAAGCAGAAGAAGCATTAGAAGGAGAAGGAGAAGGTGAAGTCTGGAGGGTGAAGCAGAAGAAGCAGAAGAAGGAGAAGGAGAAGGTGAAGTCTGGAGGGTGAATCAGAAGAAGCAGAAGAAGGAGAAGGAGAAGGTGAAGTCTGGAGGGTGAATCAGAAGAAGCAGAAGAAGGAGAAGGAGAAGGTGAAGTCAGGAGGGTGAATCAGAAGAAGCAGAAGAAGGAGAAGGAGAAGGTGAATTTAGGAGGGTGAATCAGATGAAGCAGAAGAAGGAGAAGGAGCAGGTGAAGTCAGGGGGGTGTAGCAGAAGAAGTAGAAGAAGGAGAAGGAGAAGGTGAAGTCAGGACGGTGAAGCAGAAGAAGCAGAAGAAGGAGAAGGAGAAGGTGAAGCCTGGAGGGCGCAGCAGAAGAAGCAGAAGAAGGAGAAGGAGAAGGTGAAGTCTGGAGTGTGAAGCAGAAGAAGCAGAAGAAGGAGAAGGAGAAGGTGAAGTCTGGAGGGCGCAGCAGAAGAAGCAGAAGAAGGAGAAGGAGAAGGTGAAGTCTGGAGGGTGAATCAGAAGAAGAAGAAGAAGGAGAAGGAGAAGGTAAAGTCTGGAGGGTGAATCAGAAGAAGTAGAAGAAGGAGAAGGAGAAGGTGAAGTCAGGAGGGTGAATCAGAAGAAGTGGAAGAAGGAGAAGGAGAAGGTGAAGTCAGGAGGGTGAATCAGAAGAAGCAGAAGAAGGAGAAGGAGAAGGTGAAGTCTGGAGGGCGAATCAGAAGAAACAGAAGAAGGAGAAGGAGAAGGTGAAGTCTGGAGGGTGAATCAGAAGAAGCAGAAGAAGGAGAAGGAGAAGGTGAAGTCTGGAGGTTGAATCAGAAGAAGCAGAATAACGAGAAGGAGAAGGTGAAGTCTGGAGGGTGAATCAGAAGAAGCAGAATAAGGAGAAGGAGAAGGTGAAGTCTGGAGGGTGAATCAGAAGAAGCAGAAGAAGGAGAAGGAGAAGGTGAAGTCTGGAGGGTGAATCAGAAGAGGTAGAAGAAGGAGAAGGAGAAGGTGAAGTCTGGAGGGTGAAGCAGAAGAAGGAGAAGAAGGAGAAGGAGAAGGTGAAGTCAGGAGGGTGAATCAGAAGAAGTAGAAGAAGGAGAAGGAGAAGGTGAAGCCAGGAGGGTGAATCAGAAGAAGCAGAAGAAGGAGAAGGAGAAGGTGACGTCAGGAGGTTGGATCAGAAGAAGTAGAAGAAGGAGAAGGAGAAGGTGAAGTCTGGAGGTTGAATCAGAAGAAGCAGAATAACGAGAAGGAGAAGGTGAAGTCTGGAGGGTGAATTAGAAGAAGCAGAATAAGGAGAAGGAGAAGGTGAAGTCTGGAGGGTGAATCAGAAGAAGCAGAAGAAGGAGAAGGAGAAGGTGAAGTCTGGAGGGTGAATCAGAAGAGGTAGAAGAAGGAGAAGGAGAAGGTGAAGTCAGGAGGGTGAAGCAGAAGAAGCAGAAGAAGGGGAAGGAGAAGGTGAAGTCTGGAGGGTGAAGCAGAAGAAGCAGAAGAAGGAGAAGGAGAAGGTGAAGTCAGGAGGGTGGATCAGAAGAAGTAGAAGAAGGAGAAGGAGAAGGTGAAGTCTGGAGGGTGAATCAGAAGAAGCAGAAGAAGGAGAAGGAGAAGGTGAAGTCTGGAGGGCGCAGCAGAAGAAGCAGAAGAAGGAGAAAGAGAAGGTGAAGTCTGGAGGGTGAAGCAGAAGAAGCAGAAGAAGGAGAAGGAGAGGGTGAAGTCTGGAGGGTGAATCAGAAGAAGTAGAAGAAGGAGAAGGAGAAGGTGAAGTCAGGAGAGTGAAGCAGAAGAAGCAGAAGAAGGAGAAGGAGAAGGTGAAGTCTGGAGGGCGAAGCAGAAGAAGCAGAAGAAGGAGAAGGAGAAGGTGAAGTCTGGAGGGTGAAGCAGAAGAAGCAGAATAAGGAGAAGGAGTAGGTGAAGTCTGGAGGGTGAATCAGAAGAAGTAGAAGAAGGAGAAGGAGAAGGTGAAGTCAGGAGGGTGAAGCAGAAGAAGCAGAAGAAGGAGAAGGAGAAGGTGAAGTCTGGAGGGTGAAGCAGAAGAAGCAGAAGAAGGAGAAGGAGAAGGTGAAGTCTGGAGGGTGAATCAGAAGAAGCAGAAGAAGGAGAAGGAGAAGGTGAAGTCTGGAGGGTGAATCAGAAGAAGCAGAAGAAGGAGAAGGAGAAGGTGAAGTCAGGAGGGTGAATCAGAAGAAGCAGAAGAAGGAGAAGGAGAAGGTGAATTTAGCAGGGTGAATCAGAAGAAGCAGAAGAAGGAGAAGGAGCAGTTGAAGTCAGGGGGGTGTAGCAGAAGAAGTAGAAGAAGGAGAAGGAGAAGGTGAAGTCAGGACGGTGAAGCAGAAGAAGCAGAAGAAGGAGAAGGAGAAGGTGAAGCCTGGAGGGCGCAGCAGAAGAAGCAGAAGAAGGAGAAGGAGAAGGTGAAGTCTGGAGTGTGAAGCAGAAGAAGCAGAAGAAGGAGAAGGAGAAGGTGAAGTCTGGAGGGCGCAGCAGAAGAAGCAGAAGAAGGAGAATGAGAAGGTGAAGTCTGGAGGGTGAATCAGAAGAAGCAGAAGAAGGAGAAGGAGAAGGTGAAGTCTGGAGGGTGAATCAGAAGAAGTAGAAGAAGGAGAAGGAGAAGGGGAAGTCAGGAGGGTGAATCAGAAGAAGTAGAAGAAGGAGAAGGAGAAGGTGAAGTCAGGAGGCTGAATCAGAAGAAGCAGAAGAAGGAGAAGGAGAAGGTGAAGTCTGGAGGGCGAATCAGAAGAAACAGAAGAAGGAGAAGGAGAAGGTGAAGTCTGGAGGGTGAATCAGAAGAAGCAGAAGAAGGAGAAGGAGAAGGTGAAGTCTGGAGGTTGAATCAGAAGAAGCAGAATAACGAGAAGGAGAAGGTGAAGTCTGGAGGGTGAATCAGAAGAAGCAGAATAAGGAGAAGGAGAAGGTGAAGTCTGGAGGGTGAATCAGAAGAAGCAGAAGAAGGAGAAGGAGAAGGTGAAGTCTGGAGGGTGAATCAGAAGAGGTAGAAGAAGGAGAAGGAGAAGGTGAAGTCTGGAGGGTGAAGCAGAAGAAGGAGAAGAAGGAGAAGGAGAAGGTGAAGTCAGGAGGGTGAATCAGAAGAAGTAGAAGAAGGAGAAGGAGAAGGTGAAGCCAGGAGGGTGAATCAGAAGAAGCAGAAGAAGGAGACGGAGAAGGTGAAGTCTGGAGGGTGAATCAGAAGAATCAGAAGAAGGAGAAGGAGAAGGTGAAGTCTGGAGGGTGAATCAGAAGAATCAGAAGAAAGAGAAGGAGAAGGTGAAGTCTGGAGGCTGAAGCAGAAGAAACAGAAGAAGGAGAAGGAGAATGTGAAGACTGGAGGGTGAATCAGAAGAAGTAGAAGAAGGAGAAGGAGAAGGTGAAGTCTGGAGGGTGAATCAGAAGAAGTAGAAGAAGGAGAAGGAGAAGGTGAAGTCTGGAGGGTGAATCAGAAGAAGCAGAAGAAGGAGAAGGAGAAGGTGAAGTCTGGAGGGTGAATCAGAAGATGCAGAAGAAGGAGAAGGAGAAGATGAAGTCTGGAGGGTGAATCAGAAGAAGCAGAAGAAGGAGAAGGAGAAGGTGAAGTCTGGAGGGTGAATCAGAAGAAGTAGAAGAAGGAGAAGGAGAAGGTGAAGTCTGGAGGGTGAATCAGAAGAAGTAGAAGAAGGAGAAGGAGAAGGTGTAGTCTGGAGGGTGAATCAGAAGAAGTAGACGAAGGAGAAGGAGAAGGTGAAGTCTGGAGGGTGAATCAGAAGAAGCGGAAGAAGGAGAAGGAGAAGATGAAGTCTGGAGGGTGAATCAGAAGAAGTAGAAGAAGGAGAAGGAGAAGGTGAAGTCTGGAGGGTGAATCAGAAGAAGCAGAAGAAGGAGAAGGAGAAGGTGAAGTCTGGAGGGTGAATCAGAAGAAGCAGAAGAAGGAGAAGGAGAAGGTGAAGTCTGGAGGGTGAATCAGAAGAAGCAGAATAAGGAGAAGGAGAAGGTGAAGTCTGGAGGGTGAATCAGAAGAAGCAGAAGAAGGAGAAGGAGAAGGTGAAGTCTGGAGGATGAATCAGAAGAAGTAGAAGAAGGAGAAGGAGAAGGTGAAGTCTGGAGGGTGAATCAGAAGAAGTAGAAGAAGGAGAAGGAGAAGGTGAAGTCTGGAGAGTGAATCAGAAGAAGTAGAAGAAGGAGAAGGAGAAGGTGAAGTCTGGAGGGTGAAGCAGAAGAAGTAGAAGAAGGAGAAGGAGAAGGTGAAGTCAGGAGGGTGAATCAGAAGAAGTAGAAGAAGGAGAAGGAGAAGGTGAAGTCTGGAGGGTGAATCAGAAGAAGCAGAAGAAGGAGAAGGAGAAGGTGAAGTCTGGAGGGTGAATCAGAAGAAGTAGACGAAGGAGAAGGTGAAGTCTGGAGTGTGAATCAGAAGAAGCAGAAGAAGGAGAAGGAGAAGGTGAAGTCTGGAGGGTGAATCAGTAGAAGTAGAAGAAGGAGAAGGAGAAGGTAAAGTCTGGAGGGTGAATCAGAAGAAGCAGAAGAAGGAGAAGGAGAAGGTGAAGTCAGGAGGGTGAATCAGAAGAAGCAGAAGAAGGAGAAGGAGAAGGTGAAGTCTGGAGGTTGAATCAGAAGAAGCAGAATAACGAGAAGGAGAAGGTGAAGTCTGGAGGGTGAATCAGAAGAAGCAGAATAAGGAGAAGGAGAAGGTGAAGTCTGGAGGGTGAATCAGAAGAAGCAGAAGAAGGAGAAGGAGAAGGTGAAGTCTGGAGGGTGAATCAGAAGAGGTAGAAGAAGGAGAAGGAGAAGGTGAAGTCAGGAGGGTGAAGCAGAAGAAGCAGAAGAAGGAGAAGGAGAAGGTGAAGTCTGGTGGGTGAAGCAGAAGAAGCAGAAGAAGGAGAAGGAGAAGGTGAAGTCTGGAGGGTGAAGCAGAAGAAGCAGAAGAAGGAGAAGGAGAAGGTGAAGTCAGGAGGGTGGATCAGAAGAAGTAGAAGAAGGAGAAGGAGAAGGTGAAGTCTGGAGGGTGAATCAGAAGAAGCAGAAGAAGGAGAAGGAGAAGGTGAAGTCTGGAGGGCGCAGCAGAAGAAGGAGAAGAAGGAGAAAGAGAAGGTGAAGTCTGGAGGGTGAAGCAGAAGAAGCAGAAGAAGGAGAAGGAGAGGGTGAAGTCTGGAGGGTGAATCAGAAGAAGTAGAAGAAGGAGAAGGAGAAGGTGAAGTCAGGAGAGTGAAGCAGAAGAAGCAGAAGAAGGAGAAGGAGAAGGGGAAGTCTGGAGGGCGAAGCAGAAGAAGCAGAAGAAGGAGAAGGAGAAGGTGAAGTCTGGAGGGTGAAGCAGAAGAAGCAGAAGAAGGAGAAGGAGTAGGTGAAGTCTGGAGGTTGAATCAGAAGAAGTAGAAGAAGGAAAAGGAGAAGGTGAAGTCAGGAGGGTGAAGCAGAAGAAGCAGAAGAAGGAGAAGGAGAAGGTGAAGTCTGGAGGGTGAAGCAGAAGAAGCAGAAGAAGGAGAAGGAGAAGGTGAATTCTGGAGGGTGAATCAGAAGAAGCAGAAGAAGGAGAAGGAGAAGGTGAAGTCTGGAGGGTGAATCAGAAGAAGCAGAAGAAGGAGAAGGAGAAGGTGAAGTCAGGAGGGTGAATCAGAAGAAGCAGAAGAAGGAGAAGGAGAAGGTGAATTTAGGAGGGTGAATCAGAAGAAGCAGAAGAAGGAGAAGGAGCAGGTGAAGTCAGGGGGGTGTAGCAGAAGAAGTAGAAGAAGGAGAAGGAGAAGGTGAAGTCAGGACGGTGAAGCAGAAGAAGCAGAAGAAGGAGAAGGAGAAGGTGAAGCCTGGAGGGCGCAGCAGAAGAAGCAGAAGAAGGAGAAGGAGAAGGTGAAGTCTGGAGTGTGAAGCAGAAGAAGCAGAAGAAGGAGAAGGAGAAGGTGAAGTCTGGAGGGCGCAGCAGAAGAAGCAGAAGAAGGAGAAGGAGAAGGTGAAGTCTGGAGGCTGAAGCAGAAGAAACAGAAGAAGGAGAAGGAGAATGTGAAGACTGGAGGGTGAATCAGAAGAAGTAGAAGAAGGAGAAGGAGAAGGTGAAGTCTGGAGGGTGAATCAGAAGAAGTAGAAGAAGGAGAAGGAGAAGGTGAAGTCTGGAGGGTGAATCAGAAGAAGCAGAAGAAGGAGAAGGAGAAGGTGAAGTCTGGAGGGTGAATCAGAAGATGCAGAAGAAGGAGAAGGAGAAGATGAAGTCTGGAGGGTGAATCAGAAGAAGCAGAAGAAGGAGAAGGAGAAGGTGAAGTCTGGAGGGTGAATCAGAAGAAGTAGAAGAAGGAGAAGGAGAAGGTGAAGTCTGGAGGGTGAATCAGAAGAAGTAGAAGAAGGAGAAGGAGAAGGTGTAGTCTGGAGGGTGAATCAGAAGAAGTAGACGAAGGAGAAGGAGAAGGTGAAGTCTGGAGGGTGAATCAGAAGAAGCGGAAGAAGGAGAAGGAGAAGATGAAGTCTGGAGGGTGAATCAGAAGAAGTAGAAGAAGGAGAAGGAGAAGGTGAAGTCTGGAGGGTGAATCAGAAGAAGCAGAAGAAGGAGAAGGAGAAGGTGAAGTCTGGAGGGTGAATCAGAAGAAGCAGAAGAAGGAGAAGGAGAAGGTGAAGTCTGGAGGGTGAATCAGAAGAAGCAGAATAAGGAGAAGGAGAAGGTGAAGTCTGGAGGGTGAATCAGAAGAAGCAGAAGAAGGAGAAGGAGAAGGTGAAGTCTGGAGGATGAATCAGAAGAAGTAGAAGAAGGAGAAGGAGAAGGTGAAGTCTGGAGGGTGAATCAGAAGAAGTAGAAGAAGGAGAAGGAGAAGGTGAAGTCTGGAGAGTGAATCAGAAGAAGTAGAAGAAGGAGAAGGAGAAGGTGAAGTCTGGAGGGTGAAGCAGAAGAAGTAGAAGAAGGAGAAGGAGAAGGTGAAGTCAGGAGGGTGAATCAGAAGAAGTAGAAGAAGGAGAAGGAGAAGGTGAAGTCTGGAGGGTGAATCAGAAGAAGCAGAAGAAGGAGAAGGAGAAGGTGAAGTCTGGAGGGTGAATCAGAAGAAGTAGACGAAGGAGAAGGTGAAGTCTGGAGTGTGAATCAGAAGAAGCAGAAGAAGGAGAAGGAGAAGGTGAAGTCTGGAGGGTGAATCAGTAGAAGTAGAAGAAGGAGAAGGAGAAGGTAAAGTCTGGAGGGTGAATCAGAAGAAGCAGAAGAAGGAGAAGGAGAAGGTGAAGTCAGGAGGGTGAATCAGAAGAAGCAGAAGAAGGAGAAGGAGAAGGTGAAGTCTGGAGGTTGAATCAGAAGAAGCAGAATAACGAGAAGGAGAAGGTGAAGTCTGGAGGGTGAATCAGAAGAAGCAGAATAAGGAGAAGGAGAAGGTGAAGTCTGGAGGGTGAATCAGAAGAAGCAGAAGAAGGAGAAGGAGAAGGTGAAGTCTGGAGGGTGAATCAGAAGAGGTAGAAGAAGGAGAAGGAGAAGGTGAAGTCAGGAGGGTGAAGCAGAAGAAGCAGAAGAAGGAGAAGGAGAAGGTGAAGTCTGGTGGGTGAAGCAGAAGAAGCAGAAGAAGGAGAAGGAGAAGGTGAAGTCTGGAGGGTGAAGCAGAAGAAGCAGAAGAAGGAGAAGGAGAAGGTGAAGTCAGGAGGGTGGATCAGAAGAAGTAGAAGAAGGAGAAGGAGAAGGTGAAGTCTGGAGGGTGAATCAGAAGAAGCAGAAGAAGGAGAAGGAGAAGGTGAAGTCTGGAGGGCGCAGCAGAAGAAGGAGAAGAAGGAGAAAGAGAAGGTGAAGTCTGGAGGGTGAAGCAGAAGAAGCAGAAGAAGGAGAAGGAGAGGGTGAAGTCTGGAGGGTGAATCAGAAGAAGTAGAAGAAGGAGAAGGAGAAGGTGAAGTCAGGAGAGTGAAGCAGAAGAAGCAGAAGAAGGAGAAGGAGAAGGGGAAGTCTGGAGGGCGAAGCAGAAGAAGCAGAAGAAGGAGAAGGAGAAGGTGAAGTCTGGAGGGTGAAGCAGAAGAAGCAGAAGAAGGAGAAGGAGTAGGTGAAGTCTGGAGGTTGAATCAGAAGAAGTAGAAGAAGGAAAAGGAGAAGGTGAAGTCAGGAGGGTGAAGCAGAAGAAGCAGAAGAAGGAGAAGGAGAAGGTGAAGTCTGGAGGGTGAAGCAGAAGAAGCAGAAGAAGGAGAAGGAGAAGGTGAATTCTGGAGGGTGAATCAGAAGAAGCAGAAGAAGGAGAAGGAGAAGGTGAAGTCTGGAGGGTGAATCAGAAGAAGCAGAAGAAGGAGAAGGAGAAGGTGAAGTCAGGAGGGTGAATCAGAAGAAGCAGAAGAAGGAGAAGGAGAAGGTGAATTTAGGAGGGTGAATCAGAAGAAGCAGAAGAAGGAGAAGGAGCAGGTGAAGTCAGGGGGGTGTAGCAGAAGAAGTAGAAGAAGGAGAAGGAGAAGGTGAAGTCAGGACGGTGAAGCAGAAGAAGCAGAAGAAGGAGAAGGAGAAGGTGAAGCCTGGAGGGCGCAGCAGAAGAAGCAGAAGAAGGAGAAGGAGAAGGTGAAGTCTGGAGTGTGAAGCAGAAGAAGCAGAAGAAGGAGAAGGAGAAGGTGAAGTCTGGAGGGCGCAGCAGAAGAAGCAGAAGAAGGAGAAGGAGAAGGTGAAGTCTGGAGGGTGAATCAGAAGAAGAAGAAGAAGGAGAAGGAGAAGGTGAAGTCTGGAGGGTGAATCAGAAGAAGTAGAAGAAGGAGAAGGAGAAGGTGAAGTCAGGAGGGTGAATCAGAAGAAGTAGAAGAAGGAGAAGGAGAAGGTGAAGTCAGGAGGGTGAATCAGAAGAAGCAGAAGAAGGAGAAGGAGAAGGTGAAGTCTGGAGGGCGAATCAGAAGAAACAGAAGAAGGAGAAGGAGAAGGTGAAGTCTGGAGGGTGAATCAGAAGAAGCAGAAGAAGGAGAAGGAGAAGGTGAAGTCTGGAGGTTGAATCAGAAGAAGCAGAATAACGAGAAGGAGAAGGTGAAGTCTGGAGGGTGAATCAGAAGAAGCAGAATAAGGAGAAGGAGAAGGTGAAGTCTGGAGCGTGAATCAGAAGAAGCAGAAGAAGGAGAAGGAGAAGGTGAAGTCTGGAGGGTGAATCAGAAGAGGTAGAAGAAGGAGAAGAAGAAGTTGAAGTCTGGAGGGTGAAGCAGAAGAAGGAGAAGAAGGAGAAGGAGAAGGTGAAGTCAGGAGGGTGAATCAGAAGAAGTAGAAGAAGGAGAAGGAGAAGGTGAAGCCAGGAGGGTGAATCAGAAGAAGCAGAAGAAGGAGAAGGAGAAGGTGACGTCAGGAGGTTGGATCAGAAGAAGTAGAAGAAGGAGAAGGAGAAGGTGAAGTCTGGAGGGTGAATCAGAAGAAGCAGAAGAAGGAGAAGGAGAAGGTGAAGTCTGGAGGGTGAATCAGAAGAGGTAGAAGAAGGAGAAGGAGAAGGTGAAGTCTGGAGGGTGAAGCAGAAGAAGGAGAAGAAGGAGAAGGAGAAGGTGAAGTCAGGAGGGTGAATCAGAAGAAGTAGAAGAAGGAGAAGGAGAAGGTGAAGCCAGGAGGGTGAATCAGAAGAAGCAGAAGAAGGAGACGGAGAAGGTGAAGTCTGGAGGGTGAATCAGAAGAATCAGAAGAAGGAGAAGGAGAAGGTGAAGTCTGGAGGGTGAATCAGAAGAATCAGAAGAAAGAGAAGGAGAAGGTGAAGTCTGGAGGCTGAAGCAGAAGAAACAGAAGAAGGAGAAGGAGAATGTGAAGACTGGAGGGTGAATCAGAAGAAGTAGAAGAAGGAGAAGGAGAAGGTGAAGTCTGGAGGGTGAATCAGAAGAAGTAGAAGAAGGAGAAGGAGAAGGTGAAGTCTGGAGGGTGAATCAGAAGAAGCAGAAGAAGGAGAAGGAGAAGGTGAAGTCTGGAGGGTGAATCAGAAGATGCAGAAGAAGGAGAAGGAGAAGATGAAGTCTGGAGGGTGAATCAGAAGAAGCAGAAGAAGGAGAAGGAGAAGGTGAAGTCTGGAGGGTGAATCAGAAGAAGTAGAAGAAGGAGAAGGAGAAGGTGAAGTCTGGAGGGTGAATCAGAAGAAGTAGAAGAAGGAGAAGGAGAAGGTGTAGTCTGGAGGGTGAATCAGAAGAAGTAGACGAAGGAGAAGGAGAAGGTGAAGTCTGGAGGGTGAATCAGAAGAAGCGGAAGAAGGAGAAGGAGAAGATGAAGTCTGGAGGGTGAATCAGAAGAAGTAGAAGAAGGAGAAGGAGAAGGTGAAGTCTGGAGGGTGAATCAGAAGAAGCAGAAGAAGGAGAAGGAGAAGGTGAAGTCTGGAGGGTGAATCAGAAGAAGCAGAAGAAGGAGAAGGAGAAGGTGAAGTCTGGAGGGTGAATCAGAAGAAGCAGAATAAGGAGAAGGAGAAGGTGAAGTCTGGAGGGTGAATCAGAAGAAGCAGAAGAAGGAGAAGGAGAAGGTGAAGTCTGGAGGATGAATCAGAAGAAGTAGAAGAAGGAGAAGGAGAAGGTGAAGTCTGGAGGGTGAATCAGAAGATGTAGAAGAAGGAGAAGGAGAAGGTGAAGTCTGGAGGGTGAATCAGAAGAAGTAGAAGAAGGAGAAGGAGAAGGTGAAGTCTGGAGGGTGAAGCAGAAGAAGTAGAAGAAGGAGAAGGAGAAGGTGAAGTCAGGAGGGTGAATCAGAAGAAGTAGAAGAAGGAGAAGGAGAAGGTGAAGTCTGGAGGGTGAATCAGAAGAAGCAGAAGAAGGAGAAGGAGAAGGTGAAGTCTGGAGGGTGAATCAGAAGAAGTAGACGAAGGAGAAGGTGAAGTCTGGAGGGTGAATCAGAAGAAGCAGAAGAAGGAGAAGGAGAAGGTGAAGTCTGGAGGGTGAATCAGTAGAAGTAGAAGAAGGAGAAGGAGAAGGTAAAGTCTGGAGGGTGAATCAGAAGAAGCAGAAGAAGGAGAAGGAGAAGGTGAAGTCAGGAGGGTGAATCAGAAGAAGCAGAAGAAGGAGAAGGAGAAGGTGAAGTCTGGAGGTTGAATCAGAAGAAGCAGAATAACGAGAAGGAGAAGGTGAAGTCTGGAGGGTGAATCAGAAGAAGCAGAATAAGGAGAAGGAGAAGGTGAAGTCTGGAGGGTGAATCAGAAGAAGCAGAAGAAGGAGAAGGAGAAGGTGAAGTCTGGAGGGTGAATCAGAAGAGGTAGAAGAAGGAGAAGGAGAAGGTGAAGTCAGGAGGGTGAAGCAGAAGAAGCAGAAGAAGGAGAAGGAGAAGGTGAAGTCTGGTGGGTGAAGCAGAAGAAGCAGAAGAAGGAGAAGGAGAAGGTGAAGTCTGGAGGGTGAAGCAGAAGAAGCAGAAGAAGGAGAAGGAGAAGGTGAAGTCAGGAGGGTGGATCAGAAGAAGTAGAAGAAGGAGAAGGAGAAGGTGAAGTCTGGAGGGTGAATCAGAAGAAGCAGAAGAAGGAGAAGGAGAAGGTGATGTCTGGAGGGCGCAGCAGAAGAAGGAGAAGAAGGAGAAAGAGAAGGTGAAGTCTGGAGGGTGAAGCAGAAGAAGCAGAAGAAGGAGAAGGAGAGGGTGAAGTCTGGAGGGTGAATCAGAAGAAGTAGAAGAAGGAGAAGGAGAAGGTGAAGTCAGGAGAGTGAAGCAGAAGAAGCAGAAGAAGGAGAAGGAGAAGGGGAAGTCTGGAGGGCGAAGCAGAAGAAGCAGAAGAAGGAGAAGGAGAAGGTGAAGTCTGGAGGGTGAAGCAGAAGAAGCAGAAGAAGGAGAAGGAGTAGGTGAAGTCTGGAGGTTGAATCAGAAGAAGTAGAAGAAGGAAAAGGAGAAGGTGAAGTCAGGAGGGTGAAGCAGAAGAAGCAGAAGAAGGAGAAGGAGAAGGTGAAGTCTGGAGGGTGAAGCAGAAGAAGCAGAAGAAGGAGAAGGAGAAGGTGAAGTCTGGAGGGTGAATCAGAAGAAGCAGAAGAAGGAGAAGGAGAAGGTGAAGTCTGGAGGGTGAATCAGAAGAAGCAGAAGAAGGAGAAGGAGAAGGTGAAGTCAGGAGGGTGAATCAGAAGAAGCAGAAGAAGGAGAAGGAGAAGGTGAATTTAGGAGGGTGAATCAGTAGAAGCAGAAGAAGGAGAAGAAGCAGGTGAAGTCAGGGGGGTGTAGCAGAAGAAGTAGAAGAAGGAGAAGGAGAAGGTGAAGTCAGGACGGTGAAGCAGAAGAAGCAGAAGAAGGAGAAGGAGAAGGTGAAGCCTGGAGGGCGCAGCAGAAGAAGCAGAAGAAGGAGAAGGAGAAGGTGAAGTCTGGAGTGTGAAGCAGAAGAAGCAGAAGAAGGAGAAGGAGAAGGTGAAGTCTGGAGGGCGCAGCAGAAGAAGCAGAAGAAGGAGAAGGAGAAGGTGAAGTCTGGAGGGTGAATCAGAAGAAGAAGAAGAAGGAGAAGGAGAAGGTGAAGTCTGGAGGGTGAATCAGAAGAAGTAGAAGAAGGAGAAGGAGAAGGTGAAGTCAGGAGGGTGAATCAGAAGAAGTAGAAGAAGGAGAAGGAGAAGGTGAAGTCAGGAGGGTGAATCAGAAGAAGCAGAAGAAGGAGAAGGAGAAGGTGAAGTCTGGAGGGCGAATCAGAAGAAACAGAAGAAGGAGAAGGAGAAGGTGAAGTCTGGAGGGTGAATCAGAAGAAGCAGAAGAAGGAGAAGGAGAAGGTGAAGTCTGGAGGTTGAATCAGAAGAAGCAGAATAACGAGAAGGAGAAGGTGAAGTCTGGAGGGTGAATCAGAAGTAGCAGAATAAGGAGAAGGAGAAGGTGAAGTCTGGAGCGTGAATCAGAAGAAGCAGAAGAAGGAGAAGGAGAAGGTGAAGTCTGGAGGGTGAATCAGAAGAGGTAGAAGAAGGAGAAGAAGAAGGTGAAGTCTGGAGGGTGAATCAGAAGAAGTAGAAGAAGGAGAAGGAGAAGGTGAAGTCTGGAGTGTGAATCAGAAGAAGTAGAAGAAGGAGAAGGAGAAGGTGAAGTCTGGAGGGTGAATCAGAAGAAGCAGAAGAAGGAGAAGGAGAAGGTGAAGTCTGGAGGGTGAATCAGAAGAAGTAGAAGAAGGAGAAGGAGAAGGTGTAGTCTGGAGGGTGAATCAGAAGAAGTAGACGAAGGAGAAGGAGAAGGTGAAGTCTGGAGGGTGAATCAGAAGAAGCGGAAGAAGGAGAAGGAGAAGATGAAGTCTGGAGGGTGAATCAGAAGAAGCAGAAGAAGGAGAAGGAGAAGGTGAAGTCAGGAGGGTGAATCAGAAGAAGCAGAAGAAGGAGAAGGAGAAGGTGAATTTAGGAGGGTGAATCAGAAGAAGCAGAAGAAGGAGAAGGAGCAGTTGAAGTCAGGGGGGTGCAGCAGAAGAAGTAGAAGAAGGAGAAGGAGAAGGTGAAGTCAGGACGGTGAAGCAGAAGAAGCAGAAGAAGGAGAAGGAGAAGGTGAAGCCTGGAGGGCGCAGCAGAAGAAGCAGAAGAAGGAGAAGGAGAAGGTGAAGTCTGGAGTGTGAAGCAGAAGAAGCAGAAGAAGGAGAAGGAGAAGGTGAAGTCTGGAGGGCGCAGCAGAAGAAGCAGAAGAAGGAGAATGAGAAGGTGAAGTCTGGAGGGTGAATCAGAAGAAGCAGAAGAAGGAGAAGGAGAAGGTGAAGTCTGGAGGGTGAATCAGAAGAAGTAGAAGAAGGAGAAGGAGAAGGGGAAGTCAGGAGGGTGAATCAGAAGAAGTAGAAGAAGGAGAAGGAGAAGGTGAAGTCTGGAGGGTGAATCAGAAGAAGTAGAAGAAGGAGAAGGAGAAGGTGAAGTCTGGAGTGTGAATCAGAAGAAGTAGAAGAAGGAGAAGGAGAAGGTGAAGTCTGGAGGGTGAATCAGAAGAAGCAGAAGAAGGAGAAGGAGAAGGTGAAGTCTGGAGGGTGAATCAGAAGAAGCAGAAGAAGGAGAAGGAGAAGATGAAGCCGGAGGGTGAATCAGAAGAAGTAAGGACAGGGTGAAGTCTGGAGGGTGAATCAGAAGAAGCAGAAGAAGGAGAAGGAGAAGGTGAAGTCTGGAGGGTGAATCAGAAGAACAGAATAAGGAGAAGGAGAAGGTGAAGTCTGGAGGGTGAATCAGAAGAAGCAGAAGAAGGAGAAGGAGAAGGTGAAGTCTGGAGGGTGAATCAGAAGAATCAGAAGAAGGAGAAGGAGAAGGTGAAGTCTGGAGGGTGAATCAGAAGAATCAGAAGAAAGAGAAGGAGAAGGTGAAGTCTGGAGGCTGAAGCAGAAGAAACAGAAGAAGGAGAAGGAGAATGTGAAGACTGGAGGGTGAATCAGAAGAAGTAGAAGAAGGAGAAGGAGAAGGTGAAGTCTGGAGGGTGAATCAGAAGAAGTAGAAGAAGGAGAAGGAGAAGGTGAAGTCTGGAGGGTGAATCAGAAGAAGCAGAAGAAGGAGAAGGAGAAGGTGAAGTCTGGAGGGTGAATCAGAAGATGCAGAAGAAGGAGAAGGAGAAGATGAAGTCTGGAGGGTGAATCAGAAGAAGCAGAAGAAGGAGAAGGAGAAGGTGAAGTCTGGAGGGTGAATCAGAAGAAGTAGAAGAAGGAGAAGGAGAAGGTGAAGTCTGGAGGGTGAATCAGAAGAAGTAGAAGAAGGAGAAGGAGAAGGTGTAGTCTGGAGGGTGAATCAGAAGAAGTAGACGAAGGAGAAGGAGAAGGTGAAGTCTGGAGGGTGAATCAGAAGAAGCGGAAGAAGGAGAAGGAGAAGATGAAGTCTGGAGGGTGAATCAGAAGAAGCAGAAGAAGGAGAAGGAGAAGGTGAAGTCAGGAGGGTGAATCAGAAGAAGCAGAAGAAGGAGAAGGAGAAGGTGAATTTAGGAGGGTGAATCAGAAGAAGCAGAAGAAGGAGAAGGAGCAGTTGAAGTCAGGGGGGTGTAGCAGAAGAAGTAGAAGAAGGAGAAGGAGAAGGTGAAGTCAGGACGGTGAAGCAGAAGAAGCAGAAGAAGGAGAAGGAGAAGGTGAAGCCTGGAGGGCGCAGCAGAAGAAGTAGAAGAAGGAGAAGGAGAAGGTGAAGTCTGGAGGGTGAATCAGAAGAAGCAGAAGAAGGAGAAGGAGAAGGTGAAGTCTGGAGGGTGAATCAGAAGAAGCAGAAGAAGGAGAAGGAGAAGGTGAAGTCTGGAGGGTGAATCAGAAGAAGCAGAATAAGGAGAAGGAGAAGGTGAAGTCTGGAGGGTGAATCAGAAGAAGCAGAAGAAGGAGAAGGAGAAGGTGAAGTCTGGAGGATGAATCAGAAGAAGTAGAAGAAGGAGAAGGAGAAGGTGAAGTCTGGAGGGTGAATCAGAAGAAGTAGAAGAAGGAGAAGGAGAAGGTGAAGTCTGGAGGGTGAAGCAGAAGAAGTAGAAGAAGGAGAAGGAGAAGGTGAAGTCAGGAGGGTGAATCAGAAGAAGTAGAAGAAGGAGAAGGAGAAGGTGAAGTCTGGAGGGTGAATCAGAAGAAGCAGAAGAAGGAGAAGGAGAAGGTGAAGTCTGGAGGGTGAATCAGAAGAAGTAGACGAAGGAGAAGGTGAAGTCTGGAGGGTGAATCAGAAGAAGCAGAAGAAGGAGAAGGAGAAGGTGAAGTCTGGAGGGTGAATCAGTAGAAGTAGAAGAAGGAGAAGGAGAAGGTAAAGTCTGGAGGGTGAATCAGAAGAAGCAGAAGAAGGAGAAGGAGAAGGTGAAGTCTGGAGGGTGAATCAGAAGAAGTAGAAGAAGGAGAAGGAGAAGGTGAAGTCTGGAGTGTGAATCAGAAGAAGTAGAAGAAGGAGAAGGAGAAGGTGAAGTCTGGAGGGTGAATCAGAAGAAGCAGAAGAAGGAGAAGGAGAAGGTGAAGTCTGGAGGGTGAATCAGAAGAAGCAGAAGAAGGAGAAGGAGAAGATGAAGCCGGAGGGTGAATCAGAAGAAGTAGAAGAAGGAGAAGGAGAAGGTGAAGTCTGGAGGGTGAATCAGAAGAAGCAGAAGAAGGAGAAGGACAGGGTGAAGTCTGGAGGGTGAATCAGAAGAAGCAGAAGAAGGAGAAGGAGAAGGTGAAGTCTGGAGGGTGAATCAGAAGAACAGAATAAGGAGAAGGAGAAGGTGAAGTCTGGAGGGTGAATCAGAAGAAGCAGAAGAAGGAGAAGGAGAAGGTGAAGTTTGGAGGGTGAATCAGAAGAAGTAGAAGAAGGGGAAGGAGAGGGTGAAGTCTGGAGGGTGAAGCAGAAGAAGTAGAAGAAGGAGAAGGAGAAGGTGAAGTCAGGAGGGTGAATCAGAAGAAGTAGAAGGAGGAGAAGGAGAAGGTGTAGTCAGGAGAGTGAATCAGAAGAAGCAGAAGAAGGAGAAGGAGAAGGTGAAGTCTGGAGGGTGAATCAGAAGAAGCAGAAGAAGGAGAAGGAGAAGGTGAAGTCTGGAGGGTGAATCAGAAGAAGCAGAAGAAGGAGAAGGAGAAGGTGAAGTCTGGAGGGTGAATCAGAAGAAGCAGAATAAGGAGAAGGAGAAGGTGAAGTCTGGAGGGTGAATCAGAAGAAGCAGAAGAAGGAGAAGGAGAAGGTGAAGTCTGGAGGATGAATCAGAAGAAGTAGAAGAAGGAGAAGGAGAAGGTGAAGTCTGGAGGGTGAATCAGAAGAAGTAGAAGAAGGAGAAGGAGAAGGTGAAGTCTGGAGGGTGAATCAGAAGAAGTAGAAGAAGGAGAAGGAGAAGGTGAAGTCTGGAGGGTGAAGCAGAAGAAGTAGAAGAAGGAGAAGGAGAAGGTGAAGTCAGGAGGGTGAATCAGAAGAAGTAGAAGAAGGAGAAGGAGAAGGTGAAGTCTGGAGGGTGAATCAGAAGAAGCAGAAGAAGGAGAAGGAGAAGGTGATGTCTGGAGGGTGAATCAGAAGAAGTAGACGAAGGAGAAGGTGAAGTCTGGAGGGTGAATCAGAAGAAGCAGAAGAAGGAGAAGGAGAAGGTGAAGTCTGGAGGGTGAATCAGTAGAAGTAGAAGAAGGAGAAGGAGAAGGTAAAGTCTGGAGGGTGAATCAGAAGAAGCAGAAGAAGGAGAAGGAGAAGGTGAAGTCTGGAGGGTGAATCAGAAGAAGTAGAAGAAGGAGAAGGAGAAGGTGAAGTCTGGAGTGTGAATCAGAAGAAGTAGAAGAAGGAGAAGGAGAAGGTGAAGTCTGGAGGGTGAATCAGAAGAAGCAGAAGAAGGAGAAGGAGAAGGTGAAGTCTGGAGGGTGAATCAGAAGAAGCAGAAGAAGGAGAAGGAGAAGATGAAGCCGGAGGGTGAATCAGAAGAAGTAGAAGAAGGAGAAGGAGAAGGTGAAGTCTGGAGGGTGAATCAGAAGAAGCAGAAGAAGGAGAAGGACAGGGTGAAGTCTGGAGGGTGAATCAGAAGAAGCAGAAGAAGGAGAAGGAGAAGGTGAAGTCTGGAGGGTGAATCAGAAGAACAGAATAAGGAGAAGGAGAAGGTGAAGTCTGGAGGGTGAATCAGAAGAAGCAGAAGAAGGAGAAGGAGAAGGTGAAGTTTGGAGGGTGAATCAGAAGAAGTAGAAGAAGGGGAAGGAGAGGGTGAAGTCTGGAGGGTGAAGCAGAAGAAGTAGAAGAAGGAGAAGGAGAAGGTGAAGTCAGGAGGGTGAATCAGAAGAAGTAGAAGGAGGAGAAGGAGAAGGTGTAGTCAGGAGGGTGAATCAGAAGAAGCAGAAGAAGGAGAAGGAGAAGGTGAAGTCTGGAGGGTGAATCAGAAGAAGCAGAAGAAGGAGAAGGAGAAGATGAAGTCTGGAGGGTGAATCAGAAGAAGTAGAAGAAGTAGAAGGAGAAGGTGAGGTCTGGAGGGTGAATCAGAAGAAGCAGAAGAAGGAGAAGGAGAAGGTGAAGTCTGGAGGGTGAATCAGAAGAAGCAGAAGAAGGAGAACGAGAAGGTGAAGACTGGAGGGTGAATCAGAAGAAGTAGAAGAAGCAGAAGGAGAAGATGATGTCTGGAGGGTGAATCAGAAGAAGTAGAAGAAGGAGAAGGAGAAGGTGAAGTCTGGAGGGTGAATCAGAAGAAGCAGAAGAAGGAGAAGGAGAAGGTGAAGTCTGGAGGGTGAATCAGAAGAAGCAGAAGAAGGAGAAGGAGAAGATGAAGTCTGGAGGGTGAATCAGAAGAAGTAGAAGAAGTAGAAGGAGAAGGTGAGGTCTGGAGGGTGAATCAGAAGAAGCAGAAGAAGGAGAAGGAGATGGTGAAGTCTGGAGGGTGAATCAGAAGAAGCAGAAGAAGGAGAAGGAGAAGGTGAAGTCTCGAGGGTGAATCAGAAGAAGCAGAAGAAGGAGAAGGAGAAGGTGAAGTCTGGAGGGTGAATCAGAAGAAGCAGAAGAAGGAGAAGGAGAAGGTGAAGTCTGGAGGGTGAATCAGAAGAAGTAGAAGAAGGAGAAGGAGAAGGTGAAGTCTGGAGGGTGAATCAGAAGAAGTAGAAGAAGGAGAAGGAGAAGGTGAAGTCTGGAGGGTGAATCAGAAGAAGCAGAAGATGGAGAAGGAGAAGGTGAAGTCTGGAGGATGAATCAGAAGAAGCAGAAGAAGGAGAAGGAGAAGATGAAGTCTGGAGGGTGAATCAGAAGAAGTAGAAGAAGCTGAAGGAGAAGGTGAGGTCTGGAGGGTGAATCAGAAGAAGCAGAAGAAGGAGAAGGAGAAGATGAAGTCTGGAGGGTGAATCAGAAGAAGCAGAAGAAGGAGAAGGAGAAGGTGAAGTCTGGAGGGTGAATCAGAAGAAGCAGAATAAGGAGACGGAGAAGGTTAAGTCTGGAGGTTGAATCAGAAGAAGCAGAAGAAGGAGAAGGAGAAGGTGAAGTCTGGAGGGTGAATCAGAAGAAGTAGAAGAAGGAGAAGGAGAAGGGGAAGTCTGGAGGGTGAAGCAGAAGAAGTAGAAGAAGGAGAAGGAGAAGGTGAAGTCAGGATGGTGAATCAGAAGAAGTAGAAGAAGGAGAAGGAGAAGGTGAAGTCAGGAGGGTGAATCAGAAGAAGCAGAAGAAGGAGAAGGAGAAGGTGAAGTCTGGAGGGTGAATCAGAAGAATCAGAAGAAGGAGAAGGAGAAGGTGAAGTCTGGAGGGTGAATCAGAAGAAGCAGAAGAAAGAGAAGGAGAAGGTGAAGTCTGGAGGGTGAAGCAGAAGAAGCAGAAGAAGGAGAAGGAGAAGGTGAAGACTGGAGGGTGAATCAGAAGAAGTAGAAGAAGGAGAAGAAGAAGGTGAAGTCTGGAGGGTGAAGCAGAAGAAGTAGAAGAAGGAGAAGGAGAAGGTGAAGTCAGGATGGTGAATCAGAAGAAGCAGAAGAAGGAGAAGGAGAAGGTGAAGTCAGGAGGGTGAATCAGAAGAAGCAGAAGAAGGAGAAGGAGAAGGTGAAGTCTGGAGGGTGAATCAGAAGAAGTAGAAGAAGGAGAAGAAGAAGGTGAAGTCTGGAGGGTGAATCAGAAGAAGTAGAAGAAGGAGAAGGAGAAGGTGAAGTCTGGAGGGTGAATCAGAAGAAGCAGAAGAAGGAGAAGGACAAGGTGAAGTCTGGAGGGTGAATCAGAAGAAGCAGAAGAAGGAGAAGGAGAAGGTGAAGTCTGGAGGGTGAATCAGAAGAACAGAATAAGGAGAAGGAGAAGGTGAAGTCTGGAGGGTGAATCAGAAGAAGCAGAAGAAGGAGAAGGAGAAGGTGAAGTTTGGAGGGTGAATCAGAAGAAGTAGAAGAAGGGGAAGGAGAAGGTGAAGTCTGGAGGGTGAAGCAGAAGAAGTAGAAGAAGGAGAAGGAGAAGGTGAAGTCAGGAGGGTGAATCAGAAGAAGTAGAAGGAGGAGAAGGAGAAGGTGTAGTCAGGAGGGTGAATCAGAAGAAGCAGAAGAAGGAGAAGGAGAAGGTGAAGTCTGGAGGGTGAATCAGAAGAAGCAGAAGAAGGAGAAGGAGAAGATGAAGTCTGGAGGGTGAATCAGAAGAAGTAGAAGAAGTAGAAGGAGAAGGTGAGGTCTGGAGGGTGAATCAGAAGAAGCAGAAGAAGGAGAAGGAGAAGGTGAAGTCTGGAGGGTGAATCAGAAGAAGCAGAAGAAGGAGAACGAGAAGGTGAAGACTGGAGGGTGAATCAGAAGAAGTAGAAGAAGGAGAAGGAGAAGATGAAGTCTGGAGGGTGAATCAGAAGAAGTAGAAGAAGGAGAAGGAGAAGGTGAAGTCTGGAGGGTGAATCAGAAGAAGCAGAAGAAGGAGAAGGAGAAGGTGAAGTCTGGAGGGTGAATCAGAAGAAGCAGAAGAAGGAGAAGGAGAAGATGAAGTCTGGAGGGTAAATCAGAAGAAGTAGAAGAAGTAGAAGGAGAAGGTGAGGTCTGGAGGGTGAATCAGAAGAAGCAGAAGAAGGAGAAGGAGATGGTGAAGTCTGGAGGGTGAATCAGAAGAAGCAGAAGAAGGAGAAGGAGAAGGTGAAGTCTCGAGGGTGAATCAGAAGAAGCAGAAGAAGGAGAAGGAGAAGGTGAAGTCTGGAGGGTGAATCAGAAGAAGCAGAAGAAGGAGAAGGAGAAGGTGAAGTCTGGAGGGTGAATCAGAAGAAGTAGAAGAAGGAGAAGGAGAAGGTGAAGTCTGGAGGGTGAATCAGAAGAAGTAGAAGAAGGAGAAGGAGAAGGTGAAGTCTGGAGGGTGAATCAGAAGAAGCAGAAGATGGAGAAGGAGAAGGTGAAGTCTGGAGGATGAATCAGAAGAAGCAGAAGAAGGAGAAGGAGATGAAGTCTGGAGGGTGAATCAGAAGAAGTAGAAGAAGGTGAAGGAGAAGGTGAGGTCTGGAGGGTGAATCAGTAGAAGCAGAAGAAGGAGAAGGAGAAGATGAAGTCTGGATGGTGAATCAGAAGAAGCAGAAGAAGAAGAAGGAGAAGGTGAAGTCTGGAGGGTGAATCAGAAGAAGCAGAATAAGGAGATGGAGAAGGTTAAGTCTGGAGGTTGAATCAGAAGAAGCAGAAGAAGGAGAAGGAGAAGGTGAAGTCTGGAGGGTGAATCAGAAGAAGTAGAAGAAGGAGAAGGAGAAGGTGAAGTCTGGAGGGTGAAGCAGAAGAAGTAGAAGAAGGAGAAGGAGAAGGTGAAGTCAGGATGGTGAATCAGAAGAAGTAGAAGAAGGAGAAGGAGAAGGTGAAGTCAGGAGGGTGAATCAGAAGAAGCAGAAGAAGGAGAAGGAGAAGGTGAAGTCTGGAGGGTGAATCAGAAGAATCAGAAGAAGGAGAAGGAGAAGGTGAAGTCTGGAGGGTGAATCAGAAGAAGCAGAAGAAAGAGAAGGAGAAGGTGAAGTCTGGAGGGTGAAGCAGAAGAAGCAGAAGAAGGAGAAGGAGAAGGTGAAGACTGGAGGGTGAATCAGAAGAAGTAGAAGAAGGAGAAGAAGAAGGTGAAGTCTGGAGGGTGAAGCAGAAGAAGTAGAAGAAGGAGAAGGAGAAGGTGAAGTCAGGATGGTGAATCAGAAGAAGCAGAAGAAGGAGAAGGAGAAGGTGAAGTCAGGAGGGTGAATCAGAAGAAGCAGAAGAAGGAGAAGGAGAAGGTGAAGTCTGGAGGGTGAATCAGAAGAATCAGAAGAAGGAGAAGGAGAAGGTGAAGTCTGGAGGGTGAATCAGAAGAAGCAGAAGAAAGAGAAGGAGAAGGTGAAGTCTGGAGGGCGAAGCAGAAGAAGCAGAAGAAGGAGAAGGTGAAGACTGCAGGGTGAATCAGAAGAAGCAGAAGAAGGAGAAGGAGAAGATGAATTCTGGAGGGTGAATCAGAAGAAGCAGAAGAAGGAGAAGGAGAAGATGAATTCGGGAGGGTGAATCAGAAGAAGAAGAAGAAGGAAAAGGAGGAGGTGAGGTCTGGAGGGTGAATCAGAAGAAGCAGAAGAAGGAGAAGGAGATGGTGAAGTCTGGAGGGTGAATCAGAAGAAACAGAAGAAGGAGAAGGAGAAGGTGAAGTCTGGAGGGTGAATCAGAAGAAGCAGAAGAAGGAGAAGGAGAAGGTGAAGTCAGGAGGGTGAATCAGAAGAAGCAGAAGAAGGAGAAGGAGAAGGTGAAGTTAGGAGAGTGAATCAGAAGAAGCAGAAGAAGGAGAAGGAGAAGGTGAAGTCTGGAGGGTGAATCAGAAGAAGCAGAAGAAGGAGAAGGAGAAGATGGAGTCTGGAGGGTGAATCAGAAGAAGTAGAAGAAGGAGAAGGAGAAGGTGAAGTCTGGAGGGTGAATCAGAAGAAGCAGAAGAAGGAGAAGGAGAAGGTGAAGTCTGGAGGGTGAATCAGAAGAAGCAGAAGAAGGAGAAGGAGAAGGTGAAGTCTGGAGGGTGAAGCAGAAGAAGTAGAAGAAGGAGAAGGAGAAGGTGAAGTCAGGATGGTGAATCAGAAGAAGTAGAAGAAGGAGAAGGAGAAGGTGAAGTCAGGAGGGTGAATCAGAAGAAGCAGAAGAAGGAGAAGGAGAAGGTGAAGTCTGGAGGGTGAATCAGAAGAATCAGAAGAAGGAGAAGGAGAAGGTGAAGTCTGGAGGGTGAATCAGAAGAAGCAGAAGAAAGAGAAGGAGAAGGTGAAGTCTGGAGGGTGAAGCAGAAGAAGCAGAAGAAGGAGAAGGAGAAGGTGAAGACTGGAGGGTGAATCAGAAGAAGTAGAAGAAGGAGAAGAAGAAGGTGAAGTCTGGAGGGTGAAGCAGAAGAAGTAGAAGAAGGAGAAGGAGAAGGTGAAGTCAGGATGGTGAATCAGAAGAAGTAGAAGAAGGAGAAGGAGAAGGTGAAGTCAGGTGGGTGAATCAGAAGAAGCAGAAGAAAGAGAAGGAGAAGGTGAAGTCTGGAGGGTGAATCAGAAGAATCAGAAGAAGGAGAAGGAGAAGGTGAAGTCTGGAGGGTGAATCAGAAGAAGCAGAAGAAAGAGAAGGAGAAGGTGAAGTCTGGAGGGTGAAGAAGAAGAAGCAGAAGGAGGAGAAGGAGAAGGTGAAGACTGGAGGGTGAATCAGAAGAAGTAGAAGAAGGAGAAGGAGAAGGTGAAGTCTGGAGGGTGAATCAGAAGAAGTAGAAGTAGGAGAAGGAGAAGGTGAAGTCTGGAGGGTGAATCAGAAGAAGCAGAAGAAGGAGAAGGAGAAGGTGAAGTTAGGAGAGTGAATCAGAAGAAGCAGAAGAAGGAGAAGGAGAAGGTGAAGTCAGGGGGGTGAAGCAGAAGAAGTAGAAGAAGGAGAAGGAGAAGGTGAAGTCAGGAGGGTGAAGCAGAAGAAGCAGAAGAAGGAGAAGGAGAAGGTGAAGTCTGGAGGGTGCAGCAGAAGAAGCAGAAGAAGGAGAAGGAGAAGGTGAAGTCTGGAGGGTGAAGCAGAAGAAGCAGAAGAAGGAGAAGGAGAAGGTGAAGTCTGGAGGGTGAATCAGAAGAAGTAGAAGAAGGAGAAGGAGAAGGTGAAGTCAGGAGGGTGAAGCAGAAGAAGCAGAAGAAGGAGAAGGAGAAGATGAAGTCTGGAGGGTGAAGCAGAAGAAGCAGAAGAAGGAGAATGAGAAGGTGAAGTCTGGAGGGCGAAGCAGAAGAAGCAGAAGAAGGAGAAGGAGAAGGTGAAGTCTGGAGGGTGAAGCAGAAGAAGCAGAAGAAGGAGAAGGAGAAGGTGAAGTCTGGAGGGTGAATCAGAAGAAGTAAATAAGGAGAAGGAGAAGGTGAAGTCAGGAGGGTGAAGCAGAAGAAGCAGAAGAAGGAGAAGGAGAAGGTGAATTCTGGAGGGTGAAGCAGAAGAAGCAGAAGAAGGAGAAGGAGAAGGTGAAGTCTGGAGGGTGAAGCAGAAGAAGCAGAAGAAGGAGAAGGAGAAGGTGAAGTCAGGAGGGTGAATCAGAAGAAGTAGAAGAAGGAGAAGGAGAAGGTGAAGTCTGGAGGGTGAATCAGAAGGAGTAGAAGAAGGATAAGGAGAAGGTGAAGTCTGGAGGGTGAATCAGAAGAAGTAGAAGAAGGAGAAGGAGAAGGTGAAGTCTGGAGGGTGAATCAGAAGAAGCAGAAGAAGGAGAAGGTGAAGTCTGGAGGGAGAAGCAGAAGAAGTAGAAGAAGGAGAAGGAGAAGGTGAAGTCTGGAGGGTGAATCAGAAGAAGTAGAAGAAGGAGAAGGAGAAGGTTAAGTCTGGAGGGTGAATCAGAAGAAGTAGAAGAAGGAGAAGGAGAAGGTGAAGTCTGGAGGGTGAATCAGAAGAAGCAGAAAAAGGAGAAGGAGAAGGTGAAGTCTGGAGGGTGAATCAGAAGAAGTAGAAGAAGGAGAAGGAGAAGGTCTAGTCTGGAGGGTGAATCAGAAGAAGTAGACGAAGAGAAGGAGAAGGTGAAGTCTGGAGGGTGAATCAGAAGAAGCAGATGAAGGAGAAGGAGAAGGTGAAGTCTGGAGGGTGAATCAGAAGAAGTAGAAGGAGAAGGAGAAGGTGAAGTCTGGAGGGTGAATCAGAAGAAGCAGAAGAAGGAGAAGGAGAAGGTGAAGTCTGGAGGGTGAATCAGAAGAAGCAGAAGAAGGAGAAGGAGAAGGTGACGACTGGAGGGTGAATCAGAAGAAGCAGATGAAGGAGAAGGAGAAGGTGAAGTCTGTAGGGTGAATCAGAAGAAGCAGAAGAAGTAGAAGGAGAAGGTGAAGTCTGGAGCGTGAATCAGAAGAAGCAGAAGAAGGAGAAGGAGAAGGTGAAGTCTGGAGGGTGAATCAGAAGAAACAGAAGAAGGAGAAGGAGAAGGTGAAGTCTGGAGTGTGAATCAGAAGAAGTAGAAGGAGAAGGAGAAGGTGAAGTCAGGAGGGTGAAGCAGAAGAAGCAGAAGAAGGAGAAGGAGAAGGTGAAGTCTGGAGGGTGAAGCAGAAGAAGCAGAAGAAGGAGAAGGAGAAGGTGAAGTCTGGAGGGCGAAGCAGAAGAAGCAGAAGAAGGAGAAGGAGAAGGTGAAGTCTGGATGGTGAATCAGAAGAAGTAGAAGAAGGAGAAGGAGAAGGTGAAGTCTGGAGGGTGAAGCAGAAGAAGCAGAAGAAGGAGAAGGAGAAGGTGAAGTCAGGAGGGTGAATCAGAAGACGTAGAAGAAGGAGAAGGAGAAGGTGAAGTCTGGAGGGTGAATCAGAAGGAGAAGAAGAAGGATAAGGAGAAGGTGAAGTCTGGAGGGTGAATCAGAAGAAGTAGAAGAAGGAGAAGGAGAAGGTGAAGTCTGGAGGGTGAATCAGAAGAAGCAGAAGAAGGAGAAGGTGAAGTCTGGAGGGAGAAGCAGAAGAAGTAGAAGAAGGAGAAGGAGAAGGTGAAGTCTGGAGGGTGAATCAGAAGAAGTAGAAGAAGGAGAAGGAGAAGGTTAAGTCTGGAGGGTGAATCAGAAGAAGTAGAAGAAGGAGAAGGAGAAGGTGAAGTCTGGAGGGTGAATCAGAAGAAGCAGAAAAAGGAGAAGGAGAAGGTGAAGTCTGGAGGGTGAATCAGAAGAAGTAGAAGAAGGAGAAGGAGAAGGTCTAGTCTGGAGGGTGAATCAGAAGAAGTAGACGAAGAGAAGGAGAAGGTGAAGTCTGGAGGGTGAATCAGAAGAAGCAGATGAAGGAGAAGGAGAAGGTGAAGTCTGGAGGGTGAATCAGAAGAAGTAGAAGGAGAAGGAGAAGGTGAAGTCTGGAGGGTGAATCAGAAGAAGCAGAAGAAGGAGAACTAGAAGGTGAAGTCTGGAGGGTGAATCAGAAGAAGCAGAAGAAGGAGAAGGAGAAGGTGACGACTGGAGGGTGAATCAGAAGAAGCAGATGAAGGAGAAGGAGAAGGTGAAGTCTGTAGGGTGAATCAGAAGAAGCAGAAGAAGTAGAAGGAGAAGGTGAAGTCTGGAGCGTGAATCAGAAGAAGCAGAAGAAGGAGAAGGAGAAGGTGAAGTCTGGAGGGTGAATCAGAAGAAACAGAAGAAGGAGAAGGAGAAGGTGAAGTCTGGAGTGTGAATCAGAAGAAGTAGAAGGAGAAGGAGAAGGTGAAGTCAGGAGGGTGAAGCAGAAGAAGCAGAAGAAGGAGAAGGAGAAGGTGAAGTCTGGAGGGTGAAGCAGAAGAAGCAGAAGAAGGAGAAGGAGAAGGTGAAGTCTGGAGGGCGAAGCAGAAGAAGCAGAAGAAGGAGAAGGAGAAGGTGAAGTCTGGATGGTGAATCAGAAGAAGTAGAAGAAGGAGAAGGAGAAGGTGAAGTCTGGAGGGTGAAGCAGAAGAAGCAGAAGAAGGAGAAGGAGAAGGTGAAGTCAGGAGGGTGAATCAGAAGACGTAGAAGAAGGAGAAGGAGACGGTGAAGTCTGGAGGGTGAATCAGAAGAAGTAGAAGAAGGAGAAGGAGAAGGTGAAGTCTGGAGGGTGAATCAGAAGAAGTAGAAGAAGGAGAATTAGAAGGTGAAGTCTGGTGGGTGAATCAGAAGAAGCAGAAGAAGGAGAAGGAGAAGGTGAAGTCTGGAGGGTGAAGCAGAAGAAGCAGAAGAAGGAGAAGGAGAAGGTGATGTCAGGAGGGTGAATCAGAAGAAGTAGAAGAAGGAGAAGGAGAAGGTGAAGTCTGGAGGGTGAATCAGAAGGAGTCGAAGAAGGAGAAGGAGAAGGTGAAGTCTGGAGGGTGAATCAGAAGAAGAAGAAGAAGGAGAAGGAGAAGGTGAAGTCTGGAGGGTGAATCAGAAGAAGCAGAAGAAGGAGAAGGAGAAGGTGAAGTCTGGAGGGAGAAGCAGAAGAAGTAGAAGAAGGAGAAGGAGAAGGTGAAGTCTGGAGGGTGAATCAGAAGAAGTAGAAGAAGGAGAAGGAGAAGGTGAAGTCTGGAGGGTGAATCAGAAGAAGTAGAAGAAGGAGAAGGAGAAGGTGAAGTCTGGAGGGTGAATCAGAAGAAGCAGAAGAAGGAGAAGGAGAAGGTGAAGTCTGGAGGGTGAATCAGAAGAAGTAGAAGAAGGAGAAGGAGAAGGTCTAGTCTGGTGGGTGAATCAGAAGAAGTAGACGAAGGAGAAGGAGAAGGTGAAGTCTGGAGGGTGAATCAGAAGAAGCAGATGAAGGAGAAGGAGAGGGTGAAGTCTGGAGGGTGAATCAGAAGAAGTAGAAGGAGAAGGAGAAGGTGAAGTCTGGAGGGTGAATCAGAAGAAGCAGAAGAAGGAGAAGGAGAAGGTGAAGTCTGGAGGGTGAATCAGAAGAAGCAGAAGAAGGAGAAGGAGAAGGTGACGACTGGAGGGTGAATCAGAAGAAGCAGATGAAGGAGAAGGTGAAGTCTGGAGGGTGAATCAGAAGAAGCAGAAGAAGTAGAAGGAGAAGGTGAAGTCTGGAGGGTGAATCAGAAGAAGCAGAAGAAGGAGAAGGAGAAGGTGAAGTCTGGAGGGTGAATCAGAAGAAACAGAAGAAGGAGAAGGAGAAGGTGAAGTCTGGAGTGTGAATCAGAAGAAGTAGAAGGAGAAGGAGAAGGTGAAGTCAGGAGGGTGAAGCAGAAGAAGCAGAAGAAGGAGAAGGAGAAGGTGAAGTCTGGAGGGTGAAGCAGAAGAAGCAGAAGAAGGAGAAGGAGAAGGTGAAGTCTGGAGGGCGAAGCAGAAGAAGCAGAAGAAGGAGAAGGAGAAGGTGAAGTTTGGAGGGTGAAGCAGAAGAAGCAGAAGAAGGAGAAGGAGAAGGTGAAGTCTGGAGGGTGAATCAGAAGAAGTAGAAGAAGGAGAAGGAGAAGGTGAAGTCAGGAGGGTGAAGCAGAAGAAGCAGAAGAAGGAGAAGGAGAAGGTGAAGTCTGGAGGGTGAAGCAGAAGAAGCAGAAGAAGGAGAAGGAGAAGGTGAAGTCTGGTGGGTGAATCAGAAGAAGCAGAAGAAGGAGAAGGAGAAGGTGAAGTCTGGAGGGAGAAGCAGAACAAGTAGAAGAAGGAGAAGGAGAAGGTGAAGTCTGGAGGGTGAATCAGAAGAAGCAGAAGAAGGAGAAGGAGAAGGTGAAGTCTGGAGGGTGAATCAGAAGAAGTAGAAGAAGGAGAAGGAGAAGGTGAAGTCTGGAGGGTGAATCAGAAGAAGCAGAAGAAGGAGAAGGAGAAGGTGAAGTCTGGAGGGTGAATCAGAAGAAGCAGAAGAAGGAGAAGGAGAAGATGAAGTCTGGAGGGTGAATCAGAAGAAGTAGAAGAAGGAGAAGGAGAAGGTGAAGTCTGGAGGGTGAATCAGAACAAGCAGAAGAAGGAGAAGGAGAAGGTGAAATCTGGAGGGTGAATCAGAAGAAGCAGAAGAAGGAGAAGGAGAAAGTGAAGTCTGGAGGGTGAATCAGAAGAAGCAGAAGAAGGAGAAGGAGAAGGTGAAGTCTGGAGGGTGAATCAGAAGAAGCAGAAGAAGGAGAAGGAGAAGGTGAAGTCTGGAGGGTGAATCAGAAGAAGTAGAAGAAGGAGAAGGAGAAGGTGAAGTCTGGAGGGTGAATCAGAAGAAGCAGAAGAAGGAGAAGGAGAAGGTGAAGTCTGGAGGGTGAATCAGAAGAAGCAGAAGAAGGAGAAGGAGAAGATGAAGTCTGGAGGGTGAATCAGAAGAAGTAGAAGAAGGAGAAGGAGAAGGTGAAGTCTGGAGGGTGAATCAGAACAAGCAGAAGAAGGAGAAGGAGAAGGTGAAATCTGGAGGGTGAATCAGAAGAAGCAGAAGAAGGAGAAGGAGAAAGTGAAGTCTGGAGGGTGAATCAGAAGAAGCAGAATAAGGAGAAGGAGAAGGTGAAGTCTGGAGGGTGAATCAGAAGAAGGAGAAGAAGGAGAAGGAGAAGGTGAAGTCTGGAGGGTGAATCAGAAGAAGTAGAAGAAGGAGAAGGAGAAGGTGAAGTCTGGAGTGTGAAGCAGAAGAAGTAGAAGAAGGAGAAGGAGAAGGTGAAGTCAGGAGGGTGAATCAGAAGAAGTAGAAGAAGGAGAAGGAGAAGGTGAAGTCAGGAGGGTGAATCAGAAGAAGCAGAAGAAGGAGAAGGAGAAGGTGAAGTCTGGAGGGTGAATCAGAAGAATCAGAAGAAGGAGAAGGAGAAGGTGAAGTCTGGAGGGTGAATCAGAAGAAGCAGAAGAAAGAGAAGGAGATGGTGAAGTCTGGAGGGAGAAGCAGAAGAAGCAGAAGAAGGAGAAGGAGAAGGTGAAGACTGGAGGGTGAATCAGAAGAAGTAGAAGAAGGAGAAGGAGAAGGTGAAGTCTGGAGGGTGAACCAGAAGAAGTAGAAGAAGGCGAAGGAGAAGGGGAAGTCTGGAGTGTAAATCAGAAGAAGCAGAAGAAGGAGAAGGAGAAGGTGAAGTCTGGAGGGTGAATCAGAAGAAGCAGAAGGAGGAGAAGGAGAAGATGAAGTCTGGAGGGTGAATCAGAAGAAGTAGAAGAAGGAGAAGGAGAAGGTGCGGTCTGGAGGGTGAATCAGAAGAAGCAGAAGAAGGAGAAGGAGAAGTTGAAGTCTGGAGGGTGAATCAGAAGAAGCAGAAGAAGGAGAAGGAGAAGGTGAAGTTAGGAGGGTGAATCAGAAGAAGCAGAAGAAGGAGAAGGAGAAGGTGAAGTCAGGGGGATGAAGCAGAAGAAGTAGAAGAAGGAGAAGGAGAAGGTGAAGTCAGGAGGGTGAAGCAGAAGAAGCAGAAGAAGGAAAAGGAGAAGGTGAAGTCTGGAGGGCGCAGCAGAAGAAGCAGAAGAAGGAGAAGGAGAAGGTGAAGTCTGGAGGGTGAATCAGAAGAAGTAGAAGAAGGAGAAGGAGAAGGTGAAGTTAGGACGGTGAAGCTGCAGAAGCAGAAGAAGGAGAAGGAGAAGGTGAAGTCTGGAGGGTGAAGCAGAAGAAGCAGAAGAAGGAGAAGGAGAAGGTGAAGTCAGGAGGGTGAATCAGAAGAAGCAGAAGAAGGAGAAGGAGAAGGTGAAGTCTGGAGGGAGAAGCAGAAGAAGTAGAAGAAGGAGAAGGAGAAGGTGAAGTCTGGAGGGTGAATCAGAAGAAGTAGAAGAAGGAGAAGGAGAAGGTGAAGTCTGGAGGGTGAATCAGAAGAAGTAGAAGAAGGAGAAGGAGAAGGTGAAGTCTGGAGGGTGAATCAGAAGAAGCAGAAGAAGGAGAAGGAGAAGGTGAAGTCTGGAGGGTGAATCAGAAGAAGCAGAAGAAGGAGAAGGAGAAGGTGAAGTCTGGAGGGTGAATCAGAAGAAGCAGAAGAAGGAGAAGGAGAAGGTGACGTCAGGAGGGTGAATCAGATGAAGCAGAAGAAGGAGAAGGAGGAGGTGAAGTTAGGAGGGTGAATCGGAAGAAGCAGAAGTAGGAGAAGGAGAAGGTGAAGTCAGGAGGGTGAATCAGAAGAAGCAGAATAAGGAGAAGGAGAAGGTGAAGTCTGGAGGGTGAATCAGATGAAGCAGAAGAAGGAGAAGGAGAAGGTGAAGTCAGGTGGGTGAATCAGAAGAAGCAGAAGAAAGAGAAGGAGAAGGTGAAGTCTGGAGGGTGAATCAGAAGAATCAGAAGAAGGAGAAGGAGAAGGTGAAGTCTGGAGGGTGAATCAGAAGAAGCAGAAGAAAGAGAAGGAGAAGGTGAAGTCTGGAGGGTGAAGAAGAAGAAGCAGAAGGAGGAGAAGGAGAAGGTGAAGACTGGAGGGTGAATCAGAAGAAGTAGAAGAAGGAGAAGGAGAAGGTGAAGTCTGGAGGGTGAATCAGAAGAAGTAGAAGTAGGAGAAGGAGAAGGTGAAGTCTGGAGGGTGAATCAGAAGAAGCAGAAGAAGGAGAAGGAGAAGGTGAAGTTAGGAGAGTGAATCAGAAGAAGCAGAAGAAGGAGAAGGAGAAGGTGAAGTCAGGGGGGTGAAGCAGAAGAAGTAGAAGAAGGAGAAGGAGAAGGTGAAGTCAGGAGGGTGAAGCAGAAGAAGCAGAAGAAGGAGAAGGAGAAGGTGAAGTCTGGAGGGTGCAGCAGAAGAAGCAGAAGAAGGAGAAGGAGAAGGTGAAGTCTGGAGGGTGAAGCAGAAGAAGCAGAAGAAGGAGAAGGAGAAGGTGAAGTCTGGAGGGTGAATCAGAAGAAGTAGAAGAAGGAGAAGGAGAAGGTGAAGTCAGGAGGGTGAAGCAGAAGAAGCAGAAGAAGGAGAAGGAGAAGATGAAGTCTGGAGGGTGAAGCAGAAGAAGCAGAAGAAGGAGAATGAGAAGGTGAAGTCTGGAGGGCGAAGCAGAAGAAGCAGAAGAAGGAGAAGGAGAAGGTGAAGTCTGGAGGGTGAAGCAGAAGAAGCAGAAGAAGGAGAAGGAGAAGGTGAAGTCTGGAGGGTGAATCAGAAGAAGTAAATAAGGAGAAGGAGAAGGTGAAGTCAGGAGGGTGAAGCAGAAGAAGCAGAAGAAGGAGAAGGAGAAGGTGAATTCTGGAGGGTGAAGCAGAAGAAGCAGAAGAAGGAGAAGGAGAAGGTGAAGTCTGGAGGGTGAAGCAGAAGAAGCAGAAGAAGGAGAAGGAGAAGGTGAAGTCAGGAGGGTGAATCAGAAGAAGTAGAAGAAGGAGAAGGAGAAGGTGAAGTCTGGAGGGTGAATCAGAAGGAGTAGAAGAAGGATAAGGAGAAGGTGAAGTCTGGAGGGTGAATCAGAAGAAGTAGAAGAAGGAGAAGGAGAAGGTGAAGTCTGGAGGGTGAATCAGAAGAAGCAGAAGAAGGAGAAGGTGAAGTCTGGAGGGAGAAGCAGAAGAAGTAGAAGAAGGAGAAGGAGAAGGTGAAGTCTGGAGGGTGAATCAGAAGAAGTAGAAGAAGGAGAAGGAGAAGGTTAAGTCTGGAGGGTGAATCAGAAGAAGTAGAAGAAGGAGAAGGAGAAGGTGAAGTCTGGAGGGTGAATCAGAAGAAGCAGAAAAAGGAGAAGGAGAAGGTGAAGTCTGGAGGGTGAATCAGAAGAAGTAGAAGAAGGAGAAGGAGAAGGTCTAGTCTGGAGGGTGAATCAGAAGAAGTAGACGAAGAGAAGGAGAAGGTGAAGTCTGGAGGGTGAATCAGAAGAAGCAGATGAAGGAGAAGGAGAAGGTGAAGTCTGGAGGGTGAATCAGAAGAAGTAGAAGGAGAAGGAGAAGGTGAAGTCTGGAGGGTGAATCAGAAGAAGCAGAAGAAGGAGAAGGAGAAGGTGAAGTCTGGAGGGTGAATCAGAAGAAGCAGAAGAAGGAGAAGGAGAAGGTGACGACTGGAGGGTGAATCAGAAGAAGCAGATGAAGGAGAAGGAGAAGGTGAAGTCTGTAGGGTGAATCAGAAGAAGCAGAAGAAGTAGAAGGAGAAGGTGAAGTCTGGAGCGTGAATCAGAAGAAGCAGAAGAAGGAGAAGGAGAAGGTGAAGTCTGGAGGGTGAATCAGAAGAAACAGAAGAAGGAGAAGGAGAAGGTGAAGTCTGGAGTGTGAATCAGAAGAAGTAGAAGGAGAAGGAGAAGGTGAAGTCAGGAGGGTGAAGCAGAAGAAGCAGAAGAAGGAGAAGGAGAAGGTGAAGTCTGGAGGGTGAAGCAGAAGAAGCAGAAGAAGGAGAAGGAGAAGGTGAAGTCTGGAGGGCGAAGCAGAAGAAGCAGAAGAAGGAGAAGGAGAAGGTGAAGTCTGGATGGTGAATCAGAAGAAGTAGAAGAAGGAGAAGGAGAAGGTGAAGTCTGGAGGGTGAAGCAGAAGAAGCAGAAGAAGGAGAAGGAGAAGGTGAAGTCAGGAGGGTGAATCAGAAGACGTAGAAGAAGGAGAAGGAGAAGGTGAAGTCTGGAGGGTGAATCAGAAGGAGAAGAAGAAGGATAAGGAGAAGGTGAAGTCTGGAGGGTGAATCAGAAGAAGTAGAAGAAGGAGAAGGAGAAGGTGAAGTCTGGAGGGTGAATCAGAAGAAGCAGAAGAAGGAGAAGGTGAAGTCTGGAGGGAGAAGCAGAAGAAGCAGAAGGAGGAGAAGGAGAAGGTGAAGACTGGAGGGTGAATCAGAAGAAGTAGAAGAAGGAGAAGGAGAAGGTGAAGTCTGGAGGGTGAATCAGAAGAAGAAGAAGTAGGAGAAGGAGAAGGTGAAGTCTGGAGGGTGAATCAGAAGAAGCAGAAGAAGGAGAAGGAGAAGGTGAAGTTAGGAGAGTGAATCAGAAGAAGCAGAAGAAGGAGAAGGAGAAGGTGAAGTCAGGGGGTGAAGCAGAAGAAGTAGAAGAAGGAGAAGGAGAAGGTGAAGTCAGGAGGGTGAAGCAGAAGAAGCAAAAGAAGGAGAAGGAGAAGGTGAAGTCTGGAGGGTGCAGCAGAAGAAGCAGAAGAAGGAGAAGGAGAAGGTGAAGTCTGGAGGGTGAATCAGAAGAAGCAGAAGAAGGAGAAGGAGAAGATGAAGTCTGGAGGGTGAATCAGAAGAAGTAGAAGAAGTAGAAGGAGAAGGTGAGGTCTGGAGGGTGAATCAGAAGAAGCAGAAGAAGGAGAAGGAGAAGATGAAGTCTGGAGGGTGAAGCAGAAGCAGTAGAAGAAGGAGAAGGAGAAGGTGAAGTCAGGAGGGTGAATCAGAAGAAGTAGAAGAAGGAGAAGGAGAAGGTGAAGTCAGGAGGGTGAATCAGAAGAAGCAGAAGAAGGAGAAGGAGAAGGTGAAGTCTGGAGGGTGAATCAGAAGAAGCAGAAGAAGGAGAAGGAGAAGATGAAGTCTGGAGGGTGAATCAGAAGAAGCAGAAGAAGGAGAAGGAAGCAGAATAAGGAGAAGGAGAAGGTGAAGTCTGGAGGGTGAACCAGAAGAAGCAGAAGAAGGAGAAGGAGAAGGTGAAGTCTGGAGGGTGAATCAGAAGAAGCAGAAGAAGGAGAAGGAGAAGGTGAAGTCTGGAGGGTGAATCAGAAGAAGCAGAAGAAGGAGAAGGAGAAGATGAAGTCTGGAGGGTGAATCAGAAGAAGTAGAAGAAGTAGAAGGAGAAGGTGAGGTCTGGAGGGTGAATCAGAAGAAGCAGAAGAAGGAGAAGGAGAAGGTGAAGTCTGGAGGGTGAATCAGAAGAAGCAGAAGAAGGAGAAGGAGAAGGTGAAGTCTCGAGGGTGAATCAGAAGAAGCAGAAGAAGGAGAAGGAGAAGGTGAAGTCTGGAGGGTGAATCAGAAGAAGCAGAAGAAGGAGAAGGAGAAGGTGAAGTCTGGAGGGTGAATCTGAAGAAGTAGAAGAAGGAGAAGGAGAAGGTGAAGTCTGGAGGGTGAATCAGAAGAAGCAGAAGATGGAGAAGGAGAAGGTGAAGTCTGGAGGATGAATCAGAAGAAGCAGAAGAAGGAGAAGGAGAAGATGAAGTCTGGAGGGTGAATCAGAAGAAGTAGAAGAAGATGAAGGAGAAGGTGAGGTCTGGAGGGTGAATCAGAAGAAGCAGAAGAAGGAGAAGGAGAAGATGAAGTCTGGAGGGTGAATCAGAAGAAGCAGAAGAAGGAGAAGGAGAAGGTGAAGTCTGGAGGGTGAATCAGAAGAAGCAGAATAAGGAGACGGAGAAGGTTAAGTCTGGAGGTTGAATCAGAAGAAGCAGAAGAAGGAGAAGGAGAAGGTGAAGTCTGGAGGGTGAATCAGAAGAAGTAGAAGAAGGAGAAGGAGAACGTGAAGTCAGGATGGTGAATCAGAAGAAGTAGAAGAAGGAGAAGGAGAAGGTGAAGTCAGGAGGGTGAATCAGAAGAAGCAGCAGAAGGAGAAGGAGAAGGTGAAGTCTGGAGGGTGAATCAGAAGAAACAGAAGAAGGAGAAGGAGAAGGTGAAGTCTGGAGGGTGAATCAGAAGAAGCAGAAGAAAGAGAAGGAGAAGGTGAAGTCTGGAGGGTGAAGCAGAAGAAGCAGAAGAAGGAGAAGGAGAAGGTGAAGACTGGAGGGTGAATCAGAAGAAGTAGAAGAAGGAGAAGAAGAAGGTGAAGTCTGGAGGGTGAATCAGAAGAAGCAGAAGAAAGAGAAGGAGAAGGTGAAGTCTGGAGGGTGAAGCAGAAGAAGCAGAAGAAGGAGAAGGAGAAGATGAAGACTGGAGGGTGAATCAGAAGAAGTAGAAGAAGGAGAAGAAGAAGGTGAAGTCTGGAGGGTGAAGCAGATGAAGTAGAAGAAGGAGAAGGAGAAGGTGAAGTCAGGATGGTGAATCAGAAGAAGTAGAAGAAGGAGAAGGAGAAGGTGAAGTCAGGAGGGTGAATCAGAAGAAGCAGAAGAAGGAGAAGGAGAAGGTGAAGTCTGGAGGGTGAATCAGAAGAATCAGAAGAAGGAGAAGGAGAAGGTGAAGTCTGGAGGGTGAATCAGAAGAAGCAGAAGAAAGAGAAGGAGAAGGTGAAGTCTGGAGGGTGAAGCAGAAGAAGCAGAAGGAGGAGAAGGAGAAGGTGAAGACTGGAGGGTGAATCAGAAGAAGTAGAAGAAGGAGAAGGAGAAGGTGAAGTCTGGAGGGTGAATCAGAAGAAGAAGAAGTAGGAGAAGGAGAAGGTGAAGTCTGGAGGGTGAATCAGAAGAAGCAGAAGAAGGAGAAGGAGAAGGTGAAGTTAGGAGAGTGAATCAGAAGAAGCAGAAGAAGGAGAAGGAGAAGGTGAAGTCAGGGGGTGAAGCAGAAGAAGTAGAAGAAGGAGAAGGAGAAGGTGAAGTCAGGAGGGTGAAGCAGAAGAAGCAAAAGAAGGAGAAGGAGAAGGTGAAGTCTGGAGGGTGCAGCAGAAGAAGCAGAAGAAGGAGAAGGAGAAGGTGAAGTCTGGAGGGTGAATCAGAAGAAGCAGAAGAAGGAGAAGGAGAAGATGAAGTCTGGAGGGTGAATCAGAAGAAGTAGAAGAAGTAGAAGGAGAAGGTGAGGTCTGGAGGGTGAATCAGAAGAAGCAGAAGAAGGAGAAGGAGAAGATGAAGTCTGGAGGGTGAAGCAGAAGCAGTAGAAGAAGGAGAAGGAGAAGGTGAAGTCAGGAGGGTGAATCAGAAGAAGTAGAAGAAGGAGAAGGAGAAGGTGAAGTCAGGAGGGTGAATCAGAAGAAGCAGAAGAAGGAGAAGGAGAAGGTGAAGTCTGGAGGGTGAATCAGAAGAAGCAGAAGAAGGAGAAGGAGAAGATGAAGTCTGGAGGGTGAATCAGAAGAAGCAGAAGAAGGAGAAGGAAGCAGAAGAAGGAGAAGGAGAAGGTGAAGTCTGGAGGGTGAATCAGAAGAAGCAGAAGAAGGAGAAGGAGAAGGTGAAGTCTGGAGGGTGAATCAGAAGAAGTAGAAGAAGGAGAAGGAGAAGGTGAAGTCTGGAGGGTGAAGCAGAAGAAGTAGAAGAAGGAGAAGGAGAAGGTGAAGTCAGGATGGTGAATCAGAAGAAGTAGAAGAAGGAGAAGGAGAAGGTGAAGTCTGGAGGGTGCAGCAGAAGAAGCAGAAGAAGGAGAAGGAGAAGGAGAAGTCTGGAGGGTGAAGCAGAAGAAGCAGAAGAAGGAGAAGGAGAAGGTGAAGTCTGGAGGGTGAATCAGAAGAAGCAGAAGAAGGAGAAGGACAAGGTGAAGTCTGGAGGGTGAATCAGAAGAAGCAGAAGAAGGAGAAGGAGAAGGTGAAGTCTGGAGGGTGAATCAGAAGAACAGAATAAGGAGAAGGAGAAGGTGAAGTCTGGAGGGTGAATCAGAAGAAGCAGAAGAAGGAGAAGGAGAAGGTGAAGTTTGGAGGGTGAATCAGAAGAAGTAGAAGAAGGGGAAGGAGAAGGTGAAGTCTGGAGGGTGAAGCAGAAGAAGTACAAGAAGGAGAAGGAGAAGGTGAAGTCTGGAGGGTGAATCAGAAGAAGCAGAAGAAGGAGAAGGAGAAGATGAAGTCTGGAGGGTGAAGCAGAAGAAGTAGAAGAAGTAGAAGGAGAAGGTGAAGTCAGGAGGGTGAATCAGAAGAAGTAGAAGGAGGAGAAGGAGAAGGTGAAGTCAGGAGGGTGAATCAGAAGAAGCAGAAGAAGGAGAAGGAGAAGGTGAAGTCTGGAGGGTGAATCAGAAGAAGCAGAAGAAGGAGAAGGAGAAGATGAAGTCTGGAGGGTGAATCAGAAGAAGTAGAAGAAGTAGAAGGAGAAGGTGAGGTCTGGAGGGTGAATCAGAAGAAGCAGAAGAAGGAGAAGGAGAAGGTGAAGTCTGGAGGGTGAATCAGAAGAAGCAGATGAAGGAGAAGGAAAAGGTGAAGTCTGGAGGGTGAATCAGAAGAAGTAGAAGGAGAAGGAGAAGGTGAAGTCTGGAGGGTGAATCAGAAGAAGCAGAAGAAGGAGAAGGAGAAGGTGAAGGCTGGAGGGTGAATCAGAAGAAGCAGAAGAAGGAGAAGGAGAAGGTGACGACTGGAGGGTGAATCAGAAGAAGCAGATGAAGGAGAAGGAGAAGGTGAAGTCTGGAGGGTGAATCAGAAGAAGCAGAAGAAGTAGAAGGAGAAGGTGAAGTCTGGAGGGTGAATCAGAAGAAGCAGAAGAAGGAGAAGGAGAAGGTGAAGTCTGGAGGGTGAATCAGAAGAAGCAGAAGAAGGAGAAGGAGACGGTGAAGTCTCGAGGGTGAATCAGAAGAAGCAGAAGAAGGAGAAGGAGAAGGTGAAGTCTGGAGGGTGAATCAGAAGAAGCAGAAGAAGGAGAAGGAGAAGGTGAAGTCTGGAGGGTGAATCAGAAGAAGTAGAAGAAGGATAAGGAGAAGGTGAAGTCTGGAGGGTGAATCAGAAGAAGTAGAAGAAGGAGAAGGAGAAGGTGAAGTCTGGAGGGTGAATCAGAAGAAGCAGAAGATGGAGAAGGAGAAGGTGAAGTCTGGAGGATGAATCAGAAGAAGCAGAAGAAGGAGAAGGAGAAGATGAAGTCTGGAGGGTGAATCAGAAGAAGTAGAAGAAGGTGAAGGAGAAGGTGAGGTCTGGAGGGTGAATCAGAAGAAGCAGAAGAAGGAGAAGGAGAAGATGAAGTCTGGAGGGTGAATCAGAAGAAGCAGAAGAAGGAGAAGGAGAAGGTGAAGTCTGGAGGGTGAATCAGAAGAAGCAGAATAAGGAGACGGAGAAGGTTAAGTCTGGAGGTTGAATCAGAAGAAGCAGAAGAAGGAGAAGGAGAAGGTGAAGTCTGGAGGGTGAATCAGAAGGAGTAGAAGAAGGAGAAGCAGAAGGTGAAGTCTGGAGGGTGAAGCAGAAGAAGTAGAAGAAGGAGAAGGAGAACGTGAAGTCAGGATGGTGAATCAGAAGAAGTAGAAGAAGGAGAAGGAGAAGGTGAAGTCAGGAGGGTGAATCAGAAGAAGCAGAAGAAGGAGAAGGAGAAGGTGAAGTCTGGAGGGTGAATCAGAAGAATCAGAAGAAGGAGAAGGAGAAGGTGAAGTCTGGAGGGTGAATCAGAAGAAGCAGAAGAAAGAGAAGAAGAAGGTGAAGTCTGGAGGGTGAAGCAGAAGAAGCAGAAGAAGGAGAAGGAGAAGGTGAAGACTGGAGGGTGAATCAGAAGAAGTAGAAGAAGGAGAAGAAGAAGGTGAAGTCTGGAGGGTGAATCAGAAGAAGCAGAAGAAAGAGAAGGAGAAGGTGAAGTCTGGAGGGCGAAGCAGAAGAAGCAGAAGAAGGAGAAGGTGAAGACTGGAGGGTGAATCAGAAGAAGCAGAAGAAGGAGAAGGAGAAGATGAATTCTGGAGGGTGAATCAGAAGAAGCAGAAGAAGGAGAAGGAGATGATGAATTCTGGAGGGTGAATCAGAAGAAGAAGAAGAAGGAAAAGGAGAAGGTGAGGTCTGGAGGGTGAATCAGAAGAAGCAGAAGAAGGAGAAGGAGATGGTGAAGTCTGGAGGGTGAATCAGAAGAAACAGAAGAAGGAGAAGGAGAAGGTGAAGTCTGGAGGGTGAATCAGAAGAAGCAGAAGAAGGAGAAGGAGAAGGTGAAGTCAGGAGGGTGAATCAGAAGAAGCAGAAGAAGGAGAAGGAGAAGGTGAAGTTAGGAGAGTGAATCAGAAGAAGCAGAAGAAGGAGAAGGAGAAGGTTAAGTCTGGAGAGTGAATCAGAAGAAGCAGAAGAAGGAGAAGGAGAAGATGAAGTCTGGAGGGTGAATCAGAAGAAGTAGAAGAAGGAGAAGGAGAAGGTGAAGTCTGGAGGGTGAATCAGAAGAAGCAGAAGAAGGAGAAGGAAGCAGAATAAGGAGAAGGAGAAGGTGAAGTCTGGAGGGTGAATCAGAAGAAGCAGAAGAAGGAGAAGGAGAAGGTGAAGTCTGGAGGGTGAATCAGAAGAAGTAGAAGAAGGAGAAGGAGAAGGTGAAGTCTGGAGGGTGAAGCAGAAGAAGTAGAAGAAGGAGAAGGAGAAGGTGAAGTCAGGATGGTGAATCAGAAGAAGTAGAAGAAGGAGAAGGAGAAGGTGAAGTCTGGAGGGTGCAGCAGAAGAAGCAGAAGAAGGAGAAGGAGAAGGAGAAGTCTGGAGGGTGAAGCAGAAGAAGCAGAAGAAGGAGAAGGAGAAGATGAAGTCTGGAGGGTGAATCAGAAGAACAGAATAAGGAGAAGGAGAAGGTGAAGTCTGGAGGGTGAATCAGAAGAAGCAGAAGAAGGAGAAGGAGAAGGTGAAGTTTGGAGGGTGAATCAGAAGAAGTAGAAGAAGGGGAAGGAGAAGGTGAAGTATGGAGGGTGAAGCAGAAGAAGTACAAGAAGGAGAAGGAGAAGGTGAGGTCTGGAGGGTGAATCAGAAGAAGCAGAAGAAGGAGAAGGAGAAGGTGAAGTCTGGAGGGTGAATCAGAAGAAGCAGATGAAGGAGAAGGAAAAGGTGAAGTCTGGAGGGTGAATCAGAAGAAGTAGAAGGAGAAGGAGAAGGTGAAGTCTGGAGGGTGAATCAGAAGAAGCAGAAGAAGGAGAAGGAGAAGGTGAAGGCTGGAGGGTGAATCAGAAGAAGCAGAAGAAGGAGAAGGAGAAGGTGACGACTGGAGGGTGAATCAGAAGAAGCAGATGAAGGAGAAGGAGAAGGTGAAGTCTGGAGGGTGAATCAGAAGAAGCAGAAGAAGTAGAAGGAGAAGGTGAAGTCTGGAGGGTGAATCAGAAGAAGCAGAAGAAGGAGAAGGAGAAGGTGAAGTCTGGAGGGTGAATCAGAAGAAGCAGAAGAAGGAGAAGGAGACGGTGAAGTCTCGAGGGTGAATCAGAAGAAGCAGAAGAAGGAGAAGGAGAAGGTGAAGTCTGGAGGGTGAATCAGAAGAAGCAGAAGAAGGAGAAGGAGAAGGTGAAGTCTGGAGGGTGAATCAGAAGAAGTAGAAGAAGGATAAGGAGAAGGTGAAGTCTGGAGGGTGAATCAGAAGAAGTAGAAGAAGGAGAAGGAGAAGGTGAAGTCTGGAGGGTGAATCAGAAGAAGCAGAAGATGGAGAAGGAGAAGGTGAAGTCTGGAGGATGAATCAGAAGAAGCAGAAGAAGGAGAAGGAGAAGATGAAGTCTGGAGGGTGAATCAGAAGAAGTAGAAGAAGGTGAAGGAGAAGGTGAGGTCTGGAGGGTGAATCAGAAGAAGCAGAAGAAGGAGAAGGAGAAGATGAAGTCTGGAGGGTGAATCAGAAGAAGCAGAAGAAGGAGAAGGAGAAGGTGAAGTCTGGAGGGTGAATCAGAAGAAGCAGAATAAGGAGACGGAGAAGGTTAAGTCTGGAGGTTGAATCAGAAGAAGCAGAAGAAGGAGAAGGAGAAGGTGAAGTCTGGAGGGTGAATCAGAAGAAGTAGAAGAAGGAGAAGCAGAAGGTGAAGTCTGGAGGGTGAAGCAGAAGAAGTAGAAGAAGGAGAAGGAGAACGTGAAGTCAGGATGGTGAATCAGAAGAAGTAGAAGAAGGAGAAGGAGAAGGTGAAGTCAGGAGGGTGAATCAGAAGAAGCAGAAGAAGGAGAAGGAGAAGGTGAAGTCTGGAGGGTGAATCAGAAGAATCAGAAGAAGGAGAAGGAGAAGGTGAAGTCTGGAGGGTGAATCAGAAGAAGCAGAAGAAAGAGAAGAAGAAGGTGAAGTCTGGAGGGTGAAGCAGAAGAAGCAGAAAAAGGAGAAGGAGAAGGTGAAGACTGGAGGGTGAATCAGAAGAAGTAGAAGAAGGAGAAGAAGAAGGTGAAGTCTGGAGGGTGAATCAGAAGAAGCAGAAGAAAGAGAAGGAGAAGGTGAAGTCTGGAGGGCGAAGCAGAAGAAGCAGAAGAAGGAGAAGGTGAAGACTGGAGGGTGAATCAGAAGAAGCAGAAGAAGGAGAAGGAGAAGATGAATTCTGGAGGGTGAATCAGAAGAAGCAGAAGAAGGAGAAGGAGAAGATGAATTCTGGAGGGTGAATCAGAAGAAGAAGAAGAAGGAAAAGGAGAAGGTGAGGTCTGGAGGGTGAATCAGAAGAAGCAGAAGAAGGAGAAGGAGATGGTGAAGTCTGGAGGGTGAATCAGAAGAAACAGAAGAAGGAGAAGGAGAAGGTGAAGTCTGGAGGGTGAATCAGAAGAAGCAGAAGAAGGAGAAGGAGAAGGTGAAGTCAGGAGGGTGAATCAGAAGAAGCAGAAGAAGGAGAAGGAGAAGGTGAAGTTAGGAGAGTGAATCAGAAGAAGCAGAAGAAGGAGAAGGAGAAGGTGAAGTCTGGAGGGTGAATCAGAAGAAGCAGAAGAAGGAGAAGGAGAAGATGAAGTCTGGAGGGTGAATCAGAAGAAGTAGAAGAAGGAGAAGGAGAAGGTGAAGTCTGGAGGGTGAATCAGAAGAAGCAGAAGAAGGAGAAGGAAGCAGAATAAGGAGAAGGAGAAGGTGAAGTCTGGAGGGTGAATCAGAAGAAGCAGAAGAAGGAGAAGGAGAAGGTGAAGTCTGGAGGGTGAATCAGAAGAAGTAGAAGAAGGAGAAGGAGAAGGTGAAGTCTGGAGGGTGAAGCAGAAGAAGTAGAAGAAGGAGAAGGAGAAGGTGAAGTCAGGATGGTGAATCAGAAGAAGTAGAAGAAGGAGAAGGAGAAGGTGAAGTCTGGAGGGTGCAGCAGAAGAAGCAGAAGAAGGAGAAGGAGAAGGAGAAGTCTGGAGGGTGAAGCAGAAGAAGCAGAAGAAGGAGAAGGAGAAGATGAAGTCTGGAGGGTGAATCAGAAGAACAGAATAAGGAGAAGGAGAAGGTGAAGTCTGGAGGGTGAATCAGAAGAAGCAGAAGAAGGAGAAGGAGAAGGTGAAGTTTGGAGGGTGAATCAGAAGAAGTAGAAGAAGGGGAAGGAGAAGGTGAAGTATGGAGGGTGAAGCAGAAGAAGTACAAGAAGGAGAAGGAGAAGGTGAAGTCTGGAGGGTGAATCAGAAGAAGCAGAAGAAGGAGAAGGAGAAGATGAAGTCTGGAGGGTGAATCAGAAGAAGTAGAAGAAGTAGAAGGAGAAGGTGAGGTCTGGAGGCTGAATCAGAAGAAGCAGAAGAAGGAGAAGGAGAAGATGAAGTCTGGAGGGTGAAGCAGAAGAAGTAGAAGAAGTAGAAGGAGAAGGTGAAGTCAGGAGGGTGAATCAGAAGAAGTAGAAGGAGGAGAAGGAGAAGGTGAAGTCAGGAGGGTGAATCAGAAGAAGCAGAAGAAGGAGAAGGAGAAGGTGAAGTCTGGAGGGTGAATCAGAAGAAGCAGAAGAAGGAGAAGGAGAAGATGAAGTCTGGAGGGTGAATCAGAAGAAGTAGAAGAAGTAGAAGGAGAAGGTGAGGTCTGGAGGGTGAATCAGAAGAAGCAGAAGAAGGAGAAGGAGAAGGTGAAGTCTGGAGGGTGAATCAGAAGAAGCAGAAGAAGGAGAAGGAGAAGGTGAAGTCTGGAGGGTGAATCAGAAGAAGCAGAAGAAGGAGAAGGAGAAGATGAAGTCTGGAGGGTGAATCAGAAGAAGTAGAAGAAGTAGAAGGAGAAGGTGAGGTCTGGAGGGTGAATCAGAAGAAGCAGAAGAAGGAGAAGGAGAAGGTGAAGTCTGGAGGGTGAATCAGAAGAAGCAGAAGAAGGAGAAGGAGAAGGTGAAGTCTCGAGGGTGAATCAGAAGAAGCAGAAGAAGGAGAAGGAGAAGGTGAAGTCTGGAGGGTGAATCAGAAGAAGCAGAAGAAGGAGAAGGAGAAAGTGAAGTCTGGAGGGTGAATCTGAAGAAGTAGAAGAAGGAGAAGGAGAAGGTGAAGTCTGGAGGGTGAATCAGAAGAAGCAGAAGATGGAGAAGGAGAAGGTGAAGTCTGGAGGATGAATCAGAAGAAGCAGAAGAAGGAGAAGGAGAAGATGAAGTCTGGAGGGTGAATCAGAAGAAGTAGAAGAAGATGAAGGAGAAGGTGAGGTCTGGAGGGTGAATCAGAAGAAGCAGAAGAAGGAGAAGGAGAAGATGAAGTCTGGAGGGTGAATCAGAAGAAGCAGAAGAAGGAGAAGGAGAAGGTGAAGTCTGGAGGGTGAATCAGAAGAAGCAGAATAAGGAGACGGAGAAGGTTAAGTCTGGAGGTTGAATCAGAAGAAGCAGAAGAAGGAGAAGGAGAAGGTGAAGTCTGGAGGGTGAATCAGAAGAAGTAGAAGAAGGAGAAGGAGAACGTGAAGTCAGGATGGTGAATCAGAAGAAGTAGAAGAAGGAGAAGGAGAAGGTGAAGTCAGGAGGGTGAATCAGAAGAAGCAGAAGAAGGAGAAGGAGAAGGTGAAGTCTGGAGGGTGAATCAGAAGAAACAGAAGAAGGAGAAGGAGAAGGTGAAGTCTGGAGGGTGAATCAGAAGAAGCAGAAGAAAGAGAAGGAGAAGGTGAAGTCTGGAGGGTGAAGCAGAAGAAGCAGAAGAAGGAGAAGGAGAAGGTGAAGACTGGAGGGTGAATCAGAAGAAGTAGAAGAAGGAGAAGAAGAAGGTGAAGTCTGGAGGGTGAATCACAAGAAGCAGAAGAAAGAGAAGGAGAAGGTGAAGTCTGGAGGGTGAAGCAGAAGAAGCAGAAGAAGGAGAAGGAGAAGATGAAGACTGGAGGGTGAATCAGAAGAAGTAGAAGAAGGAGAAGAAGAAGGTGAAGTCTGGAGGGTGAAGCAGATGAAGTAGAAGAAGGAGAAGGAGAAGGTGAAGTCAGGATGGTGAATCAGAAGAAGTAGAAGAAGGAGAAGGAGAAGGTGAAGTCAGGAGGGTGAATCAGAAGAAGCAGAAGAAGGAGAAGGAGAAGGTGAAGTCTGGAGGGTGAATCAGAAGAATCAGAAGAAGGAGAAGGAGAAGGTGAAGTCTGGAGGGTGAATCAGAAGAAGCAGAAGAAAGAGAAGGAGAAGGTGAAGTCTGGAGGGTGAAGCAGAAGAAGCAGAAGGAGGAGAAGGAGAAGGTGAAGACTGGAGGGTGAATCAGAAGAAGTAGAAGAAGGAGAAGGAGAAGGTGAAGTCTGGAGGGTGAATCAGAAGAAGAAGAAGTAGGAGAAGGAGAAGGTGAAGTCTGGAGGGTGAATCAGAAGAAGCAGAAGAAGGAGAAGGAGAAGGTGAAGTTAGGAGAGTGAATCAGAAGAAGCAGAAGAAAGAGAAGGAGAAGGTGAAGTCTGGAGGGTGAAGCAGAAGAAGCAGAAGGAGGAGAAGGAGAAGGTGAAGACTGGAGGGTGAATCAGAAGAAGTAGAAGAAGGAGAAGGAGAAGGTGAAGTCTGGAGGGTGAATCAGAAGAAGAAGAAGTAGGAGAAGGAGAAGGTGAAGTCTGGAGGGTGAATCAGAAGAAGCAGAAGAAGGAGAAGGAGAAGGTGAAGTTAGGAGAGTGAATCAGAAGAAGCAGAAGAAGGAGAAGGAGAAGGTGAAGTCAGGGGGTGAAGCAGAAGAAGTAGAAGAAGGAGAAGGAGAAGGTGAAGTCAGGAGGGTGAATCAGAAGAAGCAGAAGAAGGAGAAGGAGAAGATGAAGTCTGGAGGGTGAATCAGAAGAAGTAGAAGAAGGAGAAGGAGAAGGTGAAGTCAGGAGGGTGAATCAGAAGAAGCAGAAGAAGGAGAAGGAGAAGATGAAGTCTGGAGGGTGAATCAGAAGAAGTAGAAGAAGTAGAAGGAGAAGGTGAGGTCTGGAGGGTGAATCAGAAGAAGCAGAAGAAGGAGAAGGAGAAGGTGAAGTCTGGAGGGTGAATCAGAAGAAGCAGAAGAAGGAGAAGGAGAAGGTGAAGTCTGGAGGGTGAATCAGAAGAAGCAGAAGAAGGAGAAGGAGAAGATGAAGTCTGGAGGGTGAATCAGAAGAAGTAGAAGAAGTAGAAGGAGAAGGTGAGGTCTGGAGGGTGAATCAGAAGAAGCAGAAGAAGGAGAAGGAGAAGGTGAAGTCTGGAGGGTGAATCAGAAGAAGCAGAAGAAGGAGAAGGAGAAGGTGAAGTCTCGAGGGTGAATCAGAAGAAGCAGAAGAAGGAGAAGGAGAAGGTGAAGTCTGGAGGGTGAATCAGAAGAAGCAGAAGAAGGAGAAGGAGAAAGTGAAGTCTGGAGGGTGAATCTGAAGAAGTAGAAGAAGGAGAAGGAGAAGGTGAAGTCTGGAGGGTGAATCAGAAGAAGCAGAAGATGGAGAAGGAGAAGGTGAAGTCTGGAGGATGAATCAGAAGAAGCAGAAGAAGGAGAAGGAGAAGATGAAGTCTGGAGGGTGAATCAGAAGAAGTAGAAGAAGATGAAGGAGAAGGTGAGGTCTGGAGGGTGAATCAGAAGAAGCAGAAGAAGGAGAAGGAGAAGATGAAGTCTGGAGGGTGAATCAGAAGAAGCAGAAGAAGGAGAAGGAGAAGGTGAAGTCTGGAGGGTGAATCAGAAGAAGCAGAATAAGGAGACGGAGAAGGTTAAGTCTGGAGGTTGAATCAGAAGAAGCAGAAGAAGGAGAAGGAGAAGGTGAAGTCTGGAGGGTGAATCAGAAGAAGTAGAAGAAGGAGAAGGAGAACGTGAAGTCAGGATGGTGAATCAGAAGAAGTAGAAGAAGGAGAAGGAGAAGGTGAAGTCAGGAGGGTGAATCAGAAGAAGCAGAAGAAGGAGAAGGAGAAGGTGAAGTCTGGAGGGTGAATCAGAAGAAACAGAAGAAGGAGAAGGAGAAGGTGAAGTCTGGAGGGTGAATCAGAAGAAGCAGAATAAAGAGAAGGAGAAGGTGAAGTCTGGAGGGTGAAGCAGAAGAAGCAGAAGAAGGAGAAGGAGAAGGTGAAGACTGGAGGGTGAATCAGAAGAAGTAGAAGAAGGAGAAGAAGAAGGTGAAGTCTGGAGGGTGAATCACAAGAAGCAGAAGAAAGAGAAGGAGAAGGTGAAGTCTGGAGGGTGAAGCAGAAGAAGCAGAAGAAGGAGAAGGAGCAGGTGAAGTCAGGGGGGTGAAGCAGAAGAAGTAGAAAAGGAGAAGGAGAAGGTGAAGTCAGGAGGGTGAAGCAGAAGAAGCAGAAGAAGGAGAAGGAGAAGGTGAAGTCTGGAGGGCGCAGCAGAAGAAGCAGAAGAAGGAGAAGGAGAAGGTGAAGTCTGGAGGGTGAAGCAGAAGAAGCAGAAGAAGGAGAAGGAGAAGGTGAAGTCTGGAGGGTGAATCAGAAGAAGTAGAAGAAGGTGAAGGAGAAGGTGAAGTCAGGAGAGTGAAGCAGAAGAAGCAGAAGAAGGAGAAGGAGAAGGTGAAGTCTGGAGGGTGAAGCAGAAGAAGCAGAAGAAGGAGAAGGAGAAGGTGATGTCTGGAGGGCGAAGCAGAAGAAGCAGAAGAAGGAGAAGGAGAAGGTGAAGTCTGGAGGGTGAATCAGAAGAAGCAGAAGAAGGAGAAGGAGAAGGTGAAGTCAGGAGGGTGAATCAGAAGAAGCAGAAAAGGAGAAGGAGAAGGTGAAGACTGGAGGGTGAATCTGAAGAAGTAGAAGAAGGAGAAGGAGAAGGTGAAGTCTGGAGGGTGAATCAGAAGAAGCAGAAGAAGGAGAAGGAGAAGGTGAAGTCTGGAGGGTGAATCAGAAGAAGTAGAAGAAGGAGAAGGAGAAGGTGTAGTCTGGAGGGTGAATCAGAAGAAGTAGACGAAGGAGAAGGAGAAGGTGAAGTCTGGAGGGTGAATCAGAAGAAGCAGAAGAAGGAGAAGGAGAAGGTGAAGTCTGGAGGGTGAATCAGAAGAAGTAGAAGAAGGAGAAGGAGAAGGTGAAGTCTGGAGGGTGAATCAGAAGAAACAGAAGAAGGAGAAGGAGAAGGTGAAGTCTGGAGGGTGAATCAGAACAAGCAGAAGAAGGAGAAGGAGAAGGTGAAGTCTGGAGGGTGAAACAGAAGAAGCAGAATAAGGAGAAGGAGAAGGTGAAGTCAGGAGGGTGAATCAGAAGAAGCAGAAGAAGGAGAAGGAGAAGGTGAAGTAAGGAGGGTGAATCAGAAGAAGCAGAAGAAGGAGAAGGAGAAGGTGAAGTCTGGAGTGTGAAGCAGAAGAAGCAAAAGAAGGAGAAGGAGAATGTGAAGTCTGGAGGGTGAATCAGAAGAAGTAGAAGAAGGAGAAGGAGAAGGTGAAGTCTGGAGGGTGAAGCAGAAGAAGTAGAAGAAGGAGAAGGAGAAGGTGAAGTCAGGACGGCGAAGCAGAAGAAGCAGAAGAAGGAGACGGAGAAGGTGAAGTCTGGAGGGCGCAGCAGAAGAAGCAGAAGAAGGAGAAGGAGAAGCTGAAGTCTGGAGGGTGAAGCAGAAGAAGCAGAAGAAGGAGAAGGAGAAGGTGAAGTCTGGAGGGTGAATCAGAAGAAGTAGAAGAAGGAGAAGGAGAAGGTGAAGTCAGGAGAGTGAAGCAGAAGAAGCAGAAGATGGAGAAGGAGAAGGTGAAGTCTGGAGGGCGAAGCAGAAGAAGCAGAAGAAGGAGAAGGAGAAGGTGAAGTCTGGAGGGTGAAGCAGAAGAAGCAGAAGAAGGAGAAGGAGAAGGTGAAGTCTGGAGGGTGAATCAGAAGAAGTAGAAGAAGGAGAAGGAGAAGGTGAAGTCAGGAGGGTGAAGCAGAAGAAGCAGAAGAAGGAGAAGGAGAAGGTGAAGTCTGGAGGGTGAATCAGAAGAAGCAGAAGAAGGAGAAGGAGAAGATGAAGTCTGGAGGGTGAATCAGAAAAAGTAGAAGAAGGAGAAGGAGAAGGTGAGGTCTGGAGGGTCAATCAGAAGAAGCAGAAGAAGGAAAAGGAGAAGGTGAAGTCTGGAGGGTGAATCAGAAGAAGCAGAAGAAGGACAAGGAGAAGGTGAAGTCTGGAGGGTGAATTAGAAGAAGCAGAAGAAGGAGAAGGAGAAGGTGAAGTCAGGAGGGTGAATCAGAAGAAGCAGAAGAAGGAGAAGGAGAAGGTAAAGTTGGGAGGGTGAATCAGAAGAAGCAGAAGAAGGAGAAGGAGAAGGTGAAGTCAGGAGGGTGAAGCAGAAGAAGCAGAAGAAGGAGAAGGAGAAGGTGAAGTCTGGAGGGCGCAGCAGAAGAAGCAGAAGAAGGAGAAGGAGAAGGTGAAGTCTGGAGGGTGAAGCAGAAGAAGCAGAAGAAGGAGAAGGAGAAGGTGAAGTCTGGAGGGTGAATCAGAAGAAGTAGAAGAAGGTGAAGGAGAAGGTGAAGTCAGGAGAGTGAAGCAGAAGAAGCAGAAGAAGGAGAAGGAGAAGGTGAAGTCTGGAGGGTGAAGCAGAAGAAGCAGAAGAAGGAGAAGGAGAAGGTGATGTCTGGAGGGCGAAGCAGAAGAAGCAGAAGAAGGAGAAGGAGAAGGTGAAGTCTGGAGGGTGAAGCAGAAGAAGCAGAAGAAGGAGAAGGAGAAGGTGAAGTCTGGAGGGTGAATCAGAAGAAGTAGAAGAAGGAGAAGGAGAAGGTGAAGTCAGGAGGGTGAAGCAGAAGAAGCAGAAGAAGGAGAAGGAGAAGGTGAAGTCAAGAGGGTGAATCGGAAGAAGTAGAAGAAGGAGAAGGAGAAGGTGAAGTCTGGAGGGTGAATCAGAAGAAGTAGAAGAAGGAGAAGGAGAAGGTGAAGTCTGGAGGGTGAATCAGAAGAAGTAGAAGAAGGAGAATGAGAAGGTGAAGTCTGGAGGGTGAATCAGAAGAAGCAGAAGAAGGAGAAGGAGAAGGTGAAGTCTGGAGGGAGAAGCAGAAGAAGTAGAAGAAGGAGAAGGAGAAGGTGAAGTCTGGAGGGTGAATCAGAAGAAGTAGAAGAAGGAGAAGGAGAAGGTGAAGTCTGGAGGGTGAATCAGAAGAAGTAGAAGAAGGAGAAGGAGAAGGTGAAGTCTGGAGGGTGAATCAGAAGAAACAGAAGAAGGAGAAGGAGAAGGTGAAGTCTGGAGGGCGAATCAGAAGAAGTAGAAGAAGGAGAAGGAGAAGGTGTAGTCTGGAGGGTGAATCAGAAGAAGTAGACGAAGGAGAAGGAGAAGGTGAAGTCTGGAGGGTGAATCAGAAGAAGCAGAAGAAGGAGAAGGAGAATGGGAAGTCTGGAGGGTGAATCAGAAGACGTAGAAGAAGGAGAAGGGGAAGGTGAAGTCTGGAGGGTGAATCAGAAGAAGCAGAAGAAGGAGAAGGAGAAGGTGATGTCTGGAGGGTGAATCAGAAGAAGCAGAAGAAGGAGAAGGAGAAGGTGAAGTCTGGAGGGTGAAACAGAAGAAGCAGAATAAGGAGAAGGAGAAGGTGAAGTCAGGAGGGTGAATCAGAAGAAGCAGAAGAAGGAGAAGGAGAAGGTGTAGTAAGGAGGGTGAATCAGAAGAAGCAGAAGAAGGAGAAGGAGAAGGTGAAGTCTGGAGTGTGAAGCAGAAGAAGCAAAAGAAGGAGAAGGAGAAGGTGAAGTCTGGAGGGTGAATCAGAAGAAGTAGAAGAAGGAGAAGGAGAAGGTGAAGTCTGGAGGGTGAAGCAGAAGAAGTAGAAGAAGGAGAAGGAGAAGGTGAAGTCAGGAGGGTGAATCAGAAGAAGTAGAAGAAGGAGAAGGAGAAGGTGAAGTCAGGAGGGTGAATCAGAAGAAGCAGAAGAAGGAGAAGGAGAAGGTGAAGTCTGGAGGGTGAATCAGAAGAATCAGAAGAAGGAGAAGGAGAAGGTGAAGTCTGGAGGGTGAATCAGAAGAAGCAGAAGAAAGAGAAGGAGAAGGTGAAGTCTGGAGGGTGAAGCAGAAGAAACAGAAGAAGGAGAAGGAGAAGGTGAAGACTGGAGGGTGAATCTGAAGAAGTAGAAGAAGGAGAAGGAGAAGGTGAAGTCTGGAGGGTGAATCAGAAGAAGTAGAAGAAGGAGAAGGAGAAGGTGTAGTCTGGAGGGTGAATCAGAAGAAGCAGAAGAAGGAGAAGGAGAAGGTGAAGTCTGGAGGGTGAATCAGAAGAAGCAGAAGAAGGAGAAGGAGAAGATGAAGTCTGGAGGGTGAATCAGAAGAAGCAGAAGAAGGAGAAGGAGAAGGTGAAGTCTGGAGGGTGAATCAGAAGAAGCAGAAGAAGGAGAAGGAGAAGGTGAAGTTTGGAGGGTGAATCAGAAGAATCAGAAGAAGGAGAAGGAGAAGTTGAAGTCTGGAGGGTGAATCAGAAGAAGCAGAAGAAAGAGAAGGAGAAGGTGAAGTCTGGAGGGTGAAGCAGAAGAAACAGAAGAAGGAGAAGGAGAAGGTGAAGACTGGAGGGTGAATCTGAAGAAGTAGAAGAAGGAGAAGGAGAAGGTGAAGTCTGGAGGGTGAATCAGAAGAAGTAGAAGAAGGAGAAGGAGAAGGTGAAGTCTGGAGTGTGAATCAGAAGAAGCAGAAGAAGGAGAAGGAGAAGGTGAAGTCTGGAGGGTGAATCAGAAGAAGCAGAAGAAGGAGAAGGAGAAGATGAAGTCTGGAGGGTGAATCAGAAGAAGCAGAAGAAGGAGAAGGAGAAGGTGAAGTCTGGAGGGTGAAACAGAAGAAGCAGAAGAAGGAGAAGGAGAAGGTGAAGTCTGGTGGGTGAATCAGAAGAAGCAGAAGAAGGAGAAGGAGAAGGTGAAGTCAGGAGGGTGAATCAGAAGAAGCAGAAAAGGAGAAGGAGAAGGTGAAGTTCGGAGGGTGAATCAGAAGAAGCAGAAGAAGGAGAAGGAGCAGGTGAAGTCAGGGGGGTGAAGCAGAAGAAGTAGAAGAAGGAGAAGGAGAAGGTGAAGTCAGGACGGTGAAGCAGAAGAAGCAGAAGAAGGAGAAGGAGAAGGTGAAGTCTGGAGGGCGCAGCAGAAGAAGCAGAAGAAGGAGAAGGAGAAGCTGAAGTCTGGAGGGTGAAGCAGAAGAAGCAGAAGAAGGAGAAGGAGAAGGTGAAGTCTGTAGGGTGAATCAGAAGAAGTAGAAGAAGGAGAAGGAGAAGGTGAAGTCAGGAGAGTGAAGCAGAAGAAGCAGAAGATGGAGAAGGAGAAGGTGAAGTCTGGAGGGTGAAGCAGAAGAAGCAGAAGAAGGAGAAGGAGAAGGTGAAGTCTGGAGGGTGAAGCAGAAGAAGCAGAAGAAGGAGAAGGAGAAGGTGAAGTCTGGAGGGTGAATCAGAAGAAGTAGAAGAAGGAGAAGGAGAAGGTGAAGTCAGGAGGGTGAAGCAGAAGAAGCAGAAGAAGGAGAAGGAGAAGGTGAAGTCTGGAGGGTGAAGCAGAAGAAGCAGAAGAAGGAGCAGGAGAAGGTGAAGTCTGGAGGGTGAAGCAGAAGAAGCAGAAGAAGGAGAAGGAGAAGGTGAAGTCAGGAGGGTGAATCAGAAGAAGTAGAAGAAGGAGAAGGAGAAGGTGAAGTCTGGAGGGTGAATCAGAAGAAGCAGAAGAAGGAGAAGGAGAAGGTGAAGTCTGGAGGGTGAATCAGAAGAAGCAGAAGAAGGAGAAGGAGAAGATGAAGTCTGGAGGGTGAATCAGAAGAAGTAGAAGAAGGAGAAGGAGAAGGTGAGGTCTGGAGGGTCAATCAGAAGAAGCAGAAGAAGGAGAAGGAGAAGGTGAAGTCTGGAGGGTGAATCAGAAGAAGGAGAAGGAGAAGGTGAAGTCTGGAGGGTGAATTAGAAGAAGCAGAAGAAGGAGAAGGAGAAGGTGAAGTCAGGAGGGTGAATCAGAAGAAGTAGAAGAAGGAGAAGGAGAAGGTGAAATCAGGAGAGTGAAGCAGAAGAAGCAGAAGATGGAGAAGGAGAAGGTGAAGTCTGGAGGGCGAAGCAGAAGAAGCAGAAGAAGGAGAAGGAGAAGGTGAAGTCTGGAGGGTGAAGCAGAAGAAGCAGAAGAAGGAGAAGGAGAAGGTGAAGTCTGGAGGGTGAATCAGAAGAAGTAGAAGAAGGAGAAGGAGAAGGTGAAGTCAGGAGGGTGAAGCAGAAGAAGCAGAAGAAGGAGAAGGAGAAGGTGAAGTCTGGAGGGTGAAGCAGAAGAAGCAGAAGAAGGAGCAGGAGAAGGTGAAGTCTGGAGGGTGAAGCAGAAGAAGCAGAAGAAGGAGAAGGAGAAGGTGAAGTCAGGAGGGTGAATCAGAAGAAGTAGAAGAAGGAGAAGGAGAAGGTGAAGTCTGGAGGGTGAATCAGAAGAAGCAGAAGAAGGAGAAGGAGAAGGTGAAGTCTGGAGGGTCAATCAGAAGAAGCAGAAGAAGGAGAAGGAGAAGATGAAGTCTGGAGGGTGAATCAGAAGAAGTAGAAGAAGGAGAAGGAGAAGGTGAGGTCTGGAGGGTCAATCAGAAGAAGCAGAAAAAGGAGAAGGAGAAGGTGAAGTCTGGAGGGTGAATCAGAAGAAGCAGAAGAAGGAGAAGGAGTAGGTGAAGTCTGGAGGGTGAATTAGAAGAAGCAGAAGAAGGAGAAGGAGAAGGTGAAGTCAGGAGGGTGAATCAGAAGAAGCAGAAGAAGGAGAAGGAGAAGGTAAAGTTAGGAGGGTGAATCAGAAGAAGCAGAAGAAGGAGAAGGAGCAGGTGAAGTCAGGGGGGTGAAACAGAAGAAGTAGAAGAAGGAGAAGGAGAAGGTGAAGTCTGGAGGGCGCAGCAGAAGAAGCAGAAGAAGGAGAAGGAGAAGGTGAAGTCTGGAGGGTGAAGCAGAAGAAGCAGAAGAAGGAGAAGGTGAAGTCTGGAGGGTGAATCAGAAGAAGTAGAAGAAGGAGAAGGAGAAGGTGAAGTCAGGAGAGTGAAGCAGAAGAAGCAGAAGAAGGAGAAGGAGAAGGTGAAGTCTGGAGGGTGAAGCAGAAGAAGCAGAAGAAGGAGAAGGAGAAGGTGATGTCTGGAGGGCGAAGCAGAAGAAGCAGAAGAAGGAGAAGGAGAAGGTGAAGTCTGGAGGGTGAAGCAGAGGAAGCAGAAGAAGGAGAAGGAGAAGGTGAAGTCTGGAGGGTGAATCAGAAGAAGTAGAAGAAGGAGAAGGAGAAGGTGAAGTCAGGAGGGTGAAGCAGAAGAAGGAGAAGGAGAAGGTGAAGTCAGGAGGGTGAATCGGAAGAAGTAGAAGAAGGAGAAGGAGAAGGTGAAGTCTGGAGGGTGAATCAGAAGAAGTAGAAGAAGGAGAAGTAGAAGGTGAAGTCTGGAGGGTGAATCAGAAGAAGTAGAAGAAGGAGAAGGAGAAGATGAAGTCTGGAGGGTGAATCAGAAGAAGCAGAAGAAGGAGAAGGAGAAGGTGAAGTCTGGAGGGAGAAGCAGAAGAAGTAGAAGAAGGAGAAGGAGAAGGTGAAGTCTGGAGGGTGAATCAGAAGAAGTAGAAGAAGGAGAAGGAGAAGGTGAAGTCTGGAGGGTGAATCAGAAGAAGTAGAAGAAGGAGAAGGAGAAGGTGACGTCAGGAGAGTGAAGCAGAAGAAGCAGAAGAAGGAGAAGGAGAAGGTGAAGTCTGGAGGGTGAAGCAGAAGAAGCAGAAGAAGGAGAAGGAGAAGGTGATGTCTGGAGGGCGAATCAGAAGAAGCAGAAGAAGGAGAAGGAGAAGGTGAAGTCTGGAGGGTGAAGCAGAAGAAGCAGAAGAAGGAGAAGGAGAAGGTGAAGTCTGGAGGGTGAATCAGAAGAAGTAGAAGAAGGAGAAGGAGATGGTGAAGTCAGGAGGGTGAAGCAGAAGAAGCAGAAGAAGGAGAAGGAGAAGGTGAAGTCAGGAGGGTGAATCGGAAGTGGAAGAAGGAGAAGGAGAAGGTGAAGTCTGGAGGGTGAATCAGAAGAAGTAGAAGAAGGAGAAGGAGAAGGTGAAGTCTGGAGGGTGAATCAGAAGAAGTAGAAGAAGGAGAAGGGGAAGGTGAAGTCTGGATGGTGAATCAGAAGAAGCAGAAGAAGGAGAAGGAGAAGGTGAAGTCTGGAGGGAGAAGCAGAAGAAGTAGAAGAAGGAGAAGGAGAAGGTGAAGTCTGGAGGGTGAATCAGAAGAAGTAGAAGAAGGAGAAGGAGAAGGTGAAGTCTGGAGGGTGAATCAGAAGAAGTAGAAGAAGGAGAAGGAGAAGGTGAAGTCTGGAGGGTGAATCAGTAGAAGCAGAAGAAGGAGAAGGAGAAGGTGAAGTCTGGAGGGTGAATCAGAAGAAGCAGAAGAAGGAGAAGGAGAAGGTGAAGTCTGGAGGGTGATTCAGAAGAAGCAGAATAAGGAGAAGGAGAAGGTGAAGTCTGGAGGGTGAAACAGAAGAAGCAGAAGAAGGAGAAGGAGAAGGTGAAGTCTGGAGGGTGAATCAGAAGAAGTAGAAGAAGGAGAAGGAGAAGGTGAAGTCTGGAGGGTGAATCAGAAGAAGCAGAAGAAGGAGAAGGAGAAGGTGAAGTCTGGAGGGTGATTCAGAAGAAGCAGAATAAGGAGAAGGAGAAGGTGAAGTCTGGAGGGTGAAGCAGAAGAAGTAGAAGAAGGAGAAGGAGAAGGTGAAGTCAGGAGGGTGAATCAGAAGATGTAGAAGAAGGAGAAGGAGAAGGTGAAGTCAGGAGGGAGAATCAGAAGAAGCAGAAGAAGGAGAAGGAGAAGGTGAAGTCTGGAGGGTGAATCAGAAGAAGTAGAAGAAGGAGAAGGAGAAGTTGAAGTCTGGAGGGTGAATCAGAAGAAGCAGAAGAAGGAGAAGGAGAAGGTGAAGTCTGGAGGGTTTATCAGAAGAAGCAGAAGAAGGAGAAGGAGAAGGTGAAGTCTGGAGGGTGAATCAGAAGAAGCAGAATAAGGAGAAGGAGAAGGTGAAGTCTGGAGGGTGAATCAGAAGAAGCAGAAGAAGGAGAAGGAGAAGGTGAAGTCTGGAGGGTGAATCAGAAGAAGTAGAAGAAGGAGAAGGAGAAGGTGTAGTCTGGAGGGTGAAGCAGAAGAAGTAGAAGAAGGAGAAGGAGAAGGTGAAGTCTGGAGGGTGAATCAGAAGAAGCAGAAGAAGGAGAAGGAGAAGGTGAAGTCTGGAGGGTGAATCAGAAGAAGTAGAAGAAGGAGAAGGAGAAGGTGAAGTCTGGAGGGTGAATCAGAAGAAGCAGAAGAAGGAGAAGGAGAAGGTGAAGTCTGGAGGGTGAATCAGAAGAAGCAGAAGAAGGAGAAGAAGAAGGTGAAGTCTGCAGGGTGAATCAGAAGAAGCAGAAGAAGGAGAAGGAGAAGGTGAAGTCTGGAGGGTGAATCAGAAGAAGCAGAATAAGGAGAAGGAGAAGGTGAAGTCTGGAGGGTGAATCAGAAGAAGCAGAAGAAGGAGAAGGAGAAGGTGAAGTCTGGAGGGTGAATCAGAAGGAGTAGAAGAAGGAGAAGGAGAAGGTGAAGTCTGGAGGGTGAATCAGAAGAAGCAGAAGAAGGAGAAGGAGAAGGTGAAGTCTGGAGGGTTAATCAGAAGAAGCAGAAGAAGGAGAAGGAGAAGGTGAAGTCTGGAGGGTGAATCATAAGAAGCAGAAGAAGGAGAAGGAGAAGGTGAAGTCTGGAGGGTGAATCAGAAGAAGCAGAATAAGGAGAAGGAGAAGGTGAAGTCTGGAGGGTGAATCAGAAGAAGCAGAAGAAGGAGAAGGAGAAGGTGAAGTCTGGAGGGTGAATCAGAAGAAGTAGAAGAAGGAGAAGGAGAAGGTGAAGTCAGGAGGGTGAATCAGAAGAAGTAGAAGAAGGAGAAGGAGAAGGTGAAGTCAGGAGGGTGAATCAGAAGAATCAGAAGAAGGAGAAGGAGAAGGTGAAGTCTGGAGGGTGAATCAGAAGAAGCAGAAGAAGGAGAAGGAGAAGGTGAAGTCTGGAGGGTGAATCAGAAGAAGCAGAAGAAGGAGAAGGAGAAGGTGAAGTCTGGAGGGAGAATCATAAGAAGCAGAAGAAGGAGAAGGAGAAGGTGAAGTCTGGAGGGTGAATCAGAAGAAGCAGAATAAGGAGAAGGAGAAGGTGAAGTCTGGAGGGTGAATCAGAAGAAGCAGAAGAAGGAGAAGGAGAAGGTGAAGTCTGGAGGGTGAATCAGAAGAAGTAGAAGAAGGAGAAGGAGAAGGTGAAGTCAGGAGGGTGAATCAGAAGAAGTAGAAGAAGGAGAAGGAGAAGGTGAAGTCTGGAGGGTGAATCAGAAGAAGCAGAAGAAAGAGAAGAAGAAGGTGAAGTCTGGAGGGTGAAGCAGAAGAAACAGAAGAAGGAGAAGGAGAAGGTGAAGACTGGAGGGTGAATCTGAAGAAGTATAAGAAGGAGAAGGAGAAGGTGAAGTCTGGAGGGTGAATCAGAAGAAGTAGAAGAAGGAGAATGAGAAGGTGAAGTCTGGAGGGTGAATCAGAAGAAGCAGAAGAAGGAGAAGGAGAAGGTGAAGTCTGGAGGGTGAATCAGAAGAAGCAGAAGAAGGAGAAGGAGAAGATGAAGTCTGGAGGGTGAATCAGAAGAAGCAGAAGAAGGAGAAGGAGAAGGTGAAGACTGGAGGGTGAATCAGAAGAAGAGAAGAAGGAGAAGGAGAAGGTGAAGTCTGGAGGGTGAATCAGAAGAAGCAGAAGAAGGAGAAGGAGAAGGTGAAGTCAGGAGGGTGAATCAGAAGAAGCAGAAGAAGGAGAAGGAGAAGGTGTAGTTAGGAGGGTGAATCAGAAGAAGCAGAAGAAGGAGAAGGAGCAGGTGAAGTCAGGGGGGTGAAGCAGAAGAAGTAGAAGAAGGAGAAGGAGAAGGTGAAGTCAGGACGGCGAAGCAGAAGAAGCAGAAGAAGGAGAAGGAGAAGGTGAAGTTTGGAGGGCGCAGCAGAAGAAGCAGAAGAAGGAGAAGGAGAAGCTGAAGTCTGGAGGGTGAAGCAGAAGAAGCAGAAGAAGGAGAAGGAGAAGGTGAAGTCTGGAGGGTGAATCAGAAGAAGTAGAAGAAGGAGAAGGAGAAGGTGAAGTCAGGAGAGTGAAGCAGAAGAAGCAGAAGATGGAGAAGGAGAAGGTGAAGTCTGGAGGGCGAAGCAGAAGAAGCAGAAGAAGGAGAAGGAGAAGGTGAAGTCTGGAGGGTGAAGCAGAAGAAGCAGAAGAACGAGAAGGAGAAGGTGAAGTCTGGAGGGTGAATCAGAAGAAGTAGAAGAAGGAGAAGGAGAAGGTGAAGTCAGGAGGGTGAAGCAGAAGAAGCAGAAGAAGGAGAAGGAGAAGGTGAAGTCTGGAGGGTGAATCAGAAGAAGCAGAAGAAGGAGAAGGAGAAGATGAAGTCTGGAGGGTGAATCAGAAGAAGTAGAAGAAGGAGAAGGAGAAGGTGAGGTCTGGAGGGTCAATCAGAAGAAGCAGAAGAAGGAGAAGGAGAAGGTGAAGTCTGGAGGGTGAATCAGAAGAAGCAGAAGAAGGACAAGGAGAAGGTGAAGTCTGGAGGGTGAATTAGAAGAAGCAGAAGAAGGAGAAGGAGAAGGTGAAGTCAGGAGGGTGAATCAGAAGAAGCAGAAGAAGGAGAAGGAGAAGGTAAAGTTAGGAGGGTGAATCAGAAGAAGCAGAAGAAGGAGAAGGAGCAGGTGAAGTCAGGGGGGTGAAGCAGAAGAAGTAGAAGAAGGAGAAGGAGAAGGTGAAGTCAGGAGGGTGAAGCAGAAGAAGCAGAAGAAGGAGAAGGAGAAGGTGAAGTCTGGAGGGTGCAGCAGAAGAAGCAGAAGAAGGAGAAGGAGAAGGTGAAGTCTGGAGGGTGAAGCAGAAGAAGCAGAAGAAGGAGAAGGAGAAGGTGAAGTCTGGAGGGTGAATCAGAAGAAGTAGAAGAAGGTGAAGGAGAAGGTGAAGTCAGGAGAGTGAAGCAGAAGAAGCAGAAGAAGGAGAAGGAGAAGGTGAAGTCTGGAGGGTGAAGCAGAAGAAGCAGAAGAAGGAGAAGGAGAAGGTGATGTCTGGAGGGCGAAGCAGAAGAAGCAGAAGAAGGAGAAGGAGAAGGTGAAGTCTGGAGGGTGAATCAGAAGAAGCAGAAGAAGGAGAAGGAGAAGGTGAAGTCAGGAGGGTGAATCAGAAGAAGCAGAAAAGGAGAAGGAGAAGGTGAAGACTGGAGGGTGAATCTGAAGAAGTAGAAGAAGGAGAAGGAGAAGGTGAAGTCTGGAGGGTGAATCAGAAGAAGCAGAAGAAGGAGAAGGAGAAGGTGAAGTCTGGAGGGTGAATCAGAAGAAGTAGAAGAAGGAGAAGGAGAAGGTGTAGTCTGGAGGGTGAATCAGAAGAAGTAGACGAAGGAGAAGGAGAAGGTGAAGTCTGGAGGGTGAATCAGAAGAAGCAGAAGAAGGAGAAGGAGAAGGTGAAGTCTGGAGGGTGAATCAGAAGAAGTAGAAGAAGGAGAAGGAGAAGGTGAAGTCTGGAGGGTGAATCAGAAGAAACAGAAGAAGGAGAAGGAGAAGGTGAAGTCTGGAGGGTGAATCAGAAGAAGCAGAAGAAGGAGAAGGAGAAGGTGAAGTCTGGAGGGTGAAACAGAAGAAGCAGAATAAGGAGAAGGAGAAGGTGAAGTCAGGAGGGTGAATCAGAAGAAGCAGAAGAAGGAGAAGGAGAAGGTGAAGTAAGGAGGGTGAATCAGAAGAAGCAGAAGAAGGAGAAGGAGAAGGTGAAGTCTGGAGTGTGAAGCAGAAGAAGCAAAAGAAGGAGAAGGAGAATGTGAAGTCTGGAGGGTGAATCAGAAGAAGTAGAAGAAGGAGAAGGAGAAGGTGAAGTCTGGAGGGTGAAGCAGAAGAAGTAGAAGAAGGAGAAGGAGAAGGTGAAGTCAGGACGGCGAAGCAGAAGAAGCAGAAGAAGGAGAAGGAGAAGGTGAAGTCTGGAGGGCGCAGCAGAAGAAGCAGAAGAAGGAGAAGGAGAAGCTGAAGTCTGGAGGGTGAAGCAGAAGAAGCAGAAGAAGGAGAAGGAGAAGGTGAAGTCTGGAGGGTGAATCAGAAGAAGTAGAAGAAGGAGAAGGAGAAGGTGAAGTCAGGAGAGTGAAGCAGAAGAAGCAGAAGATGGAGAAGGAGAAGGTGAAGTCTGGAGGGCGAAGCAGAAGAAGCAGAAGAAGGAGAAGGAGAAGGTGAAGTCTGGAGGGTGAAGCAGAAGAAGCAGAAGAAGGAGAAGGAGAAGGTGAAGTCTGGAGGGTGAATCAGAAGAAGTAGAAGAAGGAGAAGGAGAAGGTGAAGTCAGGAGGGTGAAGCAGAAGAAGCAGAAGAAGGAGAAGGAGAAGGTGAAGTCTGGAGGGTGAATCAGAAGAAGCAGAAGAAGGAGAAGGAGAAGATGAAGTCTGGAGGGTGAATCAGAAGAAGTAGAAGAAGGAGAAGGAGAAGGTGAGGTCTGGAGGGTCAATCAGAAGAAGCAGAAGAAGGAGAAGGAGAAGGTGAAGTCTGGAGGGTGAATCAGAAGAAGCAGAAGAAGGACAAGGAGAAGGTGAAGTCTGGAGGGTGAATTAGAAGAAGCAGAAGAAGGAGAAGGAGAAGGTGAAGTCAGGAGGGTGAATCAGAAGAAGCAGAAGAAGGAGAAGGAGAAGGTAAAGTTAGGAGGGTGAATCAGAAGAAGCAGAAGAAGGAGAAGGAGAAGGTGAAGTCAGGAGGGTGAAGCAGAAGAAGCAGAAGAAGGAGAAGGAGAAGGTGAAGTCTGGAGGGCGCAGCAGAAGAAGCAGAAGAAGGAGAAGGAGAAGGTGAAGTCTGGAGGGTGAAGCAGAAGAAGCAGAAGAAGGAGAAGGAGAAGGTGAAGTCTGGAGGGTGAATCAGAAGAAGTAGAAGAAGGTGAAGGAGAAGGTGAAGTCAGGAGAGTGAAGCAGAAGAAGCAGAAGAAGGAGAAGGAGAAGGTGAAGTCTGGAGGGTGAAGCAGAAGAAGCAGAAGAAGGAGAAGGAGAAGGTGATGTCTGGAGGGCGAAGCAGAAGAAGCAGAAGAAGGAGAAGGAGAAGGTGAAGTCTGGAGGGTGAAGCAGAAGAAGCAGAAGAAGGAGAAGGAGAAGGTGAAGTCTGGAGGGTGAATCAGAAGAAGTAGAAGAAGGAGAAGGAGAAGGTGAAGTCAGGAGGGTGAATCAGAAGAAGCAGAAGAAGGAGAAGGAGAAGGTGAAGTCTGGAGGGTGAAACAGAAGAAGCAGAAGAAGGAGAAGGAGAAGGTGAAGTCTGGTGGGTGAATCAGAAGAAGCAGAAGAAGGAGAAGGAGAAGGTGAAGTCAGGAGGGTGAATCAGAAGAAGCAGAAAAGCAGAAGGAGAAGGTGAAGTTCGGAGGGTGAATCAGAAGAAGCAGAAGAAGGAGAAGGAGCAGGTGAAGTCAGGGGGGTGAAGCAGAAGAAGTAGAAGAAGGAGAAGGAGAAGGTGAAGTCAGGACGGTGAAGCAGAAGAAGCAGAAGAAGGAGAAGGAGAAGGTGAAGTCTGGAGGGCGCAGCAGAAGAAGCAGAAGAAGGAGAAGGAGAAGCTGAAGTCTGGAGGGTGAAGCAGAAGAAGCAGAAGAAGGAGAAGGAGAAGGTGAAGTCTGTAGGGTGAATCAGAAGAAGTAGAAGAAGGAGAAGGAGAAGGTGAAGTCAGGAGAGTGAAGCAGAAGAAGCAGAAGATGGAGAAGGAGAAGGTGAAGTCTGGAGGGCGAAGCAGAAGAAGCAGAAGAAGGAGAAGGAGAAGGTGAAGTCTGGAGGGTGAAGCAGAAGAAGCAGAAGAAGGAGAAGGAGAAGGTGAAGTCTGGAGGGTGAATCAGAAGAAGTAGAAGAAGGAGAAGGAGAAGGTGAAGTCAGGAGGGTGAAGCAGAAGAAGCAGAAGAAGGAGAAGGAGAAGGTGAAGTCTGGAGGGTGAAGCAGAAGAAGCAGAAGAAGGAGCAGGAGAAGGTGAAGTCTGGAGGGTGAAGCAGAAGAAGCAGAAGAAGGAGAAGGAGAAGGTGAAGTCAGGAGGGTGAATCAGAAGAAGTAGAAGAAGGAGAAGGAGAAGGTGAAGTCTGGAGGGTGAATCAGAAGAAGCAGAAGAAGGAGAAGGAGAAGGTGAAGTCTGGAGGGTGAATCAGAAGAAGCAGAAGAAGGAGAAGGAGAAGATGAAGTCTGGAGGGTGAATCAGAAGAAGTAGAAGAAGGAGAAGGAGAAGGTGAGGTCTGGAGGGTCAATCAGAAGAAGCAGAAGAAGGAGAAGGAGAAGGTGAAGTCTGGAGGGTGAATCAGAAGAAGGAGAAGGAGAAGGTGAAGTCTGGAGGGTGAATTAGAAGAAGCAGAAGAAGGAGAAGGAGAAGGTGAAGTCAGGAGGGTGAATCAGAAGAAGCAGAAGAAGGAGAAGGAGAAGGTAAAGTTAGGAGGGTGAATCAGAAGAAGCAGAAGAAGGAGAAGGAGCAGGTGAAGTCAGGGGGGTGAAACAGAAGAAGTAGAAGAACGAGAAGGAGAAGGTGAAGTCAGGAGGGTGAAGCAGAAGAAGCAGAAGAAGGAGAAGGAGAAGTTGAAGTCTGGAGGGCGCAGCAGAAGAAGCAGAAGAAGGAGAAGGAGAAGGTGAAGTCTGGAGGGTGAAGCAGAAGAAGCAGAAGAAGGAGAAGGAGAAGGTGAAGTCTGGAGGGTGAATCAGAAGAAGTAGAAGAAGGAGAAGGAGAAGGTGACGTCAGGAGAGTGAAGCAGAAGAAGCAGAAGGAGAAGGAGAAGGTGAAGTCTGGAGGGTGAAGCAGAAGAAGCAGAAGAAGGAGAAGGAGAAGGTGATGTCTGGAGGGCGAATCAGAAGAAGCAGAAGAAGGAGAAGGAGAAGGTGAAGTCTGGAGGGTGAAGCAGAAGAAGCAGAAGAAGGAGAAGGAGAAGGTGAAGTCTGGAGGGTGAATAAGAAGAAGTAGAAGAAGGAGAAGGAGATGGTGAAGTCAGGAGGGTGAAGCAGAAGAAGCAGAAGAAGGAGAAGGAGAAGGTGAAGTCAGGAGGGTGAATCGGAAGTAGAAGAAGGAGAAGGAGAAGGTGAAGTCTGGAGGGTGAATCAGAAGAAGTAGAAGAAGGAGAAGGAGAAGGTGAAGTCTGGAGGGTGAATCAGAAGAAGTAGAAGAAGGAGAAGGGGAAGGTGAAGTCTGGATGGTGAATCAGAAGAAGCAGAAGAAGGAGAAGGAGAAGGTGAAGTCTGGAGGGAGAAGCAGAAGAAGTAGAAGAAGGAGAAGGAGAAGGTGAAGTCTGGAGGGTGAATCAGAAGAAGTAGAAGAAGGAGAAGGAGAAGGTGAAGTCTGGAGGGTGAATCAGAAGAAACAGAAGAAGGAGAAGGAGAAGGTGAAGTCTGGAGGGTGAATCAGAAGAAGCAGAAGAAGGAGAAGGAGAAGTTGAAGTCTGGAGGGTGAAACAGAAGAAGCAGAATAAGGAGAAGGAGAAGGTGAAGTCAGGAGGGTGAATCAGAAGAAGCAGAAGAAGGAGAAGGAGAAGGTGAAGTAAGGAGGGTGAATCAGAAGAAGCAGAAGAAGGAGAAGGAGAAGGTGAAGTCTGGAGTGTGAAGCAGAAGAAGCAAAAGAAGGAGAAGGAGAATGTGAAGTCTGGAGGGTGAATCAGAAGAAGTAGAAGAAGGAGAAGGAGAAGGTGAAGTCTGGAGGGTGAAGCAGAAGAAGTGGAAGAAGGAGAAGGAGAAGGTGAAGTCAGGAGGGTGAATCAGAAGAAGTAGAAGAAGGAGAAGGAGAAGGTGAAGTCAGGAGGGTGAATCAGAAGAAGTAGAAGAAGGAGAAGGAGAAGGTGAAGTCAGGAGGGTGAATCAGAAGAAGCAGAAGAAGGAGAAGGAGAAGGTGAAGTCTGGAGGGTGAATCAGAAGAATCAGAAGAAGGAGAAGGAGAAGTTGAAGTCAGGAGGGTGAAGCAGAAGAAGCAGAAGAAGGAGAAGGAGAAGGTGAAGTCTGGAGGGTGAAGCAGAAGAAGCAGAAGAAGGAGAAGGAGAAGGTGAAGTCTGGAGGGTGAAGCAGAAGAAGCAGAAGAAGGAGCAGGAGAAGGTGAAGTCTGGAGGGTGAAGCAGAAGAAGCAGAAGAAGGAGAAGGAGAAGGTGAAGTCTGGAGGGTGAATCAGAAGAAGTAGAAGAAGGAGAAGGAGAAGGTGAAGTCAGGAGGGTGAAGCAGAAGAAGCAGAAGAAGGAGAAGGAGAAGGTGAAGTCTGGAGGGTGAAGCAGAAGAAGCAGAAGAAGGAGCAGGAGAAGGTGAAGTCTGGAGGGTGAAGCAGAAGAAGCAGAAGAAGGAGAAGGAGAAGGTGAAGTCAGGAGGGTGAATCAGAAGAAGTAGAAGAAGGAGAAGGAGAAGGTGAAGTCTGGAGGGTGAATCAGAAGAAGCAGAAGAAGGAGAAGGAGAAGGTGAAGTCTGGAGGGTGAATCAGAAGAAGCAGAAGAAGGAGAAGGAGAAGATGAAGTCTGGAGGGTGAATCAGAAGAAGTAGAAAAAGGAGAAGGAGAAGGTGAGGTCTGGAGGGTCAATCAGAAGAAGCAGAAGAAGGAGAAGGAGAAGGTGAAGTCTGGAGGGTGAATCAGAAGAAGGAGAAGGAGAAGGTGAAGTCTGGAGGGTGAATTAGAAGAAGCAGAAGAAGGAGAAGGAGAAGGTGAAGTCAGGAGGGTGAATCAGAAGAAGCAGAAGAAGGAGAAGGAGAAGGTAAAGTTAGGAGGGTGAATCAGAAGAAGCAGAAGAAGGAGAAGGAGCAGGTGAAGTCAGGGGGGTGAAACAGAAGAAGTAGAAGAACGAGAAGGAGAAGGTGAAGTCAGGAGGGTGAAGCAGAAGAAGCAGAAGAAGGAGAAGGAGAAGTTGAAGTCTGGAGGGCGCAGCAGAAGAAGCAGAAGAAGGAGAAGGAGAAGGTGAAGTCTGGAGGGTGAAGCAGAAGAAGCAGAAGAAGGAGAAGGAGAAGGTGAAGTCTGGAGGGTGAATCAGAAGAAGTAGAAGAAGGAGAAGGAGAAGGTGACGTCAGGAGAGTGAAGCAGAAGAAGCAGAAGAAGGAGAAGGAGAAGGTGAAGTCTGGAGGGTGAAGCAGAAGAAGCAGAAGAAGGAGAAGGAGAAGGTGATGTCTGGAGGGCGAATCAGAAGAAGCAGAAGAAGGAGAAGGAGAAGGTGAAGTCTGGAGGGTGAAGCAGAAGAAGCAGAAGAAGGAGAAGGAGAAGGTGAAGTCTGGAGGGTGAATCAGAAGAAGTAGAAGAAGGAGAAGGAGATGGTGAAGTCAGGAGGGTGAAGCAGAAGAAGCAGAAGAAGGAGAAGGAGAAGGTGAAGTCAGGAGGGTGAATCGGAAGTAGAAGAAGGAGAAGGAGAAGGTGAAGTCTGGAGGGTGAATCAGAAGAAGTAGAAGAAGGAGAAGGAGAAGGTGAAGTCTGGAGGGTGAATCAGAAGAAGTAGAAGAAGGAGAAGGGGAAGGTGAAGTCTGGATGGTGAATCAGAAGAAGCAGAAGAAGGAGAAGGAGAAGGTGAAGTCTGGAGGGAGAAGCAGAAGAAGTAGAAGAAGGAGAAGGAGAAGGTGAAGTCTGGAGGGTGAATCAGAAGAAGTAGAAGAAGGAGAAGGAGAAGGTGAAGTCTGGAGGGTGAATCAGAAGAAACAGAAGAAGGAGAAGGAGAAGGTGAAGTCTGGAGGGTGAATCAGAAGAAGCAGAAGAAGGAGAAGGAGAAGTTGAAGTCTGGAGGGTGAAACAGAAGAAGCAGAATAAGGAGAAGGAGAAGGTGAAGTCAGGAGGGTGAATCAGAAGAAGCAGAAGAAGGAGAAGGAGAAGGTGAAGTAAGGAGGGTGAATCAGAAGAAGCAGAAGAAGGAGAAGGAGAAGGTGAAGTCTGGAGTGTGAAGCAGAAGAAGCAAAAGAAGGAGAAGGAGAATGTGAAGTCTGGAGGGTGAATCAGAAGAAGTAGAAGAAGGAGAAGGAGAAGGTGAAGTCTGGAGGGTGAAGCAGAAGAAGTGGAAGAAGGAGAAGGAGAAGGTGAAGTCAGGAGGGTGAATCAGAAGAAGTAGAAGAAGGAGAAGGAGAAGGTGAAGTCAGGAGGGTGAATCAGAAGAAGCAGAAGAAGGAGAAGGAGAAGGTGAAGTCTGGAGGGTGAATCAGAAGAATCAGAAGAAGGAGAAGGAGAAGTTGAAGTCTGGAGGGTGAATCAGAAGAAGCAGAAGAAAGAGAAGGGGAAGGTGAAGTCTGGAGGGTGAAGCAGAAGAAACAGAAGAAGGAGAAGGAGAAGGTGAAGACTGGAGGGTGAATCTGAAGAAGTAGAAGAAGGAGAAGGAGAAGGTGAAGTCTGGAGGGTGAATCAGAAGAAGTAGAAGAAGGAGAAGGAGAAGGTGAAGTCTGGAGGGTGAATCAGAAGAAGCAGAAGAAGGAGAAGGAGAAGGTGAAGTCTGGAGGGTGAATCAGAAGAAGCAGAAGAAGGAGAAGGAGAAGATGAAGTCTGGAGGGTGAATCAGAAGAAGCAGAAGAAGGAGAAGGAGAAGGTGAAGTCTGGAGGGTGAATCAGAAGAAGCAGAAGAAGGAGAAGGAGAAGGTGAAGTCTGGAGGGTGAATCAGAAGAATCAGAAGAAGGAGAAGGAGAGGGTGAAGCCTGGAGGGTGGATCAGAAGAAGCAGAAGAAAGAGAAGGAGAAGGTGAAGTCTGGAGGGTGAAGCAGAAGAAACAGAAGAAGGACAAGGAGAAAGTGAAGACTGGAGGGTGAATCTGAAGAAGTAGAAGAAGGAGAAGGAGAAGGTGAAGTCTGGAGGGTGAATCAGAAGAAGTAGAAGAAGGAGAAGGAGAAGGTGAAGTCTGGAGGGTGAATCAGAAGAAGCAGAAGAAGGAGAAGGAGAAGGTGAAGTCTGGAGGGTGAATCAGAAGAAGCAGAAGAAGGAGAAGGAGAAGATGAAGTCTGGAGGGTGAATCAGAAGAAGCAGAAGAAGGAGAAGGAGAAGGTGAAGTCTGGAGGGTGAAACAGAAGAAGCAGAAGAAGGAGAAGGAGAAGGTGAAGTCTGGAGGGTGAATCAGAAGAAGCAGAAGAAAGAGAAGGAGAAGGTGAAGTCTGGAGGGTGAATCAGAAGAAGCAGAAGAAGGAGAAGGAGAAGGTGAAGTCAGGACGGTGAAGCAGAAGAAGCAGAAGAAGGAGAAGGAGAAGGTGAAGTCTGGAGGGCGCAGCAGAAGAAGCAGATGAAGGAGAAGGAGAAGTTGAAGTCTAGAGGGTGAAGCAGAAGAAGCAGAAGAAGGAGAAGGAGAAGGTGAAGTCTGGAGGGTGAATCAGAAGAAGTAGAAGAAGGAGAAGGAGAAGGTGAAATCAGGAGAGTGAAGCAGAAGAAGCAGAAGATGGAGAAGGAGAAGGTGAAGTCTGGAGGGCGAAGCAGAAGAAGCAGAAGAAGGAGAAGGAGAAGGTGAAGTCTGGAGGGTGAAGCAGAAGAAGCAGAAGAAGGAGAAGGAGAAGGTGAAGTCTGGAGGGTGAATCAGAAGAAGTAGAAGAAGGAGAAGGAGAAGGTGAAGTCAGGAGGGTGAAGCAGAAGAAGCAGAAGAAGGAGAAGGAGAAGGTGAAGTCTGGAGGGTGAAGCAGAAGAAGCAGAAGAAGGAGCAGGAGAAGGTGAAGTCTGGAGGGTGAAGCAGAAGAAGCAGAAGAAGGAGAAGGAGAAGGTGAAGTCAGGAGGGTGAATCAGAAGAAGTAGAAGAAGGAGAAGGAGAAGGTGAAGTCTGGAGGGTGAATCAGAAGAAGCAGAAGAAGGAGAAGGAGAAGGTGAAGTCTGGAGGGTCAATCAGAAGAAGCAGAAGAAGGAGAAGGAGAAGATGAAGTCTGGAGGGTGAATCAGAAGAAGTAGAAGAAGGAGAAGGAGAAGGTGAGGTCTGGAGGGTCAATCAGAAGAAGCAGAAGAAGGAGAAGGAGAAGGTGAAGTCTGGAGGGTGAATCAGAAGAAGCAGAAGAAGGAGAAGGAGTAGGTGAAGTCTGGAGGGTGAAGCAGAGGAAGCAGAAGAAGGAGAAGGAGAAGGTGAAGTCTGGAGGGTGAATCAGAAGAAGTAGAAGAAGGAGAAGGAGAAGGTGAAGTCAGGAGGGTGAAGCAGAAGAAGGAGAAGGAGAAGGTGAAGTCAGGAGGGTGAATCGGAAGAAGTAGAAGAAGGAGAAGGAGAAGGTGAAGTCTGGAGGGTGAATCAGAAGAAGTAGAAGAAGGAGAAGTAGAAGGTGAAGTCTGGAGGGTGAATCAGAAGAAGTAGAAGAAGGAGAAGGAGAAGATGAAGTCTGGAGGGTGAATCAGAAGAAGCAGAAGAAGGAGAAGGAGAAGGTGAAGTCTGGAGGGAGAAGCAGAAGAAGTAGAAGAAGGAGAAGGAGAAGGTGAAGTCTGGAGGGTGAATCAGAAGAAGTAGAAGAAGGAGAAGGAGAAGGTGAAGTCTGGAGGGTGAATCAGAAGAAGTAGAAGAAGGAGAAGGAGAAGGTGACGTCAGGAGAGTGAAGCAGAAGAAGCAGAAGAAGGAGAAGGAGAAGGTGAAGTCTGGAGGGTGAAGCAGAAGAAGCAGAAGAAGGAGAAGGAGAAGGTGATGTCTGGAGGGCGAATCAGAAGAAGCAGAAGAAGGAGAAGGAGAAGGTGAAGTCTGGAGGGTGAAGCAGAAGAAGCAGAAAAAGGAGAAGGAGAAGGTGAAGTCTGGAGGGTGAATCAGAAGAAGTAGAAGAAGGAGAAGGAGATGGTGAAGTCAGGAGGGTGAAGCAGAAGAAGCAGAAGAAGGAGAAGGAGAAGGTGAAGTCAGGAGGGTGAATCGGAAGTAGAAGAAGGAGAAGGAGAAGGTGAAGTCTGGAGGGTGAATCAGAAGAAGTAGAAGAAGGAGAAGGAGAAGGTGAAGTCTGGAGGGTGAATCAGAAGAAGTAGAAGAAGGAGAAGGGGAAGGTGAAGTCTGGATGGTGAATCAGAAGAAGCAGAAGAAGGAGAAGGAGAAGGTGAAGTCTGGAGGGAGAAGCAGAAGAAGTAGAAGAAGGAGAAGGAGAAGGTGAAGTCTGGAGGGTGAATCAGAAGAAGTAGAAGAAGGAGAAGGAGAAGGTGAAGTCTGGAGGGTGAATCAGAAGAAGTAGAAGAAGGAGAAGGAGAAGGTGAAGTCTGGAGGGTGAATCAGAAGAAACAGAAGAAGGAGAAGGAGAAGGTGAAGTCTGGAGGGTGAATCAGAAGAAGTAGAAGAAGGAGAAGGAGAAGGTGTAGTCTGGAGGGTGAATCAGAAGAAGTAGACGAAGGAGAAGGAGAAGGTGAAGTCTGGAGGGCGAATCAGAAGAAGCAGAAGAAGGAGAAGGAGAAGGTGAAGTCTGGAGGGTGAATCAGAAGAAGTAGAAGAAGGAGAAGGAGAAGGTGAAGTCTGGAGGGTGAATCAGAAGAAACAGAAGAAGGAGAAGGAGAAGGTGAAGTCTGGAGGGTGAATCAGAAGAAGCAGAAGAAGGAGAAGGAGAAGTTGAAGTCTGGAGGGTGAAACAGAAGAAGCAGAATAAGGAGAAGGAGAAGGTGAAGTCAGGAGGGTGAATCAGAAGAAGCAGAAGGAGAAGGAGAAGGTGAAGTAAGGAGGGTGAATCAGAAGAAGCAGAAGAAGGAGAAGGAGAAGGTGAAGTCTGGAGTGTGAAGCAGAAGAAGCAAAAGAAGGAGAAGGAGAATGTGAAGTCTGGAGGGTGAATCAGAAGAAGTAGAAGAAGGAGAAGGAGAAGGTGAAGTCTGGAGGGTGAAGCAGAAGAAGTGGAAGAAGGAGAAGGAGAAGGTGAAGTCAGGAGGGTGAATCAGAAGAAGTAGAAGAAGGAGAAGGAGAAGGTGAAGTCAGGAGGGTGAATCAGAAGAAGCAGAAGAAGGAGAAGGAGAAGGTGAAGTCTGGAGGGTGAATCAGAAGAATCAGAAGAAGGAGAAGGAGAAGTTGAAGTCTGGAGGGTGTATCAGAAGAAGCAGAAGAAAGAGAAGGGGAAGGTGAAGTCTGGAGGGTGAAGCAGAAGAAACAGAAGAAGGAGAAGGAGAAGGTGAAGACTGGAGGGTGAATCTGAAGAAGTAGAAGAAGGAGAAGGAGAAGGTGAAGTCTGGAGGGTGAATCAGAAGAAGTAGAAGAAGGAGAAGGAGAAGGTGAAGTCTGGAGGGTGAATCAGAAGAAGCAGAAGAAGGAGAAGGAGAAGGTGAAGTCTGGAGGGTGAATCAGAAGAAGCAGAAGAAGGAGAAGGAGAAGATGAAGTCTGGAGGGTGAATCAGAAGAAGCAGAAGAAGGAGAAGGAGAAGGTGAAGTCTGGAGGGTGAATCAGAAGAAGCAGAAGAAGGAGAAGGAGAAGGTGAAGTCTGGAGGGTGAATCAGAAGAATCAGAAGAAGGAGAAGGAGAGGGTGAAGCCTGGAGGGTGGATCAGAAGAAGCAGAAGAAAGAGAAGGAGAAGGTGAAGTCTGGAGGGTGAAGCAGAAGAAACAGAAGAAGGACAAGGAGAAAGTGAAGACTGGAGGGTGAATCTGAAGAAGTAGAAGAAGGAGAAGGAGAAGGTGAAGTCTGGAGGGTGAATCAGAAGAAGTAGAAGAAGGAGAAGGAGAAGGTGAAGTCTGGAGGGTGAATCAGAAGAAGCAGAAGAAGGAGAAGGAGAAGGTGAAGTCTGGAGGGTGAATCAGAAGAAGCAGAAGAAGGAGAAGGAGAAGATGAAGTCTGGAGGGTGAATCAGAAGAAGCAGAAGAAGGAGAAGGAGAAGGTGAAGTCTGGAGGGTGAAACAGAAGAAGCAGAAGAAGGAGAAGGAGAAGGTGAAGTCTGGAGGGTGAATCAGAAGAAGCAGAAGAAAGAGAAGGAGAAGGTGAAGTCTGGAGGGTGAATCAGAAGAAGCAGAAGAAGGAGAAGGAGAAGGTGAAGTCAGGATGGTGAAGCAGAAGAAGCAGAAGAAGGAGAAGGAGAAGGTGAAGTCTGGAGGGCGCAGCAGAAGAAGCAGATGAAGGAGAAGGAGAAGTTGAAGTCTAGAGGGTGAAGCAGAAGAAGCAGAAGAAGGAGAAGGAGAAGGTGAAGTCTGGAGGGTGAATCAGAAGAAGTAGAAGAAGGAGAAGGAGAAGGTGAAATCAGGAGAGTGAAGCAGAAGAAGCAGAAGATGGAGAAGGAGAAGGTGAAGTCTGGAGGGCGAAGCAGAAGAAGCAGAAGAAGGAGAAGGAGAAGGTGAAGTCTGGAGGGTGAAGCAGAAGAAGCAGAAGAAGGAGAAGGAGAAGGTGAAGTCTGGAGGGTGAATCAGAAGAAGTAGAAGAAGGAGAAGGAGAAGGTGAAGTCAGGAGGGTGAAGCAGAATAAGCAGAAGAAGGAGAAGGAGAAGGTGAAGTCTGGAGGGTGAAGCAGAAGAAGCAGAAGAAGGAGCAGGAGAAGGTGAAGTCTGGAGGGTGAAGCAGAAGAAGCAGAAGAAGGAGAAGGAGAAGGTGAAGTCAGGAGGGTGAATCAGAAGAAGTAGAAGAAGGAGAAGGAGAAGGTGAAGTCTGGAGGGTGAATCAGAAGAAGCAGAAGAAGGAGAAGGAGAAGGTGAAGTCTGGAGGGTCAATCAGAAGAAGCAGAAGAAGGAGAAGGAGAAGATGAAGTCTGGAGGGTGAATCAGAAGAAGTAGAAGAAGGAGAAGGAGAAGGTGAGGTCTGGAGGGTCAATCAGAAGAAGCAGAAGAAGGAGAAGAAGAAGGTGAAGTCTGGAGGGTGAATCAGAAGAAGCAGAAGAAGGAGAAGGAGTAGGTGAAGTCTGGAGGGTGAATTAGAAGAAGCAGAAGAAGGAGAAGAAGAAGGTGAAGTCAGGAGGGTGAATCAGAAGAAGCAGAAGAAGGAGAAGGAGAAGGTAAAGTTAGGAGGGTGAATCAGAAGAAGCAGAAGAAGGAGAAGGAGCAGGTGAAGTCAGGGGGGTGAAACAGAAGAAGTAGAAGAAGGAGAAGGAGAAGGTGAAGTCTGGAGGGCGCAGCAGAAGAAGCAGAAGAAGGAGAAGGAGAAGGTGAAGTCTGGAGGGTGAAGCAGAAGAAGCAGAAGAAGGAGAAGGAGAAGGTGAAGTCTGGAGGGTGAATCAGAAGAAGTAGAAGAAGGAGAAGGAGAAGGTGAAGTCAGGAGAGTGAAGCAGAAGAAGCAGAAGAAGGAGAAGGAGAAGGTGAAGTCTGGAGGGTGAAGCAGAAGAAGCAGAAGAAGGAGAAGGAGAAGGTGATGTCTGGAGGGCGAAGCAGAAGAAGCAGAAGAAGGAGAAGGAGAAGGTGAAGTCTGGAGGGTGAAGCAGAGGAAGCAGAAGAAGGAGAAGGAGAAGGTGAAGTCTGGAGGGTGAATCAGAAGAAGTAGAAGAAGGAGAAGGAGAAGGTGAAGTCAGGAGGGTGAAGCAGAAGAAGGAGAAGGAGAAGGTGAAGTCAGGAGGGTGAATCGGAAGAAGTAGAAGAAGGAGAAGGAGAAGGTGAAGTCTGGAGGGTGAATCAGAAGAAGTAGAAGAAGGAGAAGTAGAAGGTGAAGTCTGGAGGGTGAATCAGAAGAAGTAGAAGAAGGAGAAGGAGAAGATGAAGTCTGGAGGGTGAATCAGAAGAAGCAGAAGAAGGAGAAGGAGAAGGTGAAGTCTGGAGGGAGAAGCAGAAGAAGTAGAAGAAGGAGAAGGAGATGGTGAAGTCTGGAGGGTGAATCAGAAGAAGTAGAAGAAGGAGAAGGAGAAGGTGAAGTCTGGAGGGTGAATCAGAAGAAGCAGAAAAGGAGAAGGAGAAGGTGAAGTCTGGAGGGTGAATCAGAAGAAGCAGAAGAAGGAGAAGGAGAAGGTGAAGTCTGGAGGGTGAAACAGAAGAAGCAGAATAAGGAGAAGGAGAAGGTGAAGTCAGGAGGGTGAATCAAAAGAAGCAGAAGAAGGAGAAGGAGAAGGTGAAGTAAGGAGGGTGAATCAGAAGAAGCAGAAGAAGGAGAAGGAGAAGGTGAAGTCTGGAGTGTGAAGCAGAAGAAGCAAAAGAAGGAGAAGGAGAAGGTGAAGTCTGGAGGGTGAATCAGAAGAAGTAGAAGAAGGAGAAGGAGAAGGTGAAGTCTGGAGGGTGAAGCAGAAGAAGTAGAAGAAGGAGAAGGAGAAGGTGAAGTCAGGAGGGTGAATCAGAAGAAGTAGAAGAAGGAGAAGGAGAAGGTGAAGTCAGGAGGGTGAATCAGAAGAAGCAGAAGAAGGAGAAGGCGAAGGTGAAGTCTGGAGAGTGAAACAGAAGAATCAGAAGAAGGAGAAGGAGAAGGTGAAGTCTGGAGGGTGAATCAGAAGAAGCAGAAGAAAGAGAAGGAGAAGGTGAAGTCTGGAGGGTGAATCAGAAGAAGCAGAAGAAGGAGAAGGAGAAGGTGAAGTCTGGAGGGAGAAGCAGAAGAAGTAGAAGAAGGAGAAGGAGAAGGTGAAGTCTGGAGGGTGAATCAGAAGAAGTAGAAGAAGGAGAAGGAGAAGGTGAAGTCTGGAGGGTGAATCAGAAGAAGTAGAAGAAGGAGAAGGAGAAGGTGAAGTCTGGAGGGTGAATCAGAAGAAACAGAAGAAGGAGAACGAGAAGGTGAAGTCTGGAGGGTGAATCAGAAGAAGTAGAAGAAGGAGAAGGAGAAGGTGTAGTCTGAAGGGTGAATCAGAAGAAGTAGACGAAGGAGAAGGAGAAGGTGAAGTCTGGAGGGTGAACCAAAAGAAGCAGAAGAAGGAGAAGGAGAAGGTGAAGTCTGGAGGGTGAATCAGAAGAAGTAGAAGAAGGAGAAGGAGAAGGTGAAGTCTGGAGGGTGAATCAGAAGAAGCAGAAGAAGGAGAAGGAGAAGGTGAAGTCTGGAGGGTGAATCAGAAGAAGCAGAAGAAGGAGAAGGAGAAGGTGAAGTCTGGAGGGTGAAACAGAAGAAGCAGAATAAGGAGAAGGAGAAGGTGAAGTCAGGAGGGTGAATCAGAAGAAGCAGAAGAAGGAGAAGGAGAAGGTGAAGTAAGGAGGGTGAATCAGAAGAAGCAGAAGAAGGAGAAGGAGAAGGTGAAGTCTGGAGTGTGAAGCAGAAGAAGCAAAAGAAGGAGAAGGAGAAGGTGAAGTCTGGAGGGTGAATCAGAAGAAGTAGAAGAAGGAGAAGGAGAAGGTGAAGTCTGCAGGGGGAAGCAGAAGAAGTAGAAGAAGGAGAAGGAGAAGGTGAAGTCAGGAGGGTGAATCAGAAGAATAGAAGAAGGAGAAGGAGAAGGTGAAGTCAGGAGGGTGAATCAGAAGAAGCAGAAGAAGGAGAAGGAGAAGGTGAAGTCTGGAGGGTGAATCAGAAGAATCAGAAGAAGGAGAAGGAGAAGGTGAAGTCTGGAGGGTGAATCAGAAGAAGCAGAAGAAAGAGAAGGAGAAGGTGAAGTCTGGAGGGTGAATCAGAAGAAGTAGAAGAAGGAGAATGAGAAGGTGAAGTCTGGAGGGTGAATCAGAAAAAGCAGAAGAAGGAGAAGGAGAAGGTGAAGTCTGGAGGGTGAATCAGAAGAAGCAGAAGAAGGAGAAGGAGAAGGTGAAGTCTGGAGGGTGAATCAGAAGAAGCAGAAGAAGGAGAAGGAGAAGGTGAAGTCTGGAGGGTGAATCAGAAGAAGCAGAATAAGGAGAAGGAGAAGGTGAAGTCTGGAGGGTGAATCAGAAGAAGCAGAAAAAGGAGAAGCAGAAGGTGAAGTCTGAAGGGTGAATCAGAAGAAGTAGAAGAAGGAGAAGGAGAAGGTGAAGTCTGCAGGGGGAAGCAGAAGAAGTAGAAGAAGGAGAAGGAGAAGGTGAAGTCAGGAGGGTGAATCAGAAGAAGTAGAAGAAGGAGAAGGAGAAGGTGAAGTCAGGAGGGTGAATCAGAAGAAGCAGAAGAAGGAGAAGGAGAAGGTGAAGTCTGGAGGGTGAATCAGAAGAATCAGAAGAAGGAGAAGGAGAAGGTGAAGTCTGGAGGGTGAATCAGAAGAAGCAGAAGAAAGAGAAGGAGAAGGTGAAGTCTGGAGGGTGAATCAGAAGAAGTAGAAGAAGGAGAAGGAGAAGGTGAATCAGAAAAAGCAGAAGAAGGAGAAGGAGAAGGTGAAGTCTGGAGGGTGAATCAGAAGAAGCAGAAGAAGGAGAAGGAGAAGGTGAAGTCTGGAGGGTGAATCAGAAGAAGCAGAAGAAGGAGAAGGAGAAGGTGAAGTCTGGAGGGTGAATCAGAAGAAGCAGAATAAGGAGAAGGAGAAGGTGAAGTCTGGAGGGTGAATCAGAAGAAGCAGAAAAAGGAGAAGCAGAAGGTGAAGTCTGAAGGGTGAATCAGAAGAAGTAGAAGAAGGAGAAGGAGAAGGTGAAGTCTGGAGGGTGAAGCAGAAGAAGTAGAAGAAGGAGAAGGAGAAGGTGAAGTCAGGAGGGTGAATCAGAAGAAGTAGAAGAAGGAGAAGGAGAAGGTGAAGTCAGGAGGGTGAATCAGAAGAAGCAGAAGAAGGAGAAGGAGAAGGTGAAGTCTGGAGGGTGAATCAGAAGAATCAGAAGAAGGAGAAGGAGAAGGTGAAGTCTGGAGGGTGAATCAGAAGAAGCAGAAGAAAGAGAAGGAGAAGGTGAAGTCTGGAGGGTGAAGCAGAAGAAACAGAAGAAGGAGAAGGAGAAGGTGAAGACTGGAGGGTGAATCAGAAGAAGTAGAAGAAGGAGAAGGAGAAGGTGAAGTCTGGAGGGTGAATCAGAAGAAGTAGAAGAAGGAGAAGGAGAAGGTGAAGTCTGGAGGGTGAATCAGAAGAAGCAGAAGAAGGAGAAGGAGAAGGTGAAGTCTGGAGGGTGAATCAGAAGAAGCAGAAGAAGGAGAAGGAGAAGATGAAGTCTGGAGGGTGAATCAGAAGAAGTAGAAGAAGGAGAAGGAGAAGGTGAAGTCTGGAGGGTGAGTCAGAAGAAGTAGAAGAAGGAGAAGGAGAAGGTGAAGTCAGGAGGGTGAATCAGAAGAAGTAGAAGAAGGAGAAGGAGAAGGTGAAGTCAGGAGGGTGAATCAGAAGAAGCAGAAGAAGGAGAAGGAGAAGGTGAAGTAAGGAGGGTGAATCAGAAGAAGCAGAAGAAGGAGAAGGAGAAGGTGAAGTCTGGAGTGCGAAGTAGAAGAAGCAAAAGAAGGAGAAGGAGAAGGTGAAGTCTGGAGGGTGAATCAGAAGAAGTAGAAGAAGGAGAAGGAGAAGGTGAAGTCAGGAGGGTGAATCAGAAGAAGTAGAAGAAGGAGAAGGTGAAGTCAGGAGGGTGAATCAGAAGAAGCAGAAGAAGGAGAAGGAGAAGGTGAAGTCTGGAGGGTGAATCAGAAGAATCAGAAGAAGGAGAAGGAGAAGGTGAAGTCTGGAGGGTGAATCAGAAGAAGCAGAAGAAAGAGAAGGAGAAGGTGAAGTCTGGAGGGTGAATCAGAAGAAGCAGAAGAAGGAGAAGGAGAAGGTGAAGTCTGGAGGGTGAATCAGAAGAAGCAGAAGAAGGAGAAGGAGAAGGTGAAGTCTGGAGGGTGAATCAGAAGAAGCAGAAGAAGGAGAAGGAGAAGGTGAAGTCTGGAGGGTGAATCAGAAGAAGCAGAAGAAGGAGAAGGAGAAGGTGAAGTCTGGAGGGTGAATCAGAAGAAGCAGAATAAGGAGAAGGAGAAGGTGAAGTCTGGAGGGTGAATCAGAAGAAGCAGAAAAAGGAGAAGCAGAAGGTGAAGTCTGAAGGGTGAATCAGAAGAAGTAGAAGAAGGAGAAGGAGAAGGTGAAGTCTGGAGGGTGAAGCAGAAGAAGTAGAAGAAGGAGAAGGAGAAGGTGAAGTCAGGAGGGTGAATCAGAAGAAGTAGAAGAAGGAGAAGGAGAAGGTGAAGTCAGGGGGGTGAATCAGAAGAAGCAGAAGAAGGAGAAGGAGAAGGTGAAGTCTGGAGGGTGAATCAGAAGAATCAGGAGAAGGAGAAGGTGAAGTCTGGAGGGTGAATCAGAAGAAGCAGAAGAAAGAGAAGGAGAAGGTGAAGTCTGGAGGGTGAAGCAGAAGAAACAGAAGAAGGAGAAGGAGAAGGTGAAGACTGGAGGGTGAATCAGAAGAAGTAGAAGAAGGAGAAGGAGAAGGTGAAGTCTGGAGGGTGAATCAGAAGAAGTAGAAGAAGGAGAAGGAGAAGGTGAAGTCTGGAGGGTGAATCAGAAGAAGCAGAAGAAGGAGAAGGAGAAGGTGAAGTCTGGAGGGTGAATCAGAAGAAGCAGAAGAAGGAGAAGGAGAAGATGATGTCTGGAGGGTGAATCAGAAGAAGTAGAAGAAGGAGAAGGAGAAGGTGAGGTCTGGAGGGTGAATCAGAAGAAGCAGAAGAAGGAGAAGGAGAAGGTGAAGTCTGGAGGGTGAATCAGAAGATGCAGAAGAAGGAGAAGGAGAAGGTGAAGTCTGGAGGGTGAATCAGAAGAAGCAGAAGAAGGAGAAGGAGAAGGTGAAGTCAGGAGGGTGAATCAGAAGAAGCAGAAGAAGGAGAAGGAGAAGGTGAAGTTAGGAGGGTGAATCAGAAGAAGCAGAAGAAGGAGAAGGAGCAGGTGATGTCAGGGGGATGAAGCAGAAGAAGTAGAAGAAGGAGAAGGAGAAGGTGAAGTCAGGACGGTGAAGCAGAAGAAGCAGAAGAAGGAGAAGGAGAAGGTGAAGTCTGGAGGGTGAATCAGAAGAAGTAGAAGAAGGAGAAGGAGAAGGTCAAGTCTGGAGGGTGAATCAGAAGAAGTAGAATAAGGAGAAGGAGAAGGTGAAGTCTGGAGGGTGAAGCAGAAGAAGTAGAAGAAGGAGAAGGAGAAGGTGAAGTCAGGAGGGTGAATCAGAAGAAGTAGAAGAAGGAGAAGGAGAAGGTGAAGTCAGGAGGGTGAATCAGAAGAAGCAGAAGAAGGAGAAGGAGAAGGTGAAGTCTGGAGGGTGAATCAGAAGAATCAGAAGAAGGAGAAGGAGAAGGTGAAGTCTGGAGGGTGAATCAGAAGAAGCAGAAGAAAGAGAAGGAGAAGTTGAAGTCTGGAGGGTGAATCAGAAGAAGTAGAAGAAGGAGAAGGAGAAGGTGAAGTCTGGAGTGTGAATCAGAAGAAGCAGAAGAAGGAGAAGGAGAAGGTGAAGTCTAGAGGGTGAATCAGAAGAAGCAGAATAAGGAGAAGGAGAAGGTGAAGTCTGGAGGGTGAATCAGAAGAAGCAGAAGAAGGAGAAGGAGAAGGTGAAGTCTGGAGGGTGAATCAGAAGAAGTAGAAGAAGGAGAAGGAGAAGGTGAAGTCTGGAGGGTGAAGCAGAAGAAGTAGAAGAAGGAGAAGGAGAAGGTGAAGTCAGGAGGGTGAATCAGAAGAAGTAGAAGAAGGAGAAGGAGAAGGTGAAGTCAGGAGGGTGAATCAGAAGAAGCAGAAGAAGGAGAAGGAGAAGGTGAAGTCTGGAGGGTGAATCAGAAGAAGCAGAGGAAGGAGAAGGAGAAGGTGAAGTCTGGAGGGTGAATCAGAAGAAGCAGAAGAAGGAGAAGGAGAAGATGAAGTCTGGAGGGTGAATCAGAAGAAGCAGAATAAGGAGAAGGAGAAGGTGAAGTCTGGAGGGTGAATCAGAAGAAGCAGAATAAGGAGAAGGAGAAGGTGAAGTCAGGAGGGGGAATCAGAAGAAGTAGAAGAAGAAGTAGGAGAAGGTGAAGTCAGGAGGGTGAATCAGAAGAAGCAGAAGAAGGAGAAGGAGAAGGTGAAGTCTGGAGGGTGAATCAGAAGAATCAGAAGAAGGAGAAGTAGAAGGTGAAGTCTGGAGGGTGAATCAGAAGAAGCAGAAGAAAGAGAAGGAGAAGGTGAAGTCTGGAGGGTGAAGCAGAAGAAACAGAAGAAGGAGAAGGAGAAGGTGAAGACTGGAGGGTGAATCAGAAGAAGTAGAAGAAGGAGAAGGAGAAGGTGAAGTCTGGAGGGTGAATCAGAAGAAGTAGAAGAAGGAGAAGGATAAGGTGAAGTCTGGAGGGTGAATCAGAAGAAGCAGAAGAAGGAGAAGGAGAAGGTGAAGTCTGGAGGGTGAATCAGAAGAAGCAGAAGAAGGAGAAGGAGAAGATGAAGTCTGGAGGGTGAATCAGAAGAAGTAGAAGAAGGAGAAGGAGAAGGTGAAGTCTGGAGGGTGAATCAGAAGTAGTAGAAGAAGGAGAAGGAGAAGGTGAAGTCTGGACGGTGAATCAGAAGAAACAGAAGAAGGAGAAGGTGAAGTCTGGAGGATGAATCAGAAGAAGTAGAAGAAGGAGAAGGGGTAGTCTGGAGGGTGAATCAGAAGAAGTAGACGAAGGAGAAGGAGAAGGTGAAGTCTGGAGGGTGAATCAGAAGAAGCAGAAGAAGGAGAAGGAGAAGGTGAAGTCTGGAGGGTGAATCAGAAGAAGCAGAAGAAGGAGAAGGAGAAGATGAAGTCTGGAGGGTGAATCAGAAGAAGTAGAAGAAGGAGAAGGAGAAGGTGAAGTCTGGAGGGTGAATCAGAAGTAGTAGAAGAAGGAGAAGGAGAAGGTGAAGTCTGGACGGTGAATCAGAAGATACAGAAGAAGGAGAAGGTGAAGTCTGGAGGGTGAATCAGAAGAAGTAGAAGAAGGAGAAGGAGAAGGTGTAGTCTGGAGGGTGAATCAGAAGAAGTAGACGAAGGAGAAGGAGAAGGTGAAGTCTGGAGGGTGAATCAGAAGAAGCAGAAGAAGGAGAAGGAGAAGGTGAAGTCTGGAGGGTGAATCAGAAGAAGCAGAAAAAGGAGAAGGAGAAGGTGAAGTCTGAAGGGTGAATCAGAAGAAGTAGAAGAAGGAGAAGGAGAAGGTGAAGTCTGGAGGGTGAAGCAGAAGAAGTAGAAGAAGGAGCAGGAGAAGGTGAAGTCAGGAGGGTGAATCAGAAGAAGTAGAAGAAGGAGAAGGAGAAGATGAAGTCAGGAGGGTGAATCATAAGAAGCAGAAGAAGGAGAAGGAGAAGGTGAAGTCTGGAGGGTGAATCAGAAGAATCAGAAGAAGGAGAAGGAGAAGGTGAAGTCTGGAGGGTGAATCAGAAGAAGCAGAAGAAGGAGAAGGAGAAGGTGAAGTCTGGAGGGAGAAGCAGATGAAGTAGAAGAAGGAGAAGGAGAAGGTGAAGTCTGGAGGGTGAATCAGAAGAAGTAGAAGAAGGAGAAGGAGAAGGTGAAGTCTGGAGGGTGAATCAGAAGAAGCAGAAGAAAGAGAAGGAGAAGGTGAAGTCTGGAGGGTGAATCAGAAGAACCAGAAGAAGGAGAAGGAGAAGGTGAAGTCTGGAGGGAGAAGCAGAAGAAGCAGAAGAAGGAGAAGGAGAAGATGAAGTCTGGAGGGTGAATCAGAAGAAGCAGAATAAGGAGAAGGAGAAGGTGAAGTCTGGAGGGTGAATCCGAAGAAGCAGAATAAGGAGAAGGAGAAGGTGAAGTCAGGAGGGGGAATCAGAAGAAGTAGAAGAAGAAGTAGGAGAAGGTGAAGTCAGGAGGGTGAATCAGAAGAAGCAGAAGAAGGAGAAGGAGAAGGTGAAGTCTGGAGGGTGAATCAGAAGAATCAGAAGAAGGAGAAGTAGAAGGTGAAGTCTGGAGGGTGAATCAGAAGAAGCAGAAGAAAGAGAAGGAGAAGGTGAAGTCTGGAGGGTGAAGCAGAAGAAACAGAAGAAGGAGAAGGAGAAGGTGAAGACTGGAGGGTGAATCAGAAGAAGTAGAAGAAGGAGAAGGAGAAGGTGAAGTCTGGAGGGTGAATCAGAAGAAGTAGAAGAAGGAGAAGGATAAGGTGAAGTCTGGAGGGTGAATCAGAAGAAGCAGAAGAAGGAGAAGGAGAAGGTGAAGTCTGGAGGGTGAATCAGAAGAAGCAGAAGAAGGAGAAGGAGAAGGTGAAGTCTGGAGGGAGAAGCAGAAGAAGCAGAAGAAGGAGAAGGAGAAGATGAAGTCTGGAGGGTGAATCAGAAGAAGCAGAATAAGGAGAAGGAGAAGGTGAAGTCTGGAGGGTGAATCCGAAGAAGCAGAATAAGGAGAAGGAGAAGGTGAAGTCTGGAGGGAGAAGCAGAAGAAGCAGAAGAAGGAGAAGGAGAAGATGAAGTCTGGAGGGTGAATCAGAAGAAGCAGAATAAGGAGAAGGAGAAGGTGAAGTCTGGAGGGTGAATCCGAAGAAGCAGAATAAGGAGAAGGAGAAGGTGAAGTCAGGAGGGGGAATCAGAAGAAGTAGAAGAAGAAGTAGGAGAAGGTGAAGTCAGGAGGGTGAATCAGAAGAAGCAGAAGAAGGAGAAGGAGAAGGTGAAGTCTGGAGGGTGAATCAGAAGAATCAGAAGAAGGAGAAGTAGAAGGTGAAGTCTGGAGGGTGAATCAGAAGAAGCAGAAGAAAGAGAAGGAGAAGGTGAAGTCTGGAGGGTGAAGCAGAAGAAACAGAAGAAGGAGAAGGAGAAGGTGAAGACTGGAGGGTGAATCAGAAGAAGTAGAAGAAGGAGAAGGAGAAGGTGAAGTCTGGAGGGTGAATCAGAAGAAGTAGAAGAAGGAGAAGGATAAGGTGAAGTCTGGAGGGTGAATCAGAAGAAGCAGAAGAAGGAGAAGGAGAAGGTGAAGTCTGGAGGGTGAATCAGAAGAAGCAGAAGAAGGAGAAGGAGAAGATGAAGTCTGGAGGGTGAATCAGAAGAAGTAGAAGAAGGAGAAGGAGAAGGTGAAGTCTGGAGGGTGAATCAGAAGTAGTAGAAGAAGGAGAAGGAGAAGGTGAAGTCTGGACGGTGAATCAGAAGAAACAGAAGAAGGAGAAGGTGAAGTCTGGAGGATGAATCAGAAGAAGTAGAAGAAGGAGAAGGAGAAGGGGTAGTCTGGAGGGTGAATCAGAAGAAGTAGACGAAGGAGAAGGAGAAGGTGAAGTCTGGAGGGTGAATCAGAAGAAGCAGAAGAAGGAGAAGGAGAAGGTGAAGTCTGGAGGGTGAATCAGAAGAAGCAGAAGAAGGAGAAGGAGAAGATGAAGTCTGGAGGGTGAATCAGAAGAAGTAGAAGAAGGAGAAGGAGAAGGTGAAGTCTGGAGGGGGAATCAGAAGTAGTAGAAGAAGGAGAAGGAGAAGGTGAAGTCTGGACGGTGAATCAGAAGAAACAGAAGAAGGAGAAGGTGAAGTCTGGAGGGTGAATCAGAAGAAGTAGAAGAAGGAGAAGGAGAAGGTGTAGTCTGGAGGGTGAATCAGAAGAAGTAGACGAAGGAGAAGGAGAAGGTGAAGTCTGGAGGGTGAATCAGAAGAAGCAGAAGAAGGAGAAGGAGAAGGTGAAGTCTGGAGGGTGAATCAGAAGAAGCAGAAAAAGGAGAAGGAGAAGGTGAAGTCTGAAGGGTGAATCAGAAGAAGTAGAAGAAGGAGAAGGAGAAGGTGAAGTCTGGAGGGTGAAGCAGAAGCAGTAGAAGAAGGAGCAGGAGAAGGTGAAGTCAGGAGGGTGAATCAGAAGAAGTAGAAGAAGGAGAAGGAGAAGATGAAGTCAGGAGGGTGAATCATAAGAAGCAGAAGAAGGAGAAGGAGAAGGTGAAGTCTGGAGGGTGAATCAGAAGAATCAGAAGAAGGAGAAGGAGAAGGTGAAGTCTGGAGGGTGAATCAGAAGAAGCAGAAGAAGGAGAAGGAGAAGATGAAGTCTGGAGGGTGAATCAGAAGAAGTAGAAGAAGGAGAAGGAGAAGGTGAAGTCTGGAGGGTGAATCAGAAGTAGTAGAAGAAGGAGAAGGAGAAGGTGAAGTCTGGACGGTGAATCAGAAGATACAGAAGAAGGAGAAGGTGAAGTCTGGAGGGTGAATCAGAAGAAGTAGAAGAAGGAGAAGGAGAAGGTGTAGTCTGGAGGGTGAATCAGAAGAAGTAGACGAAGGAGAAGGAGAAGGTGAAGTCTGGAGGGTGAATCAGAAGAAGCAGAAGAAGGAGAAGGAGAAGGTGAAGTCTGGAGGGTGAATCAGAAGAAGCAGAAAAAGGAGAAGGAGAAGGTGAAGTCTGAAGGGTGAATCAGAAGAAGTAGAAGAAGGAGAAGGAGAAGGTGAAGTCTGGAGGGTGAAGCAGAAGAAGTAGAAGAAGGAGCAGGAGAAGGTGAAGTCAGGAGGGTGAATCAGAAGAAGTAGAAGAAGGAGAAGGAGAAGATGAAGTCAGGAGGGTGAATCATAAGAAGCAGAAGAAGGAGAAGGAGAAGGTGAAGTCTGGAGGGTGAATCAGAAGAATCAGAAGAAGGAGAAGGAGAAGGTGAAGTCTGGAGGGTGAATCAGAAGAAGCAGAAGAAGGAGAAGGAGAAGGTGAAGTCTGGAGGGAGAAGCAGATGAAGTAGAAGAAGGAGAAGGAGAAGGTGAAGTCTGGAGGGTGAATCAGAAGAAGTAGAAGAAGGAGAAGGAGAAGGTGAAGTCTGGAGGGTGAATCAGAAGAAGCAGAAGAAAGAGAAGGAGAAGGTGAAGTCTGGAGGGTGAATCAGTAGAACCAGAAGAAGGAGAAGGAGAAGGTGAAGTCTGGAGGGAGAAGCAGAAGAAGCAGAAGAAGGAGAAGGAGAAGATGAAGTCTGGAGGGTGAATCAGAAGAAGCAGAATAAGGAGAAGGAGAAGGTGAAGTCTGGAGGGTGAATCCGAAGAAGCAGAATAAGGAGAAGGAGAAGGTGAAGTCAGGAGGGGGAATCAGAAGAAGTAGAAGAAGAAGTAGGAGAAGGTGAAGTCAGGAGGGTGAATCAGAAGAAGCAGAAGAAGGAGAAGGAGAAGGTGAAGTCTGGAGGGTGAATCAGAAGAATCAGAAGAAGGAGAAGTAGAAGGTGAAGTCTGGAGGGTGAATCAGAAGAAGCAGAAGAAAGAGAAGGAGAAGGTGAAGTCTGGAGGGTGAAGCAGAAGAAACAGAAGAAGGAGAAGGAGAAGGTGAAGACTGGAGGGTGAATCAGAAGAAGTAGAAGAAGGAGAAGGAGAAGGTGAAGTCTGGAGGGTGAATCAGAAGAAGTAGAAGAAGGAGAAGGATAAGGTGAAGTCTGGAGGGTGAATCAGTAGAAGCAGAAGAAGGAGAAGGAGAAGGTGAAGTCTGGAGGGTGAATCAGAAGAAGCAGAAGAAGGAGAAGGAGAAGATGAAGTCTGGAGGGTGAATCAGAAGAAGTAGAAGAAGGAGAAGGAGAAGGTGAAGTCTGGAGGGTGAATCAGAAGTAGTAGAAGAAGGAGAAGGAGAAGGTGAAGTCTGGACGGTGAATCAGAAGAAACAGAAGAAGGAGAAGGTGAAGTCTGGAGGATGAATCAGAAGAAGTAGAAGAAGGAGAAGGAGAAGGGGTAGTCTGGAGGGTGAATCAGAAGAAGTAGACGAAGGAGAAGGAGAAGGTGAAGTCTGGAGGGTGAATCAGAAGAAGCAGAAGAAGGAGAAGGAGAAGGTGAAGTCTGGAGGGTGAATCAGAAGAAGCAGAAGAAGGAGAAGGAGAAGATGAAGTCTGGAGGGTGAATCAGAAGAAGTAGAAGAAGGAGAAGGAGAAGGTGAAGTCTGGAGGGTGAATCAGAAGTAGTAGAAGAAGGAGAAGGAGAAGGTGAAGTCTGGACGGTGAATCAGAAGAAACAGAAGAAGGAGAAGGTGAAGTCTGGAGGGTGAATCAGAAGAAGTAGAAGAAGGAGAAGGAGAAGGTGTAGTCTGGAGGGTGAATCAGAAGAAGTAGACGAAGGAGAAGGAGAAGGTGAAGTCTGGAGGGTGAATCAGAAGAAGCAGAAGAAGGAGAAGGAGAAGGTGAAGTCTGGAGGGTGAATCAGAAGAAGCAGAAAAAGGAGAAGGAGAAGGTGAAGTCTGAAGGGTGAATCAGAAGAAGTAGAAGAAGGAGAAGGAGAAGGTGAAGTCTGGAGGGTGAAGCAGAAGAAGTAGAAGAAGGAGCAGGAGAAGGTGAAGTCAGGAGGGTGAATCAGAAGAAGTAGAAGAAGGAGAAGGAGAAGATGAAGTCAGGAGGGTGAATCATAAGAAGCAGAAGAAGGAGAAGGAGAAGGTGAAGTCTGGAGGGTGAATCAGAAGAATCAGAAGAAGGAGAAGGAGAAGGTGAAGTCTGGAGGGTGAATCAGAAGAAGCAGAAGAAGGAGAAGGAGAAGGTGAAGTCTGGAGGGAGAAGCAGATGAAGTAGAAGAAGGAGAAGGAGAAGGTGAAGTCTGGAGGGTGAATCAGAAGAAGTAGAAGAAGGAGAAGGAGAAGGTGAAGTCTGGAGGGTGAATCAGAAGAAGCAGAAGAAAGAGAAGGAGAAGGTGAAGTCTGGAGGGTGAATCAGAAGAACCAGAAGAAGGAGAAGGAGAAGGTGAAGTCTGGAGGGAGAAGCAGAAGAAGTAGAAGAAGGAGAAGGAGAAGGTGAAGTCTGGAGGGTGAATCAGAAGAAACAGAAGAAGGAGAAGGAGAAGGTGAAGTCTGGAGGGTGAATCAGAGGAAGTAGAAGAAGGAGAAGGAGAAGGTGTAGTCTGGAGGGTGAATCAGAAGAAGTAGACGAAGGAGAAGGAGAAGGTGAAGTCTGGAGGGTGAACCAGAAGAAGCAGAAGAAGGAGAAGGAGAAGGTGAAGTCTGCAGGGTGAATCAGAAGAAGTAGAAGAAGGAGAAGGAGAGGGTGAAGTCTGGAGGGTGGATCAGAAGAAGCAGAAGAAGGAGAAGGAGAAGGTGAAGTCTGGAGGTTGAATCAGAAGAAGCAGAAGAAGGAGAAGGAGAAGGTGAAGTCTGGAGGGTGAATCAGAAGAATCAGAAGAAGGAGAAGGAGAAGGTGAAGTCTGGAGGGTGAATCAGAAGAAGCAGAAGAAGGAGAAGGAGAAGGTGGAGTCTGGAGGGAGAAGCAGATGAAGTAGAAGAAGGAGAAGGAGAAGATGAAGTCTGGAGGGTGAATCAGAAGAAGTAGAAGAAGGAGAAGGAGAAGGTGAAGTCTGGAGGGTGAATCAGAAGAAGCAGAAGAAAGAGAAGGAGAAGGTGAAGTCTGGAGGGTGAATCAGAAGAACCAGAAGAAGGAGAAGGAGAAGGTGAAGTCTGGAGGGAGAAGCAGAAGAAGTAGAAGAAGGAGAAGGAGAAGGTGAAGTCTGGAGGGTGAATCAGAAGAAACAGAAGAAGGAGAAGGAGAAGGTGAAGTCTGGAGGGTGAATCAGAGGAAGTAGAAGAAGGAGAAGGAGAAGGTGTAGTCTGGAGGGTGAATCAGAAGAAGTAGACGAAGGAGAAGGAGAAGGTGAAGTCTGGAGGGTGAACCAGAAGAAGCAGAAGAAGGAGAAGGAGAAGGTGAAGTCTGGAGGGTGAATCAGAAGAAGTAGAAGAAGGAGAAGGAGAGGGTGAAGTCTGGAGGGTGGATCAGAAGAAGCAGAAGAATAGAAGGAGAAGGTGAAGTCTGGAGGTTGAATCAGAAGAAGCAGAAGAAGGAGAAGGAGAAGGTGAAGTCAGGAGGGTGAATCAGAAGAAGTATAAAAAGGAGAAGGAGAAGGTGAGGTCTGGAGGGTGAATCAGAAGAAGCAGAAGAAGGAGAAGGAGAAGGTGAAGTCTGAAGGCTGAATCAGAAGAAGCAGAAGAAGGAGAAGGTGAAGGTGAAGGCTGGAGGGTGAATCAGGAGAAGCAGAAGAAGGAGAAGGAGAAGGTGAAGTCTGGAGGGTGAATCAGAAGAAGCAGAAGAAAGAGAAGGAGATGGTGAAGTCTGGAGGGTGAAGCAGAAGAAGCAGAAGAAGGAGAAGGAGAAGGTGAAGACTGGAGGGTGAATCAGAAGAAGTAGAGGAAGGAGAAGGAGAAGGTGAAGTCTGGAGGGTGAATCAGAAGAAGTAGAAGAAGGAGAAGGAGAAGGTGAAGTCTGGAGGGTGAATCAGAAGAAGCAGAAGAAGGAGAAGGAGAAGGTGAAGTCTGGAGGGTGAATCAGAAGAAGCAGAAGAAGGAGAAGGAGGAGATGAAGTCTGGAGGTTGAGTCAGAAGAAGTAGAAGAAGGAGAAGGAGAAGGTGAGGTCTGGAGGGTGAATCAGAAGAAGCAGAAGAAGGAGAAGGAGAAGGTGAAGTCTGGAGGGTGAATCAGAAGAAGCAGAAGAAGGAGAAGGAGAAGGTGAAGTCTGGAGGGTGAATCAGAAGAAGCAGAAGAAGGAGAAGGAGAAGGTGAAGTCAGGAGGGTGAATCAGAAGAAGCAGAAGAAGGAGAAGGAGAAGGTGAAGTTAGGAGGGTGAATCAGAAGAAGCAGAAGAAGGAGAAGGAGAAGGTGTAGTCAGGGGGGTGAAGCAGAAGTAGTAGAAGAAGGAGAAGGAGAAGGTGAAGTCAGGAGGGTGAAGCAGAAGAAGCAGAAGAAGGAGAAGGAGAAGGTGAAGTCTGGAGGGCGCAGCAGAAAAAGCAGAAGAAGGAGAAGGAGAAGGTGAAGTCTGGAGGGTGAAGCAGAAGAAGCAGAAGAAGGAGAAGGAGAAGGTGAAGTCTGGAGGGTGAATCCGAAGAAGTAGAAGAAGGAGAAGGAGAAGGTGAAGTCAGGAGGGTGAAGCAGAAGAAGCAGAAGAAGGAGAAGGAGAAGGTGAAGTCTGGAGGGTGAAGCAGAAGAAGCAGAAGATGGAGAAGGAGAAGGTGAAGTCTGGAGGGCGAAGCAGAAGAAGCAGAAGAAGGAGAAGGAGAAGGTGAAGTCTGGAGGGTGAATCAGGAGAAGTAGAAGAAGGAGAAGGAGAAGGTGAAGTCAGGAGGGTGAAGCAGAAGAAGCAGAAGAAGGAGAAGGAGAAGGTGAAGTCAGGAGGGTGAAGCAGAAGAAGCAGAAGAAGGAGAAGGAGAAGGTGAAGTCTGGAGGGTGAAGCAGAAGAAGCAGAAGAAGGAGAAGGAGAAGGTGAAGTCAGGAGGGTGAATCAGAAGAAGTAGAAGAAGGAGAAGGAGAAGGTGAAGTCTGGAGGGTGAATCAGAAGAAGTAGAAGATGGAGAAGGAGAAGGTGAAGTCTGGAGGGTGAATCAGAAGAAGCAGAAGAAGGAGAAGGAGAAGGTGAAGTCTGGAGGGAGAAGCAGAAGAAGTAGAAGAAGGAGAAGGAGAAGGTGAAGTCTGGAGGGTGAATCAGAAGAAGAAGAAGAAGGAGAAGGAGAAGGTGAAGTCTGGAGGGTGAATCAGTAGAAGTAGAAGAAGGAGAAGGAGAAGGTGAAGTCTGGAGGGTGAATCAGAAGAAGCAGAAGAAGGAGAAGGAGAAGGTGAAGTCTGGAGGGTGAATCAGAAGAAGTAGAAGAAGGAGAAGGAGATGGTGTAGTCTGGAGGGTGAATCAGAAGAAGTAGACGAAGGAGAAGGTGAAGGTGAAGTCTGGAGGGTGAATCAGAAGAAGCAGAAGAAGGAGAAGGAGAAGGTGAAGTCAGGGGGGTGAAGCAGAAGAAGTAGAAGAAGGAGAAGGAGAAGGTGAAGTCAGGAGGGTGAAGCAGAAGAAGCAGAAGAAGGAGAAGGAGAAGGTGAAGTCTGGAGGGCGCAGCAGAAAAAGCAGAAGAAGGAGAACGAGAAGGTGAAGTCTGGAGGGTGAAGCAGAAGATGCAGAAGAAGGAGAAGGAGAAGGTGAAGTCTGGAGGGTGAATCCGAAGAAGTAGAAGAAGGGGAAGGAGAAGGTGAAGTCAGGAGGGTGAAGCAGAAGAAGCAGAAGAAGGAGAAGGAGAAGGTGAAGTCTGGAGGGTGAAGCAGAAGAAGCAGAAGATGGAGAAGGAGAAGGTGAAGTCTGGAGGGCGAAGCAGAAGAAGCAGAAGAAGGAGAAGGAGAAGGTGAAGTCTGGAGGGTGAAGAAGAAGAAGCAGAAGAAGGAGAAGGAGAAGGTGAAGTCTGGAGGGTGAATCAGGAGAAGTAGAAGAAGGAGAAGGAGAAGGTGAAGTCAGGAGGGTGAAGCAGAAGAAGCAGAACAAGGAGAAGGAGAAGGTGAAGTCAGGAGGGTGAAGCAGAAGAAGCAGAAGAAGGAGAAGGAGAAGGTGAAGTCTGGAGGGTGAAGCAGAAGAAGCAGAAGAAGGAGAAGGAGAAGGTGAAGTCAGGAGGGTGAATCAGAAGAAGTAGAAGAAGGAGAAGGAGAAGGTGAAGTCTGGAGGGTGAATCAGAAGAAGTAGAAGATGGAGAAGGAGAAGGTGAAGTCTGGAGGGTGAATCAGAAGAAGTAGAAGAAGGAGAAGGAGAAGGTGAAGTCTGGAGGGTGAATCAGAAGAAGCAGAAGAAGGAGAAGGAGAAGGTGAAGTCTGGAGGGAGAAGCAGAAGAAGTAGAAGAAGGAGAAGGAGAAGGTGAAGTCTGGAGGGTGAATCAGAAGAAGCAGAAGAAGGAGAAGGAGAAGATGAAGTCTGGAGGGTGAATCAGAAGAAGTAGAAGAAGGAGTAGGAGAAGGAGAAGTCTGGAGGGTGAATCAGAAGAAGCAGAAGAAGGAGAAGGAGATGGTGAAGTCTGGAGGGTGAATCAGAAGAAGCAGAAGAAGGAGAAGGAGAAGGTGAAGTCTGGAGGGTGAATCAGAAGAAGTAGAAGACGGAGAAGGAGAAGGTGAAGTCTGGATGCTGGAGGGTGAAGCAGAAGAAGTAGAAGAAGGAGAAGGAGAAGGTGAAGTCAGGAGGGTGAATCAGAAGAGGTAGAAGAAGGAGAAGGTGAAGGTGAAGTCAGGAGGGTGAATCAGAAGAAGCAGAAGAAGGAGAAGGAGAAGGTGAAGTCTGGAGAGTGAATCAGAAGAATCAGAAGAAGGAGAAGGAGAAGGTGAAGTCTGGAGGGTGAATCAGAAGAAGCTGAAGAAAGAGAAGGAGAAGGTGAAGTCTGGAGGGTGAAGCAGAAGAAGCAGAAGATGGAAAAGTAGAAGGTGAAGTCTGGAGGGCGAAGCAGAAGAAGCAGAAGAAGGAGAAGGAGAAGGTGAAGTCTGGAGGGTGAAGCAGAAGAAGCAGAAGAAGGAGAAGGAGAAGGTGAAGTCTGGAGGGTGAATCAGGAGAAGTAGAAGAAGGAGAAGGAGAAGGTGAAGTCAGGAGGGTGAAGCAGGAGAAGCAGAAGAAGGAGAAGGAGAAGGTGAAGTCTGGAGGTTGAAGCAGAAGAAGCAGAAGATGGAGAAGGAGAAGGTGAAGTCTGGAGGGCGAAGCAGAAGAAGCAGAAGAAGGAGAAGGAGAAGGTGAAGTCTGGAGGGTGAAGCAGAAGAAGCAGAAGAAGGAGAAGGAGAAGGTGAAGTCTGGAGGGTGAATCAGGAGAAGTAGAAGAAGGAGAAGGAGAAGGTGAAGTCAGGAGGGTGAAGCAGAAGAAGCAGAACAAGGAGAAGGAGAAGGTGAAGTCAGGAGGGTGAAGCAGAAGAAGCAGAAGAAGGAGAAGGAGAAGGTGAAGTCTGGAGGGTGAAGCAGAAGAAGCAGAAGAAGGAGAAGGAAAAGGTGAAGTCAGGAGGGTGAATCAGAAGAAGTAGAAGAAGGAGAAGGAGAAGGTGAAGTCTGGAGGGTGAATCAGAAGAAGTAGAAGATGGAGAAGGAGAAGGTGAAGTCTGGAGGGTGAATCAGAAGAAGTAGAAGAAGGAGAATGAGAAGGTGAAGTCTGGAGGGTGAATCAGAAGAAGCAGAAGAAGGAGAAGGAGAAGGTGAAGTCTGGAGGGAGAAGCAGAAGAAGTAGAAGAACGAGAAGGAGAAGGTGAAGTCTGGAGGGTGAATCAGAAGAAGAAGAAGAAGGAGAAGGAGAAGGTGAAGTCTGGAGGGTGAATCAGTAGAAGTAGAAGAAGGAGAAGGAGAAGGTGAAGTCTGGAGGGTGAATCAGAAGAAGCAGAAGAAGGAGAAGGAGAAGGTGAAGTCTGGAGGGTGAATCAGAAGAAGTAGAAGAAGGAGAAGGAGATGGTGTAGTCTGGAGGGTGAATCAGAAGAAGTAGACGAAGGAAAAGGAGAAGGTGAAGTCTGGAGGGTGAATCAGAAGAAGCAGAAGAAGGAGAAGGAGAAGGTGAAGTCTGGAGAGTGAATCAGAAGAATCAGAAGAAGGAGAAGGAGAAGGTGAAGTCTGGAGGGTGAATCAGAAGAAGCTGAAGAAAGAGAAGGAGAAGGTGAAGTCTGGAGGGTGAAGCAGAAGAAGCAGAAGATGGAAAAGTAGAAGGTGAAGTCTGGAGGGCGAAGCAGAAGAAGCAGAAGAAGGAGAAGGAGAAGGTGAAGTCTGGAGGGTGAAGCAGAAGAAGCAGAAGAAGGAGAAGGAGAAGGTGAAGTCTGGAGGGTGAATCAGGAGAAGTAGAAGAAGGAGAAGGAGAAGGTGAAGTCAGGAGGGTGAAGCAGGAGAAGCAGAAGAAGGAGAAGGAGAAGGTGAAGTCTGGAGGGTGAAGCAGAAGAAGCAGAAGATGGAGAAGGAGAAGGTGAAGTCTGGAGGGCGAAGCAGAAGAAGCAGAAGAAGGAGAAGGAGAAGGTGAAGTCTGGAGGGTGAAGCAGAAGAAGCAGAAGAAGGAGAAGGAGAAGGTGAAGTCTGGAGGGTGAATCAGGAGAAGTAGAAGAAGGAGAAGGAGAAGGTGAAGTCAGGAGGGTGAAGCAGAAGAAGCAGAACAAGGAGAAGGAGAAGGTGAAGTCTGGAGGGTGAATCAGGAGAAGTAGAAGAAGGAGAAGGAGAAGGTGAAGTCTGGAGGGTGAATCAGAAGAAGTAGAAGAAGGAGAATGAGAAGGTGAAGTCTGGAGGGTGAATCAGAAGAAGCAGAAGAAGGAGAAGGAGAAGGTGAAGTCTGGAGGGAGAAGCAGAAGAAGTAGAAGAACGAGAAGGAGAAGGTGAAGTCTGGAGGGTGAATCAGAAGAAGAAGAAGAAGGAGAAGGAGAAGGTGAAGTCTGGAGGGTGAATCAGTAGAAGTAGAAGAAGGAGAAGGAGAAGGTGAAGTCTGGAGGGTGAATCAGAAGAAGCAGAAGAAGGAGAAGGAGAAGGTGAAGTCTGGAGGGTGAATCAGAAGAAGTAGAAGAAGGAGAAGGAGATGGTGTAGTCTGGAGGGTGAATCAGAAGAAGTAGACGAAGGAAAAGGAGAAGGTGAAGTCTGGAGGGTGAATCAGAAGAAGCAGAAGAAGGAGAAGGAGAAGGTGAAGTCTAGAGGGTGAATCAGAAGAAGTAGAAGAAGGAGAAGGAGAAGGTGAAGTCTGGAGGGCGAAGCAGAAGAAGCAGAAGAAGGAGAAGGAGAAGGTGAAGTCTGGAGGGTGAAGCAGAAGAAGCAGAAGATGGAGAAGGAGAAGGTGAAGTCTGGAGGGCGAAGCAGAAGAAGCAGAAGAAGGAGAAGGAGAAGGTGAAGTCTGGAGGGTGAAGCAGAAGAAGCAGAAGAAGGAGAAGGAGAAGGTGAAGTCTGGAGGGTGAATCAGGAGAAGTAGAAGAAGGAGAAGGAGAAGGTGAAGTCAGGAGGGTGAAGCAGAAGAAGCAGAACAAGGAGAAGGAGAAGGTGAAGTCAGGAGGGTGAAGCAGAAGAAGCAGAAGAAGGAGAAGGAGAAGGTGAAGTCTGGAGGGTGAAGCAGAAGAAGCAGAAGAAGGAGAAGGAGAAGGTGAAGTCTGGAGGGTGAAGCAGAAGAAGCAGAAGAAGGAGAAGGAGAAGGTGAAGTCAGGAGGGTGAATCAGAAGAAGTAGAAGAAGGAGAAGGAGAAGGTGAAGTCTGGAGGGTGAATCAGAAGAAGTAGAAGATGGAGAAGGAGAAGGTGAAGTCTGGAGGGTGAATCAGAAGAAGCAGAAGAAGGAGAAGGAGAAGGTGAAGTCTGGAGGGAGAAGCAGAAGAAGTAGAAGAAGGAGAAGGAGAAGGTGAAGTCTGGAGGGTGAATCAGAAGAAGAAGAAGAAGGAGAAGGAGAAGGTGAAGTCTGGAGGGTGAATCAGTAGAAGTAGAAGAAGGAGAAGGAGAAGGTGAAGTCTGGAGGGTGAATCAGAAGAAGCAGAAGAAGGAGAAGGAGAAGGTGAAGTCTGGAGGGTGAATCAGAAGAAGTAGAAGAAGGAGAAGGAGATGGTGTAGTCTGGAGGGTGAATCAGAAGAAGTAGACGAAGGAGAAGGTGAAGGTGAAGTCTGGAGGGTGAATCAGAAGAAGCAGAAGAAGGAGAAGGAGAAGGTGAAGTCAGGGGGGTGAAGCAGAAGAAGTAGAAGAAGGAGAAGGAGAAGGTGAAGTCAGGAGGGTGAAGCAGAAGAAGCAGAAGAAGGAGAAGGAGAAGGTGAAGTCTGGAGGGCGCAGCAGAAAAAGCAGAAGAAGGAGAACGAGAAGGTGAAGTCTGGAGGGTGAAGCAGAAGATGCAGAAGAAGGAGAAGGAGAAGGTGAAGTCTGGAGGGTGAATCCGAAGAAGTAGAAGAAGGGGAAGGAGAAGGTGAAGTCAGGAGGGTGAAGCAGAAGAAGCAGAAGAAGGAGAAGGAGAAGGTGAAGTCTGGAGGGTGAAGCAGAAGAAGCAGAAGATGGAGAAGGAGAAGGTGAAGTCTGGAGGGCGAAGCAGAAGAAGCAGAAGAAGGAGAAGGAGAAGGTGAAGTCTGGAGGGTGAAGAAGAAGAAGCAGAAGAAGGAGAAGGAGAAGGTGAAGTCTGGAGGGTGAATCAGGAGAAGTAGAAGAAGGAGAAGGAGAAGGTGAAGTCAGGAGGGTGAAGCAGAAGAAGCAGAACAAGGAGAAGGAGAAGGTGAAGTCAGGAGGGTGAAGCAGAAGAAGCAGAAGAAGGAGAAGGAGAAGGTGAAGTCTGGAGGGTGAAGCAGAAGAAGCAGAAGAAGGAGAAGGAGAATGTGAAGTCAGGAGGGTGAATCAGAAGAAGTAGAAGAAGGAGAAGGAGAAGGTGAAGTCTGGAGGGTGAATCAGAAGAAGTAGAAGATGGAGAAGGAGAAGGTGAAGTCTGGAGGGTGAATCAGAAGAAGTAGAAGAAGGAGAAGGAGAAGGTGAAGTCTGGAGGGTGAATCAGAAGAAGCAGAAGAAGGAGAAGGAGAAGGTGAAGTCTGGAGGGAGAAGCAGAAGAAGTAGAAGAAGGAGAAGGAGAAGGTGAAGTCTGGAGGGTGAATCAGAAGAAGCAGAAGAAGGAGAAGGAGAAGATGAAGTCTGGAGGGTGAATCAGAAGAAGTAGAAGAAGGAGTAGGAGAAGGAGAAGTCTGGAGGGTGAATCAGAAGAAGCAGAAGAAGGAGAAGGAGATGGTGAAGTCTGGAGGGTGAATCAGAAGAAGCAGAAGAAGGAGAAGGAGAAGGTGAAGTCTGGAGGGTGAATCAGAAGAAGTAGAAGACGGAGAAGGAGAAGGTGAAGTCTGGATGCTGGAGGGTGAAGCAGAAGAAGTAGAAGAAGGAGAAGGAGAAGGTGAAGTCAGGAGGGTGAATCAGAAGAGGTAGAAGAAGGAGAAGGTGAAGGTGAAGTCAGGAGGGTGAATCAGAAGAAGCAGAAGAAGGAGAAGGAGAAGGTGAAGTCTGGAGAGTGAATCAGAAGAATCAGAAGAAGGAGAAGGAGAAGGTGAAGTCTGGAGGGTGAATCAGAAGAAGCTGAAGAAAGAGAAGGAGAAGGTGAAGTCTGGAGGGTGAAGCAGAAGAAGCAGAAGATGGAAAAGTAGAAGGTGAAGTCTGGAGGGCGAAGCAGAAGAAGCAGAAGAAGGAGAAGGAGAAGGTGAAGTCTGGAGGGTGAAGCAGAAGAAGCAGAAGAAGGAGAAGGAGAAGGTGAAGTCTGGAGGGTGAATCAGGAGAAGTAGAAGAAGGAGAAGGAGAAGGTGAAGTCAGGAGGGTGAAGCAGGAGAAGCAGAAGAAGGAGAAGGAGAAGGTGAAGTCTGGAGGGTGAAGCAGAAGAAGCAGAAGATGGAGAAGGAGAAGGTGAAGTCTGGAGGGCGAAGCAGAAGAAGCAGAAGAAGGAGAAGGAGAAGGTGAAGTCTGGAGGGTGAAGCAGAAGAAGCAGAAGAAGGAGAAGGAGAAGGTGAAGTCTGGAGGGTGAATCAGGAGAAGTAGAAGAAGGAGAAGGAGAAGGTGAAGTCAGGAGGGTGAAGCAGAAGAAGCAGAACAAGGAGAAGGAGAAGGTGAAGTCAGGAGGGTGAAGCAGAAGAAGCAGAAGAAGGAGAAGGAGAAGGTGAAGTCTGGAGGGTGAAGCAGAAGAAGCAGAAGAAGGAGAAGGAAAAGGTGAAGTCAGGAGGGTGAATCAGAAGAAGTAGAAGAAGGAGAAGGAGAAGGTGAAGTCTGGAGGGTGAATCAGAAGAAGTAGAAGATGGAGAAGGAGAAGGTGAAGTCTGGAGGGTGAATCAGAAGAAGTAGAAGAAGGAGAATGAGAAGGTGAAGTCTGGAGGGTGAATCAGAAGAAGCAGAAGAAGGAGAAGGAGAAGGTGAAGTCTGGAGGGAGAAGCAGAAGAAGTAGAAGAACGAGAAGGAGAAGGTGAAGTCTGGAGGGTGAATCAGAAGAAGAAGAAGAAGGAGAAGGAGAAGGTGAAGTCTGGAGGGTGAATCAGTAGAAGTAGAAGAAGGAGAAGGAGAAGGTGAAGTCTGGAGGGTGAATCAGAAGAAGCAGAAGAAGGAGAAGGAGAAGGTGAAGTCTGGAGGGTGAATCAGAAGAAGTAGAAGAAGGAGAAGGAGATGGTGTAGTCTGGAGGGTGAATCAGAAGAAGTAGACGAAGGAAAAGGAGAAGGTGAAGTCTGGAGGGTGAATCAGAAGAAGCAGAAGAAGGAGAAGGAGAAGGTGAAGTCTGGAGAGTGAATCAGAAGAATCAGAAGAAGGAGAAGGAGAAGGTGAAGTCTGGAGGGTGAATCAGAAGAAGCTGAAGAAAGAGAAGGAGAAGGTGAAGTCTGGAGGGTGAAGCAGAAGAAGCAGAAGATGGAAAAGTAGAAGGTGAAGTCTGGAGGGCGAAGCAGAAGAAGCAGAAGAAGGAGAAGGAGAAGGTGAAGTCTGGAGGGTGAAGCAGAAGAAGCAGAAGAAGGAGAAGGAGAAGGTGAAGTCTGGAGGGTGAATCAGGAGAAGTAGAAGAAGGAGAAGGAGAAGGTGAAGTCAGGAGGGTGAAGCAGGAGAAGCAGAAGAAGGAGAAGGAGAAGGTGAAGTCTGGAGGGTGAAGCAGAAGAAGCAGAAGATGGAGAAGGAGAAGGTGAAGTCTGGAGGGCGAAGCAGAAGAAGCAGAAGAAGGAGAAGGAGAAGGTGAAGTCTGGAGGGTGAAGCAGAAGAAGCAGAAGAAGGAGAAGGAGAAGGTGAAGTCTGGAGGGTGAATCAGGAGAAGTAGAAGAAGGAGAAGGAGAAGGTGAAGTCAGGAGGGTGAAGCAGAAGAAGCAGAACAAGGAGAAGGAGAAGGTGAAGTCTGGAGGGTGAATCAGGAGAAGTAGAAGAAGGAGAAGGAGAAGGTGAAGTCTGGAGGGTGAATCAGAAGAAGTAGAAGAAGGAGAATGAGAAGGTGAAGTCTGGAGGGTGAATCAGAAGAAGCAGAAGAAGGAGAAGGAGAAGGTGAAGTCTGGAGGGAGAAGCAGAAGAAGTAGAAGAACGAGAAGGAGAAGGTGAAGTCTGGAGGGTGAATCAGAAGAAGAAGAAGAAGGAGAAGGAGAAGGTGAAGTCTGGAGGGTGAATCAGTAGAAGTAGAAGAAGGAGAAGGAGAAGGTGAAGTCTGGAGGGAGAATCAGAAGAAGCAGAAGAAGGAGAAGGAGAAGGTGAAGTCTGGAGGGTGAATCAGAAGAAGTAGAAGAAGGAGAAGGAGATGGTGTAGTCTGGAGGGTGAATCAGAAGAAGTAGACGAAGGAAAAGGAGAAGGTGAAGTCTGGAGGGTGAATCAGAAGAAGCAGAAGAAGGAGAAGGAGAAGGTGAAGTCTAGAGGGTGAATCAGAAGAAGTAGAAGAAGGAGAAGGAGAAGGTGAAGTCTGGAGGGCGAAGCAGAAGAAGCAGAAGAAGGAGAAGGAGAAGGTGAAGTCTGGAGGGTGAAGCAGAAGAAGCAGAAGATGGAGAAGGAGAAGGTGAAGTCTGGAGGGCGAAGCAGAAGAAGCAGAAGAAGGAGAAGGAGAAGGTGAAGTCTGGAGGGTGAAGCAGAAGAAGCAGAAGAAGGAGAAGGAGAAGGTGAAGTCTGGAGGGTGAATCAGGAGAAGTAGAAGAAGGAGAAGGAGAAGGTGAAGTCAGGAGGGTGAAGCAGAAGAAGCAGAACAAGGAGAAGGTGAAGGTGAAGTCAGGAGGGTGAAGCAGAAGAAGCAGAAGAAGGAGAAGGAGAAGGTGAAGTCTGGAGGGTGAAGCAGAAGAAGCAGAAGAAGGAGAAGGAGAAGGTGAAGTCAGGAGGGTGAATCAGAAGAAGTAGAAGAAGGAGAAGGAGAAGGTGAAGTCTGGAGGGTGAATCAGAAGAAGTAGAAGATGGAGAAGGAGAAGGTGAAGTCTGGAGGGTGAATCAGAAGAAGTAGAAGAAGGAGAATGAGAAGGTGAAGTCTGGAGGGTGAATCAGAAGAAGCAGAAGAAGGAGAAGGAGAAGGTGAAGTCTGGAGGGAGAAGCAGAAGAAGTAGAAGAACGAGAAGGAGAAGGTGAAGTCTGGAGGGTGAATCAGAAGAAGAAGAAGAAGGAGAAGGAGAAGGTGAAGTCTGGAGGGTGAATCAGTAGAAGTAGAAGAAGGAGAAGGAGAAGGTGAAGTCTGGAGGGTGAATCAGAAGAAGCAGAAGAAGGAGAAGGAGAAGGTGAAGTCTGGAGGGTGAATCAGAAGAAGTAGAAGAAGGAGAAGGAGATGGTGTAGTCTGGAGGGTGAATCAGAAGAAGTAGACGAAGGAAAAGGAGAAGGTGAAGTCTGGAGGGTGAATCAGAAGAAGCAGAAGAAGGAGAAGGAGAAGGTGAAGTCTGGAGAGTGAATCAGAAGAATCAGAAGAAGGAGAAGGAGAAGGTGAAGTCTGGAGGGTGAATCAGAAGAAGCTGAAGAAAGAGAAGGAGAAGGTGAAGTCTGGAGGGTGAAGCAGAAGAAGCAGAAGATGGAAAAGTAGAAGGTGAAGTCTGGAGGGCGAAGCAGAAGAAGCAGAAGAAGGAGAAGGAGAAGGTGAAGTCTGGAGGGTGAAGCAGAAGAAGCAGAAGAAGGAGAAGGAGAAGGTGAAGTCTGGAGGGTGAATCAGGAGAAGTAGAAGAAGGAGAAGGAGAAGGTGAAGTCAGGAGGGTGAAGCAGGAGAAGCAGAAGAAGGAGAAGGAGAAGGTGAAGTCTGGAGGGTGAAGCAGAAGAAGCAGAAGATGGAGAAGGAGAAGGTGAAGTCTGGAGGGCGAAGCAGAAGAAGCAGAAGAAGGAGAAGGAGAAGGTGAAGTCTGGAGGGTGAAGCAGAAGAAGCAGAAGAAGGAGAAGGAGAAGGTGAAGTCTGGAGGGTGAATCAGGAGAAGTAGAAGAAGGAGAAGGAGAAGGTGAAGTCAGGAGGGTGAAGCAGAAGAAGCAGAACAAGGAGAAGGAGAAGGTGAAGTCTGGAGGGTGAATCAGGAGAAGTAGAAGAAGGAGAAGGAGAAGGGGAAGTCTGGAGGGTGAATCAGAAGAAGTAGAAGAAGGAGAATGAGAAGGTGAAGTCTGGAGGGTGAATCAGAAGAAGCAGAAGAAGGAGAAGGAGAAGGTGAAGTCTGGAGGGAGAAGCAGAAGAAGTAGAAGAACGAGAAGGAGAAGGTGAAGTCTGGAGGGTGAATCAGAAGAAGAAGAAGAAGGAGAAGGAGAAGGTGAAGTCTGGAGGGTGAATCAGTAGAAGTAGAAGAAGGAGAAGGAGAAGGTGAAGTCTGGAGGGTGAATCAGAAGAAGCAGAAGAAGGAGAAGGAGAAGGTGAAGTCTGGAGGGTGAATCAGAAGAAGTAGAAGAAGGAGAAGGAGATGGTGTAGTCTTGAGGGTGAATCAGAAGAAGTAGACGAAGGAAAAGGAGAAGGTGAAGTCTGGAGGGTGAATCAGAAGAAGCAGAAGAAGGAGAAGGAGAAGGTGAAGTCTAGAGGGTGAATCAGAAGAAGTAGAAGAAGGAGAAGGAGAAGGTGAAGTCTGGAGGGTGAATCAGAAGAAGCAGAAGAAGGAGAAGGAGAAGGTGAAGTCAGGAGGGTGAATCAGAAGAAGCAGAAGAAGGAGAAGGAGAAGGTGAAGTCTGGAGGGTGAATCAGAAGAAGCAGAAGAAGGAGAAGGAGAAGTTGAAGACTGGAGGGTGAATCAGAAGAAGTTGAAGAAGGAGAAGGAGAAGGTGAAGTCTGGAGGGTGAATCAGAAGAAGTAGAAGAAGGAGAAGGAGAAGGTGTAGTCTGGAGGGTGAATCAGAAGAAGCAGACGAAGGAGAAGGAGAAGGTGTAGTCTGGAGGGTGAATCAGAAGAAGCAGAAGAAGGAGAACGAGAAGGTGAAGTCTGGAGGGTGAATCAGAAGAAGTCGAAGAAGGAGAAGGAGAAGGTGAAGTCTGGAGGGTGAATCAGAAGAAGCAGAAGAAGGAGAATGAGAAGGTGAAGTCAGGAGGGTGAATCAGAAGAAGCAGAAGAAGGAGAAGGAGAAGGTGAAGTCTGGAGGGTGAATCAGAAGAAGCAGAAGAAGGAGAAGGAGGAGGTGAAGACTGGAGGGTGAATCAGAAAAAGTAGAAGAAGGAGAAGGAGAAGGTGAAGTCTGGAGGGTGAATCAGAATAAGTAGAAGAAGGAGAAGGAGAAGGCGAACTCTGGAGGGTGAATCAGAAGAAGCAGAAAAAGGAGAAGGAGAAGGTGAAGTCTGGAGGGTGAATCAGAAGAAGCAGAAGAAGGAGGAGGAGAAGATGAAGTCTGGAGGGTGAATCAGAAGAAGTAGAAGAAGGAGAAGGAGAAGGTGATGTCTGGAGGGTGAATCAGAAGAAGCAGAAGAAGGAGAATGATATGGTGAAGTCTGAAGGGTGAATCAGAAGAAGCAGAAGAAGGAGAAGTAAAAGGTGAAGTCTGGAGGGTGAATCAGAAGAAGCAGAAGAACGAGAAGGAGAAGGTGAAGTCTGGAGGGTGAATCAGAAGAAGCAGAAGAAGGAGAAGGAGAAGGTGAAGTCTGGAGGGTGAATCAGAAGAAGTAGAAGAAGTAGAAGGAGAAGGTGAAGTCTGGAGGGTGAATCAGAAGAAGTAGAAGAAGGAGAAGGAGAAGGTGAAGTCTGGAGGGTGAATCAGAAGAAGCAGAAGAAGGAGAAGGAGACGGTGAAGTCTGGAGGGTGAATCAGAAGAAGCAGAAGAAGGAGAAGGAGAAGATGAAGTCTGGAGGGTGAATCAGAAGAAGTAGAAGAAGGAGTAGGAGAAGGAGAAGTCTGCAGGGTGAATCAGAAAAAGCAGAAGAAGGAGAAGGAGATGGTGAAGTCTGGAGGGTGAATCAGAAGAAGCAGAAGAAGGAGAAGGAGAAGGTGAAGTCTGAAGGGTGAATCAGAAGAAGCAAAAGAAGGAGAAGGAGAAGGTGAAGTCTGGAGGGTGAATCAGAAGAAGTAGAAGACGGAGAAGGAGAAGGTGAAGTCTGGAGGCTGGAGGGTGAAGCAGAAGAAGTAGAAGAAGGAGAAGGAGAAGGTGAAGTCAGGAGGGTGAATCAGAAGAGGTAGAAGAAGGAGAAGGTGAAGGTGAAGTCAGGAGGGTGAATCAGAAGAAGCAGAAGAAGGAGAAGGAGAAGGTGAAGTCTGGAGAGTGAATCAGAAGAATCAGAAGAAGGAGAAGGAGAAGGTGAAGTCTGGAGGGTGAATCAGAAGAAGCTGAAGAAAGAGAAGGAGAAGGTGAAGTCTGGAGGGTGAAGCAGAAGAAGCAGAAGAAGGAGAAGGAGAAGGTGAAGGCTGGAGGGTGAATCAGAAGAAGTAGAAGAAGGAGAAGGAGAAGGTGAAGTCTGGAGGGTGAATCAGAAGAAGTAGAAGAAGGAGTAGGAGAAGGTGAAGTCTGGAGGGTGAATCAGAAGAATGAGAAGAAGGAGAAGGAGAAGGTGAAGTCTGGAGGGTGAATCAGAAGAAGCAGAAAAAGGAGAAGGAGAAGGTGAAGTCAGGAGTGTGAATCAGAAGAAGCAGAAGAAGGAGAAGGAGAAGGTGAAGTTAGGGGGTGAATCAGAAGAAGCAGAAGAAGGAGAAGGAGAAGGTGAAGTCAGGGGGGTGAAGCAGAAGAAGTAGAAGAAGGAGAAGGAGAAGGTGAAGTCTGGAGGGTGAATCAGAAGAAGCAGAAGAAGGAGAAAGAGAAGGTGAAGTCAGGAGGGTGAATCAGAAGAAGCAGAAGAAGGAGAAGGAGAAGGTGAAGTCTGGAGGGTGAATCAGAAGAAGCAGAAGAAGGAGAAGGAGAAGTTGAGGACTGGAGGGTGAATCAGAAGAAGTAGAAGAAGGAGAAGGAGAAGGTGAAGTCTGGAGGGAGAAGCAGAAGAAGTAGAAGAACGAGAAGGAGAAGGTGAAGTCTGGAGGGTGAATCAGAAGAAGAAGAAGAAGGAGAAGGAGAAGGTGAAGTCTGGAGGGTGAATCAGTAGAAGTAGAAGAAGGAGAAGGAGAAGGTGAAGTCTGGAGGGTGAATCAGAAGAAGCAGAAGAAGGAGAAGGAGAAGGTGAAGTCTGGAGGGTGAATCAGAAGAAGTAGAAGAAGGAGAAGGAGATGGTGTAGTCTTGAGGGTGAATCAGAAGAAGTAGACGAAGGAAAAGGAGAAGGTGAAGTCTGGAGGGTGAATCAGAAGAAGCAGAAGAAGGAGAAGGAGAAGGTGAAGTCTAGAGGGTGAATCAGAAGAAGTAGAAGAAGGAGAAGGAGAAGGTGAAGTCTGGAGGGTGAATCAGAAGAAGCAGAAGAAGGAGAAGGAGAAGGTGAAGTCAGGAGGGTGAATCAGAAGAAGCAGAAGAAGGAGAAGGAGAAGGTGAAGTCTGGAGGGTGAATCAGAAGAAGCAGAAGAAGGAGAAGGAGAAGTTGAAGACTGGAGGGTGAATCAGAAGAAGTTGAAGAAGGAGAAGGAGAAGGTGAAGTCTGGAGGGTGAATCAGAAGAAGTAGAAGAAGGAGAAGGAGAAGGTGTAGTCTGGAGGGTGAATCAGAAGAAGCAGACGAAGGAGAAGGAGAAGGTGTAGTCTGGAGGGTGAATCAGAAGAAGCAGAAGAAGGAGAACGAGAAGGTGAAGTCTGGAGGGTGAATCAGAAGAAGTCGAAGAAGGAGAAGGAGAAGGTGAAGTCTGGAGGGTGAATCAGAAGAAGCAGAAGAAGGAGAATGAGAAGGTGAAGTCAGGAGGGTGAATCAGAAGAAGCAGAAGAAGGAGAAGGAGAAGGTGAAGTCTGGAGGGTGAATCAGAAGAAGCAGAAGAAGGAGAAGGAGGAGGTGAAGACTGGAGGGTGAATCAGAAAAAGTAGAAGAAGGAGAAGGAGAAGGTGAAGTCTGGAGGGTGAATCAGAATAAGTAGAAGAAGGAGAAGGAGAAGGCGAACTCTGGAGGGTGAATCAGAAGAAGCAGAAAAAGGAGAAGGAGAAGGTGAAGTCTGGAGGGTGAATCAGAAGAAGCAGAAGAAGGAGGAGGAGAAGATGAAGTCTGGAGGGTGAATCAGAAGAAGTAGAAGAAGGAGAAGGAGAAGGTGATGTCTGGAGGGTGAATCAGAAGAAGCAGAAGAAGGAGAATGATATGGTGAAGTCTGAAGGGTGAATCAGAAGAAGCAGAAGAAGGAGAAGTAAAAGGTGAAGTCTGGAGGGTGAATCAGAAGAAGCAGAAGAACGAGAAGGAGAAGGTGAAGTCTGGAGGGTGAATCAGAAGAAGCAGAAGAAGGAGAAGGAGAAGGTGAAGTCTGGAGGGTGAATCAGAAGAAGTAGAAGAAGTAGAAGGAGAAGGTGAAGTCTGGAGGGTGAATCAGAAGAAGTAGAAGAAGGAGAAGGAGAAGGTGAAGTCTGGAGGGTGAATCAGAAGAAGCAGAAGAAGGAGAAGGAGACGGTGAAGTCTGGAGGGTGAATCAGAAGAAGCAGAAGAAGGAGAAGGAGAAGATGAAGTCTGGAGGGTGAATCAGAAGAAGTAGAAGAAGGAGTAGGAGAAGGAGAAGTCTGCAGGGTGAATCAGAAAAAGCAGAAGAAGGAGAAGGAGATGGTGAAGTCTGGAGGGTGAATCAGAAGAAGCAGAAGAAGGAGAAGGAGAAGGTGAAGTCTGAAGGGTGAATCAGAAGAAGCAAAAGAAGGAGAAGGAGAAGGTGAAGTCTGGAGGGTGAATCAGAAGAAGTAGAAGACGGAGAAGGAGAAGGTGAAGTCTGGAGGCTGGAGGGTGAAGCAGAAGAAGTAGAAGAAGGAGAAGGAGAAGGTGAAGTCAGGAGGGTGAATCAGAAGAGGTAGAAGAAGGAGAAGGTGAAGGTGAAGTCAGGAGGGTGAATCAGAAGAAGCAGAAGAAGGAGAAGGAGAAGGTGAAGTCTGGAGAGTGAATCAGAAGAATCAGAAGAAGGAGAAGGAGAAGGTGAAGTCTGGAGGGTGAATCAGAAGAAGCTGAAGAAAGAGAAGGAGAAGGTGAAGTCTGGAGGGTGAAGCAGAAGAAGCAGAAGAAGGAGAAGGAGAAGGTGAAGGCTGGAGGGTGAATCAGAAGAAGTAGAAGAAGGAGAAGGAGAAGGTGAAGTCTGGAGGGTGAATCAGAAGAAGTAGAAGAAGGAGTAGGAGAAGGTGAAGTCTGGAGGGTGAATCAGAAGAATGAGAAGAAGGAGAAGGAGAAGGTGAAGTCTGGAGGGTGAATCAGAAGAAGCAGAAGAAGGAGAAGGAGAAGGTGAAGTCAGGAGTGTGAATCAGAAGAAGCAGAAGAAGGAGAAGGAGAAGGTGAAGTTAGGGGGTGAATCAGAAGAAGCAGAAGAAGGAGAAGGAGAAGGTGAAGTCAGGGGGGTGAAGCAGAAGAAGTAGAAGAAGGAGAAGGAGAAGGTGAAGTCTGGAGGGTGAATCAGAAGAAGCAGAAGAAGGAGAAAGAGAAGGTGAAGTCAGGAGGGTGAATCAGAAGAAGCAGAAGAAGGAGAAGGAGAAGGTGAAGTCTGGAGGGTGAATCAGAAGAAGCAGAAGAAGGAGAAGGAGAAGTTGAGGACTGGAGGGTGAATCAGAAGAAGTAGAAGAAGGAGAAGGAGAAGGTGAAGTCTGGAGAGTGAATCAGAAGAAGTAGAAGAAGGAGAAGGAGAAGGTGTAGTCTGGAGGGTGAATCAGAAGAAGTAGACGAAGGAGAAGGAGAAGGTGAAGTCTGGAGGGTGAATCAGAAGAAGCAGAAGAAGGAGAACGAGAAGGTGAAGTCTGGAGGGTGAATCAGAAGAAGTAGAAGAAGGAGAAGGAGAAGGTGAAGTCTGGAGGGTGAATCAGAAGAAGCAGAAGAAGGAGAATGAGAAGGTGAAGTCAGGAGGGTGAATCAGAAGAAGCAGAAGAAGAAGAAGGAGAAGGTGAAGTCTGGAGGGTGAATCAGAAGAAGTAGAAGAAGGAGAAGGAGAAGGCGAAGTCTGGAGGGTGAATCAGAAGAAGCAGAAAAAGGAGAAGGAGAAGGTGAAGTCTGGAGGGTGAATCAGAAGAAGCAGAAGAAGGAGGAGGAGAAGATGAAGTCTGGAGGGTGAATCAGAAGAAGTAGAAGAAGGAGAAGGAGAAGGTGAGGTCTGGAGGGCGAATCAGAAGAAGCAGAAGAAGGAGAAGGATATGGTGAAGTCTGAAGGGTGAATCAGAAGAAGCAGAAGAAGGAGAAGTAAAAGGTGAAGTCTGGAGGGTGAATCAGAAGAAGCAGAAGAAGGAGAAGGAGAAGGTGAAGTCTGGAGGGTGAATCAGAAGAAGCAGAAGAAGGAGAAGGAGAAGGTTAAGTCTGGAGGGTGAATCAGAAGACGTAGAAGAAGGAGAAGGAGAAGGTGAAGTCTGGAGGGTGAATCAGAAGAAGTAGAAGAAGGAGAAGGAGAAGGTGAAGTCTGGAAGGTGAATCAGAAGAAGCAGAAGAAGGAGAAGGAGAAGGTGAAGTCTGGAGGGTGAATCAGAAGAAGCAGAAGAAGGAGAAGGAGAAGATGAAGTCTGGACGGTGAATCAGAAGAAGTAGAAGAAGGAGTAGCAGAAGGAGAAGTCTGGAGGTTGAATCAGAAGAAGCAGAAGAAGGAGAAGGAGATGGTGAAGTCTGGAGGGTGAATCAGAAGAAGCAGAAGAAGGAGAAGGAGAAGGTGAAGTCTGGAGGGTTAATCAGAAGAAGCAGAAGAAGGAGAAGGAGAAGGTGAAGTCTGGAGGGTGAATCAGAAGAAGTAGAAGACGGAGAAGGAGAAGGTGAAGTCTGGAGGCTGGAGGGTGAAGCAGAAGAAGTAGAAGAAGGAGAAGGAGAAGGTGAAGTCAGGAGGGTGAATCAGAAGAGGTAGAAGATGGAGAAGGTGAAGGTGAAGTCAGGAGGGTGAATCAGAAGAAGCAGAAGAAGGAGAAGGAGAAGGTGAAGTCTGGAGAGTGAATCAGAAGAATCAGAAGAAGGAGAAGGAGAAGGTGAAGTCTGGAGGGTGAATCAGAAGAAGTTGAAAAAAGAGAAGGAGAAGGTGAAGTCTGGAGGGTGAAGCAGAAGAAGCAGAAGATGGAGAAGGAGAAGGTGAAGTCTGGAGGGCGAAGCAGAAGAAGCAGAAGAAGGAGAGTGAGAAGGTGAAGTCTGGAGGGTGAAGCAGAAGAAGCAGAAGAAGGAGAAGGAGTAGGTGAAGTCTGGAGGGTGAATCAGGAGAAGTAGAAGAAGGAGAAGGAGAAGGTGAAGTCAGGAGGGTGAAGCAGAAGAAGCAGAAGAAGGAGAAGGAGAAGGTGAAGTCTGGAGGGTGAAGCAGAAGAAGCAGAAAATGGAGAAGGAGAAGGTGAAGTCTGGAGGGCGAAGCAGAAGAAGCAGAAGAAGGAGAAGGAGAAGGTGAAGTCTGGAGGGTGAAGCAGAAGAAGCAGAAGAAGGAGAACGAGAAGGTGAAGTCTGGAGGGTGAATCAGAAGATGTAGAAGAAGGAGAAGGAGAAGGTGAAGTCTGGAGGGTGAATCAGAAGAAGCAGAAAAAGGAGAATGAGAAGGTGAAGTCAGGAGGGTGAATCAGAAGAAGCAGAAGAAGGAGAAGGAGAAGGTGAAGTCTGGAGGGTGAATCAGAAGAAGCAGAAGAAGGAGAAGGAGGAGGTGAAGACTGGAGGGTGAATCAGAAAAAGTAGAAGAAGGAGAAGGAGAAGGTGAAGTCTGGAGGGTGAATCAGAAGAAGCAGAAGAAGGAGGAGGAGAAGATGAAGTCTGGAGGGTGAATCAGAAGAAGTAGAAGAAGGAGAAGGAGAAGGTGAGGTCTGGAGGGTGAATCAGAAGAAGCAGAAGAAGGAGAAGGATATGGTGAAGTCTGAAGGGTGAATCAGAAGAAGCAGAAGAAGGAGAAGTAAAAGGTGAAGTCTGGAGGGTGAATCAGAAGAAGCAGAAGAAGGAGAAGGAGAAGGTGAAGTCTGGAGGGTGAATCAGAAGAAGCAGAAGAAGGAGAAGGAGAAGGTGAAGTCTGGAGGGTGAATCAGAAGAAGTAGAAGAAGGAGAAGGAGAAGGTGAAGTCTGGAGGGTGAATCAGAAGAAGTAGAAGAAGGAGAAGGAGAAGGTGAAGTCTGGAGGGTGAATCAGAAGAAGCAGAAGAAGGAGAAGGAGAAGATGAAGTCTGGAGGGTGAATCAGAAGAAGTAGAAGAAGGATTGGGAGAAGGAGAAGTCTGGAGGGTGAATCAGAAGAAGCAGAAGAAGGAGAAGGAGATGGTGAAGTCTGGAGGGTGAATCAGAAGAAGCAGAAGAAGGAGAAGGAGAAGGTGAAGTCTGGAGGGTGAATCAGAAGAAGCAGAAGAAGGAGAAGGAGAAGGTGAAGTCTGGAGGGTGAATCAGAAGAAGTAGAAGACGGAGAAGGAGAAGGTGAAGTCTGGAGGCTGGAGGGTGAAGCAGAAGAAGTAGAAGAAGGAGAAGGAGAAGGTGAAGTCAGGAGGGTGAATCAGAAGAGGTAGAAGATGGAGAAGGTGAAGGTGAAGTCAGGAGGGTGAATCAGAAGAAGCAGAAGAAGGAGAAGGAGAAGGTGAAGTCTGGAGAGTGAATCAGAAGAATCAGAAGAAGGAGAAGGAGAAGGTGAAGTCTGGAGGGTGAATCAGAAGAAGCTGAAAAAAGAGAAGGAGAAGGTGAAGTCTGGAGGGTGAAGCAGAAGAAGCAGAAGATGGAGAAGGAGAAGGTGAAGTCTGGAGGGCGAAGCAGAAGAAGCAGAAGAAGGAGAAGGAGAAGGTGAAGTCTGGAGGGTGAAGCAGAAGAAGCAGAAGAAGGAGAAGGAGAAGGTGAAATCTGGAGGGTGAATCAGGAGAAGTAGAAGAAGGAGAAGGACAAGGTGAAGTCAGGAGGGTGAAGCAGAAGAAGCAGAAGAAGGAGAAGGAGAAGGTGAAGTCTGGAGGGTGAAGCAGAAGAAGCAGAAGATGGAGAAGGAGAAGGTGAAGTCTGGAGGGCGAAGCAGAAGAAGTAGAAGAAGGAGAAGGAGAAGGTGAAGTCTGGAGGGTGAAGCAGAAGAAGCAGAAGAAGGAGAAGGAGAAGGTGAAGTCAGGAGGGTGAATCAGAAGAAGTAGAAGAAGGAGAAGGAGAAGGTGAAGTCTGGAGGGTGAATCAGAAGAAGTAGAAGATGGAGAAGGAGAAGGTGAAGTCTGGAGGGTGAATCAGAAGAAGTAGAAGAAGGAGAAGGAGAAGGTGAAGTCTGGAGGGTGAATCAGAAGAAGCAGAAGAAGGAGAAGGAGAAGGTGAAGTCTGGAGGGAGAAGCAGAAGAAGTAGAAGAAGGAGAAGGAGAAGGTGAAGTCTGGAGGGTGAATCAGAAGAAGAAGAAGAAGGAGAAGGAGAAGGTGAAGTCTGGAGGGTGAATCAGTAGAAGTAGAAGAAGGAGAAGGAGAAGGTGAAGTCTGGAGGGTGAATCAGAAGAAGCAGAAGAAGGAGAAGGAGAAGGTGAAGTCTGGAGGGTGAATCAGAAGAAGTAGAAGAAGGAGAAGGAGATGGTGTAGTCTGGAGGGTGAATCAGAAGAAGTAGACGAAGGAGAAGGAGAAGGTGAAGTCTGGAGGGTGAATCAGAAGAAGCAGAAGAAGGAGAAGGAGAAGGTGAAGTCTAGAGGGTGAATCAGAAGAAGCAGAAGAAGGAGAATGATATGGTGAAGTCTGAAGGGTGAATCAGAAGAAGCAGAAGAAGGAGAAGTAAAAGGTGAAGTCTGGAGGGTGAATCAGAAGAAGTAGAAGAAGGAGAAGGAGAAGGTGAAGTCTGGAGGGTGAATCAGAAGAAGTAGAAGAAGGAGAAGGAGAAGGTGAAGTCTGGAGGGTGAATCAGAAGAAGCAGAAGAAGGAGAAGGAGACGGTGAAGTCTGGAGGGTGAATCAGAAGAAGCAGAAGAAGGAGAAGGAGAAGATGAAGTCTGGAGGGTGAATCAGAAGAAGTAGAAGAAGGAGTAGGAGAAGGAGAAGTCTGCAGAGTGAATCAGAAAAAGCAGAAGAAGGAGAAGGAGATGGTGAAGTCTGGAGGGTGAATCAGAAGAAGCAGAAGAAGGAGAAGGAGAAGGTGAAGTCTGGAGGGTGAATCAGAAGAAGCAGAAGAAGGAGAAGGAGAAGGTGAAGTCTGGAGGGTGAATCAGAAGAAGTAGAAGACGGAGAAGGAGAAGGTGAAGTCTGGAGGCTGGAGGGTGAAGCAGAAGAAGTAGAAGAAGGAGAAGGAGAAGGTGAAGTCAGGAGGGTGAATCAGAAGAGGTAGAAGAAGGAGAAGGTGAAGGTGAAGTCAGGAGGGTGAATCAGAAGAAGCAGAAGAAGGAGAAGGAGAAGGTGAAGTCTGGAGAGTGAATCAGAAGAATCAGAAGAAGGAGAAGGAGAAGGTGAAGTCTGGAGGGTGAATCAGAAGAAGCTGAAGAAAGAGAAGGAGAAGGTGAAGTCTGGAGGGAGAAGCAGAAGAAGCAGAAGAAGGAGAAGGAGAAGGTGAAGACTGGAGGGTGAATCAGAAGAAGTAGAAGAAGGAGAAGGAGAAGGTGAAGTCTGGAGGGTGAATCAGAAGAAGTAGAAGAAGGAGTAGGAGAAGGTGAAGTCTGGAGGGTGAATCAGAAGAATGAGAAGAAGGAGAAGGAGAAGGTGAAGTCTGGAGGGTGAATCAGAAGAAGCAGAAGAAGGAGAAGGAGAAGGTGAAGACAGGAGGGTGAATCAGAAGAAGCAGAAGAAGGAGAAGGAGAAGGTGAAGTTAGGAGGGTGAATCAGAAGAAGCAGAAGAAGGAGAAGGAGAAGGTGAAGTCAGGGGGGTGAAGCAGAAGAAGTAGAAGAAGGAGAAGGAGAAGGTGAAGTCTGGAGGGTGAATCAGAAGAAGCAGAAGAAGGAGAAGGAGAAGGTGAAGTCAGGAGGGTGAATCAGAAGAAGCAGAAGAAGGAGAAGGAGAAGGTGAAGTCTGGAGGGTGAATCAGAAGAAGCAGAAGAAGGAGAAGGAGAAGTTGAAGACTGGAGGGTGAATCAGAAGAAGTAGAAGAAGGAGAAGGAGAAGGTGAAGTCTGGAGGGTGAATCAGAAGAAGTAGAAGAAGGAGAAGGAGAAGGTGTAGTCTGGAGGGTGAATCAGAAGAAGTAGACGAAGGAGAAGGAGAAGGTGAAGTCTGGAGGGTGAATCAGAAGAAGCAGAAGAAGGAGAACGAGAAGGTGAAGTCTGGAGGGTGAATCAGAGAAGTCGAAGAAGGAGAAGGAGAAGGTGAAGTCTGGAGGGTGAATCAGAAGAAGCAGAAGAAGGAGAATGAGAAGGTGATGTCAGGAGGGTGAATCAGAAGAAGCAGAAGAAGGAGAAGGAGAAGGTGAAGTCTGGAGTGTGAATCAGAAGAAGTAGAAGAAGGAGAAGGAGAAGGCGAAGTCTGGAGGGTGAATCAGAAGAAGCAGAAAAAGGAGAAGGAGAAGGTGAAGTCTGGAGGGTGAATCAGAAGAAGCAGAAGAAGGAGGAGGAGAAGATGAAGTCTGGAGGGTGAATCAGAAGAAGTAGAAGAAGGAGAAGGAGAAGGTGAGGTCTGGAGGGCGAATCAGGAGAAGCAGAAGAAGGAGAAGGATATGGTGAAGTCTGAAGGGTGAATCAGAAGAAGCAGAAGAAGGAGAAGTAAAAGGTGAAGTCTGGAGGGTGAATCAGAAGAAGCAGAAGAAGGAGAAGGAGAAGGTGAAGTCTGGAGGGTGAATCAGAAGAAGCAGAAGAAGGAGAAGGAGAAGGTGAAGTCTGGAGGGTGAATCAGAAGAAGTAGAAGAAGGAGAAGGAGAAGGTGAAGTCTGGAGGGTGAATCAGAAGAAGTAGAAGAAGGAGAAGGAGAAGGTGAAGTCTGGAGGGTGAATCAGAAGAAGCAGAAGAAGGAGAAGGAGAAGGTGAAGTCTGGAGGGTGAATCAGAAGAAGCAGAAGAAGGAGAAGGAGAAGATGAAGTCTGGAGGGTGAATCAGAAGAAGTAGAAGAAGGAGTAGGAGAAGGAGAAGTCTGGAGGGTGAATCAGAAGAAGCAGAAGAAGGAAAAGGAGATGGTGAAGTCTGGAGGGTGAATCAGAAGAAGCAGAAGAAGGAGAAGGAGAAGGTGAAGTCTGGAGGGTGAATCAGAAGAAGCAGAAGAAGGAGAAGGAGAAGGTGATGTCTGGAGGGTGAATCAGAAGAAGTAGAAGACGGAGAAGGAGAAGGTGAAGTCTGGAGGCTGGAGGGTGAAGCAGAAGAAGTAGAAGAAGGAGAAGGAGAAGGTGAAGTCAGGAGGGTGAATCAGAAGAGGTAGAAGATGGAGAAGGTGAAGGTGAAGTCAGGAGGGTGAATCAGAAGAAGCAGAAGAAGGAGAAGGAGAAGGTGAAGTCTGGAGAGTGAATCAGAAGAATCAGAAGAAGGAGAAGGAGAAGGTGAAGTCTGGAGGGCGAAGCAGCAGAAGCAGAAGAAGGAGAGTGAGAAGGTGAAGTCTGGAGGGTGAAGCAGAAGAAGCAGAAGAAGGAGAAGGAGAAGGTGAAGTCTGGAGGGTGAATCAGGAGAAGTAGAAGAAGGAGAAGGAGAAGGTGAAGTCAGGAGGGTGAAGCAGAAGAAGCAGAAGAAGGAGAAGGAGAAGGTGAAGTCTGGAGGGTGAAGCAGAAGAAGCAGAAGATGGAGAAGGAGAAGGTGAAGTCTGGAGGGCGAAGCAGAAGAAGCAGAAGAAGGAGAAGGAGAAGGTGAAGTCTGGAGGGTGAATCAGAAGAAGCAGAAGAAGGAGAATGAGAAGGTGAAGTCAGGAGGGTGAATCAGAAGAAGCAGAAGAAGGAGAAGGAGGAGGTGAAGACTGGAGGGTGAATCAGAAAAAGTAGAAGAAGGAGAAGGAGAAGGTGTAGTCTGGAGGGTGAATCAGAAGAAGTGGAAGAAGGAGAAGGAGAAGGCGAAGTCTGGAGGGTGAATCAGAAGAAGCAGAAAAAGGAGAAGGAGAAGGTGAAGTCTGGAGGGTGAATCAGAAGAAGCAGAAGAAGGAGGAGGAGAAGATGAAGTCTGGAGGGTGAATCAGAAGAAGTAGAAGAAGGAGAAGGAGAAGGTGAGGTCTGGAGGGTGAATCAGAAGAAGCAGAAGAAGGAGAAGGATATGGTGAAGTCTGAAGGGTGAATCAGAAGAAGCAGAAGAAGGAGAAGTAAAAGGTGAAGTCTGGAGGGTGAATCAGAAGAAGCAGAAGAAGGAGAAGGAGAAGGTGAAGTCTGGAGGGTGAATCAGAAGAAGCAGAAGAAGGAGAAGGAGAAGGTGAAGTCCGGAGGGTGAATCAGAAGAAGTAGAAGAAGGAGAAGGAGAAGGTGAAGTCTGGAGGGTGAATCAGAAGAAGTAGAAGAAGGAGAAGGAGAAGGTGAAGTCTGGAGGGTGAATCAGAAGAAGCAGAAAAAGGAGAAGGAGAAGGTGAAGTCTGGAGGGTGAATCAGAAGAAGCAGAAGAAGGAGAAGGAGAAGATGAAGTCTGGAGGGTGAATCAGAAGAAGTAGAAGAACGAGTAGGAGAAGGAGAAGTCTGGAGGGTGTATCAGAAGAAGCAGAAGAAGGAGAAGGAGATGGTGAAGTCTGGAGGGTGAATCAGAAGAAGCAGAAGAAGGAGAAGGAGAAGGTGAAGTCTGGAGGGTGAATCGGAAGAAGCAGAAGAAGGAGAAGGAGAAGATGAAGTCTGGAGGGTGAATCAGAAGAAGCAGAAGAAAGAGAAGGTGAAGTCTGGAGAGTGAATCAGCAGAAGTAGAAGAAGGAGAAGGAGAGGGTGAAGTCTGGAGGGTGAATCAGAAGAAGCAGAAGAAGGAGGAGGAGAAGGTAAAGTCTGGAGGGTGAATCAGAAGAAGCAGAAGAAGGAGAAGGAGAAGGTGAAGTCTGGAGGGTGAATCAGAAGAAGTAGAAGAAGGAGAAGGAGAAGGTGAAGTCTGGAGGGTGAAGCAGAAGAAGTAGAAGAAGGAGAAGGAGAAGGTGAAGTCAGGAGGGTGAATCAGAAGAAGTAGAAGAAGGAGAAGGAGAAGGTGAAGTCAGGAGGGTGAATCAGAAGAAGCAGAAGAAGGAGAAGGAGAAGGTGAAGTCTGGAGGGTGAATCAAAAGAATCAGAAGAAGGAGAAGGAGAAGGTGAAGTCTGGAGGGTGAATCAGAAGAAGCAGAAGAAAGAGAAGGAGAAGGTGAAGTCTGGAGGGTGAAGCAGAAGAAGCAGAAGAAGGAGAAGCAGAAGGTGAAGACTGGAGGGTGAATCAGAAGAAGTAGAAGAAGGAGAAGGAGAAGGTGAAGTCTGGAGGATGAATCAGAAGGAGTAGAAGAAGGAGAAGGAGAAGGTGAAGTCTGGAGGGTGAATCAGAAGAAGCAGAAGAAGGAGAAGGAGAAGGTGAGGTCTGGAGGGTGAATCAGAAGAAGCAGAAGAAGGCGAAGGAGAAGATGAAGACTGAAGGGTGAATCAGAAGAAGAAGAAGAAGGAGAAGGAGAAGGTGGGGTCTGGAGGGTGAATCAGAAGAAGCAGAAGAAGGAGAAGGAGAAGGTGAAGTCTGGAAGGTGAATCAGAAGAAGCAGAAGAAGAAGAAGGAGAAGGTGAAGTCTGGAGGGTGAATCAGAAGAAGCAGAAGAAGGAGAAGGAGAAGGTGAAGTCAGGAGTGTGAATCAGAAGAAGCAGAAGAAGGAGAAGGAGAAGGTGAAGTCAGGGGGGTGAAGCAGAAGAAGTAGAAGAAGGAGAAGGAGAAGGTGAAGTCAGGAGGGTGAAGCAGAAGAAGCAGAAGAAGGAGAAGGAGAAGGTGAAGTCTGGAGGGCGCAGCAGAAGAAGCAGAAGAAGGAGAAGGAGAAGGTGAAGTCAGGAGGGTGAAGCAGAAGAAGCAGAAGAAGGAGAAGGAGAAGGTGAAGTCTGGAGGGTGAACCAGAAGATGGAGAAGGAGAAGGTGAAGTCTGGAGGGTGAAGCAGAAGAAGCAGAAGAAGGAGAAGGAGAATGTGAAGTCTGGAGGGCGAAGCAGAAGAAGGAGAAGGAGAAGGTGAAGTCTGGAGGGTGAAGCAGAAGAAGCAGAAGAAGGAGAAGGAGAAGGTGAAGTCTGGAGGGTGAATCAGAAGAAGTAGAAGAAGGAGTAGGAGAAGGTGAAGTCAGGAGGGTGAAGCAGAAGAAGCAGAAGAAGGAGAAGGAGAAGGTGAAGTCTGGAGGGTGAAGCAGAAGAAGCAGAAGAAGGAGAAGGAGAAGGTGAAGTCTGGAGGGTGAAGCAGAAGAAGCAGAAGAAGGAGAAGGAGAAGGTGAAGTCAGGAGGGTGAATCAAAAGAAGTAGAAGAAGGAGAAGGAGATGGTGAAGTCTGGAGGGTGAATCAGAAGAAGTAGAAGAAGGAGAAGGAGAAGGTGAAGTCTGGAGGGAGAATCAGAAGAAGTAGAAGAAGGAGAAGGAGAAGGTGAAGTCTGGAGGGTGAATCAGAAGAAGCAGAAGAAGGAGAAGAGAAGGTGATGTCTGGAGGGAGAAGCAGAAGAAGTAGAAGAAGGAGAAGGAGAAGGTGAAGTCTGGAGGGTGAATCAGAAGAAGTAGAAGAAGGAGAAGGAGAAGGTGATGTCTGGAGGGTGAATCAGAAGACGTAGAAGAAGGAGAAGGAGAAGGTGAAGTCTGGAGGGTGAATCAGAAGAAGCAGAAGCAGGAGAAGGAGAAGGTGAAGTCTGGAGGGTGAATCAGAAGAAGTAGAAGAAGGAGAAGGAGAAGGTGTAGTCTGGAAGGTGAATCAGAAGAAGTAGACGAAGGAGAAGGAGAAGGTGAAGTCTGGAGGGTGAATCAGAAGAAGCAGAAGAAAGAGAAGGTGAAGTCTGGAGAGTGAATCAGCAGAAGTAGAAGAAGGAGAAGGAGAAGGTGAAGTCTGGAGGGTGAATCAGAAGAAGCAGAAGAAGGAGAAGGAGAAGGTGAAGTCTGGAGGGTGAATCAGAAGAAGTAGAAGAAGGAGAAGGAGATGGTGTAGTCTGGAGGGTGAATCAGAAGAAGTAGACGAAGGAGAAGGAGAAGGTGAAGTCTGGAGGGTGAATCAGAAGAAGCAGAAGAAGGAGAAGGAGAAGGTGAAGGCTAGAGGGTGAATCAGAAGAAGTAGAAGAAGGAGAAGGAGAAGGTGAAGTCTGGAGGGTGAATCAGAAGAAGCAGAAGAAGGAGAAGGAGAAGGTGAAGTCAGGAGGGTGAATCAGAAGAAGCAGAAGAAGGAGGAGGAGAAGGTGAAGTCTGGAGGGTGAATCAGAAGAAGCAGAAGAAGGAGAAGGAGAAGTTGAAGACTGGAGGGTGAATCAGAAGAAGTAGAAGAAGGAGAAGGAGAAGGTGAAGTCTGGAGGGTGAATCAGAAGAAGTAGAAGAAGGAGAAGGAGAAGGTGTAGTCTGGAGGGTGAATCAGAAGAAGTAGACGAAGGAGAAGGAGAAGGTGAAGTCTGGAGGGTGAATCAGAAGAAGCAGAAGAAGGAGAACGAGAAGGTGAAGTCTGGAGGGTGAATCAGAAGAAGTAGAAGAAGGAGAAGGAGAAGGTGAAGTCTGGAGGGCGAATCAGAAGAAGCAGAAGAAGGAGAATGAGAAGGTGAAGTCAGGAGGGTGAATCAGAAGAAGCAGAAGAAGGAGAAGGAGAAGGTGAAGTCTGGAGGGTGAATCAGAAGAAGCAGAAGAAGGAGAAGGAGGAGGTGAAGACTGGAGGGTGAATCAGAAAAAGTAGAAGAAGGAGAAGGAGAAGGTGAAGTCTGGAGGGTGAATCAGAAGAAGTAGAAGAAGGAGAAGGAGAAGGCGAAGTCTGGAGGGTGAATCAGAAGAAGCAGAAAAAGGAGAAGGAGAAGGTGATGTCTGGAGGGTGAATCAGAAGAAGCAGAAGAAAAAGGAGGAGAAGATGAAGTCTGGAGGGTGAATCAGAAGAAGCAGAAGAAGGAGAAGGAGAAGGTGAAGTCTGGAGGGTGAATCAGAAGAAGTAGAAGAAGGAGAAGGAGAAGGCGAAGTCTGGAGGGTGAATCAGAAGAAGCAGAAAAAGGAGAAGTAGAAGGTGAAGTCTGGAGGGTGAATCAGAAGAAGCAGAAGAAGGAGAAGGAGAAGGTGAAGTCTGGAGGGTGAATCAGAAGAAGCAGAAGAAGGAGAAGGAGAAGGTGAAGTCTGGAGGGTGAATCAGAAGAAGTAGAAGAAGGAGAAGGAGAAGGTGAAGTCGGGAGGGTGAATCAGAAGAAGCAGAAGAAGGAGAAGGAGAAGGTGAAGTCTGGAGGGTGAATCAGAAGAAGCAGAAGAAGGAGAAGGAGAAGGTGAAGTCTGGAGGGTGAATCAGAAGAAGTAGAAGACGGAGAAGGAGAAGGTGAAGTCTGGAGGCTGGAGGGTGAAGCAGAAGAAGTAGAAGAAGGAGAAGGAGAGGGTGAAGTCAGGAGGGTGAATCAGAAGAGGTAGAAGAAGGAGAAGGAGAAGGTGAAGTCAGGAGGGTGAATCAGAAGAAGCAGAAGAAGGAGAAGGAGAAGGTGAAGTCTGGAGAGTGAATCAGAAGAATCAGAAGAAGGAGAAGGAGAAGGAGAAGGTGAAGTCTGGAGGGTGAATCAGAAGAAGCTGAAGAAAGAGAAGGAGAAGGTGAAGTCTGGAGGGTGAAGCAGAAGAAGCAGAAGAAGGAGAAGGAGAAGGTGAAGACTGGAGGGTGAATCAGAAGAAGTAGAAGAAGGAGAAGGAGAAGGTGAAGTCTGGAGGGTGAATCAGAAGAAGTAGAAGAAGGAGTAGGAGAAGGTGAGGTCTGGAGGGTGAATCAGAAGAATGAGAAGAAGGAGAAGGAGAAGGTGAAGTCTGGAGGGTGAATCAGAAGAAGCAGAAGAAGGAGAAGGAGAAGGTGAAGTCAGGAGGGTGAATCAGAAGAAGCAGAAGAAGGAGAAGGAGAAGGTGAAGTTAGGAGGGTGAATCAGAAGAAGCAGAAGAAGGAGAAGGAGAAGGTGAAGTCAGGGGGGTGAAGCAGAAGAAGTAGAAGAAGGAGAAGGAGAAGTTGAAGTCTGGAGGGTGAATCAGAAGAAGCAGAAGAAGGAGAAGGAGAAGGTGAAGTCTGGAGGGTGAATCAGAAGAAGCAGAAGAAGGAGAAGGAGAAGATGAAGTCTGGAGGGTGAATCAGAAGAAGTAGATGAAGGAGAAGGAGAAGGTGAGGTCTGGAGGGTGAATCAGAAGAAGCAGAAGAAGGAGAAGGAGAAGGTGAAGTCTGAAGGGTGAATCAGAAGAAGCAGAAGAAGGAGAAGGAGAAGGTGAAGTCTGGAGGGTGAATCAGAAGAAGCAGAAGAAGGAGAAGGAGAAGGTAAAGTCTGGAGGGTGAATCAGAAGAAGCAGAAGAAGGAGAAGGAGAAGGTGAAGTCTGGAGGGTGAATCAGAAGAAGTAGAAGAAGGAGAAGGAGAAGGTGAGGTCTGGAGGGTGAATCAGAAGAAGTAGAAGAAGGAGAAGGAGAAGGTGAAGTCTGGAGGGTGAATCAGAAGAAGCAGAAGAAGGAGAAGGAGAAGGTGAAGTCTGGAGGGTGAATCGGAAGAAGCAGAAGAAGGAGAAGGAGAAGATGAAGTCTGGAGGGCGCAGCAGAAGAAGCAGAAGAAGGAGAAGGAGAAGGTGAAGTCAGGAGGGTGAAGCAGAAGAAGCAGAAGAAGGAGAAGGAGAAGGTGAAGTCTGGAGGGTGAACCAGAAGATGGAGAAGGAGAAGGTGAAGTCTGGAGGGTGAAGCAGAAGAAGCAGAAGAAGGAGAAGGAGAATGTGAAGTCTGGAGGGCGAAGCAGAAGAAGGAGAAGGAGAAGGTGAAGTCTGGAGGGTGAAGCAGAAGAAGCAGAAGAAGGAGAAGGAGAAGGTGAAGTCAGGAGTGTGAATCAGAAGAAGCAGAAGAAGGAGAAGGAGAAGGTGAAGTCAGGGGGGTGAAGCAGAAGAAGTAGAAGAAGGAGAAGGAGAAGGTGAAGTCAGGAGGGTGAAGCAGAAGAAGCAGAAGAAGGAGAAGGAGAAGGTGAAGTCTGGAGGGCGCAGCAGAAGAAGCAGAAGAAGGAGAAGGAGAAGGTGAAGTCAGGAGGGTGAAGCAGAAGAAGCAGAAGTAGGAGAAGGAGAAGGTGAAGTCTGGAGGGTGAACCAGAAGATGGAGAAGGAGAAGGTGAAGTCTGGAGGGTGAAGCAGAAGAAGCAGAAGAAGGAGAAGGAGAATGTGAAGTCTGGAGGGCGAAGCAGAAGAAGGAGAAGGAGAAGGTGAAGTCTGGAGGGTGAAGCAGAAGAAGCAGAAGAAGGAGAAGGAGAAGGTGAAGTCTGGAGGGTGAATCAGAAGAAGTAGAAGAAGGAGTAGGAGAAGGTGAAGTCAGGAGGGTGAAGCAGAAGAAGCAGAAGAAGGAGAAGGAGAAGGTGAAGTCAGGAGGGTGAATCAAAAGAAGTAGAAGAAGGAGAAGGAGATGGTGAAGTCTGGAGGGTGAATCAGAAGAAGTAGAAGAAGGAGAAGGAGAAGGTGAAGTCTGGAGGGAGAATCAGAAGAAGTAGAAGAAGGAGAAGGAGAAGGTGAAGTCTGGAGGGTGAATCAGAAGAAGCAGAAGAAGGAGAAGAGAAGGTGAAGTCTGGAGGGAGAAGCAGAAGAAGTAGAAGAAGGAGAAGGAGAAGGTGAAGTCTGGAGGGTGAATCAGAAGAAGTAGAAGAAGGAGAAGGAGAAGGTGATGTCTGGAGGGTGAATCAGAAGACGTAGAAGAAGGAGAAGGAGAAGGTGAAGTCTGGAGGGTGAATCAGAAGAAGCAGAAGCAGGAGAAGGAGAAGGTGAAGTCTGGAGGGTGAATCAGAAGAAGTAGAAGAAGGAGAAGGAGAAGGTGTAGTCTGGAAGGTGAATCAGAAGAAGTAGACGAAGGAGAAGGAGAAGGTGAAGTCTGGAGGGAGAATCAGAAGAAGAAGAAGAAAGAGAAGGTGAAGTCTGGAGAGTGAATCAGCAGAAGTAGAAGAAGGAGAAGGAGAAGGTGAAGTCTGGAGGGTGAATCAGAAGAAGCAGAAGAAGGAGAAGGAGAAGGTGAAGTCTGGAGGGTGAATCAGAAGAAGTAGAAGAAGGAGAAGGAGATGGTGTAGTCTGGAGGGTGAATCAGAAGAAGTAGACGAAGGAGAAGGAGAAGGTGAAGTCTGGAGGGTGAATCAGAAGAAGCAGAAGAAGGAGAAGGAGAAGGTGAAGTCTAGAGGGTGAATCAGAAGAAGTAGAAGAAGGAGAAGGAGAAGGTGAAGTCTGGAGGGCGAATCAGAAGAAGCAGAAGAAGGAGAAGGAGAAGGTGAAGTCAGGAGGGTGAATCAGAAGAAGCAGAAGAAGGAGGAGGAGAAGGTGAAGTCTGGAGGGTGAATCAGAAGAAGCAGAAGAAGGAGAAGGAGAAGTTGAAGACTGGAGGGTGAATCAGAAGAAGTAGAAGAAGGAGAAGGAGAAGGTGAAGTCTGGAGGGTGAATCAGAAGAAGTAGAAGAAGGAGAAGGAGAAGGTGTAGTCTGGAGGGTGAATCAGAAGAAGTAGACGAAGGAGAAGGAGAAGGTGAAGTCTGGAGGGTGAATCAGAAGAAGCAGAAGAAGGAGAACGAGAAGGTGAAGTCTGGAGGGTGAATCAGAAGAAGTAGAAGAAGGAGAAGGAGAAGGTGAAGTCTGGAGGGCGAATCAGAAGAAGCAGAAGAAGGAGAATGAGAAGGTGAAGTCAGGAGGGTGAATCAGAAGAAGCAGAAGAAGGAGAAGGAGAAGGTGAAGTCTGGAGGGTGAATCAGAAGAAGCAGAAGAAGGAGAAGGAGGAGGTGAAGACTGGAGGGTGAATCAGAAAAAGTAGAAGAAGGAGAAGGAGAAGGTGAAGTCTGGAGGGTGAATCAGAAGAAGTAGAAGAAGGAGAAGGAGAAGGCGAAGTCTGGAGGGTGAATCAGAAGAAGCAGAAAAAGGAGAAGGAGAAGGTGAAGTCTGGAGGGTGAATCAGAAGAAGCAGAAGAAAAAGGAGGAGAAGATGAAGTCTGGAGGGTGAATCAGAAGAAGGAGAAGGAGAAGGTGAAGTCTGGAGGGTGAATCAGAAGAAGTAGAAGAAGGAGAAGGAGAAGGCGAAGTCTGGAGGGTGAATCAGAAGAAGCAGAAAAAGGAGAAGGAGAAGGTGAAGTCTGGAGGGTGAATCAGAAGAAGCAGAAGAAGGAGAAGGAGAAGGTGAAGTCTGGAGGGTGAATCAGAAGAAGCAGAAGAAGGAGAAGGAGAAGGTGAAGTCTGGAGGGTGAATCAGAAGAAGTAGAAGAAGGAGAAGGAGAAGGTGAAGTCGGGAGGGTGAATCAGAAGAAGCAGAAGAAGGAGAAGGAGAAGGTGAAGTCTGGAGGGTGAATCAGAAGAAGCAGAAGAAGGAGAAGGAGAAGGTGAAGTCTGGAGGGAGAATCAGAAGAAGTAGAAGAAGGAGAAGGAGAAGGTGAAGTCTGGAGGGTGAATCAGAAGAAGCAGAAGAAGGAGAAGAGAAGGTGAAGTCTGGAGGGAGAAGCAGAAGAAGTAGAAGAAGGAGAAGGAGAAGGTGAAGTCTGGAGGGTGAATCAGAAGAAGTAGAAGAAGGAGAAGGAGAAGGTGATGTCTGGAGGGTGAATCAGAAGACGTAGAAGAAGGAGAAGGAGAAGGTGAAGTCTGGAGGGTGAATCAGAAGAAGCAGAAGCAGGAGAAGGAGAAGGTGAAGTCTGGAGGGTGAATCAGAAGAAGTAGAAGAAGGAGAAGGAGAAGGTGTAGTCTGGAAGGTGAATCAGAAGAAGTAGACGAAGGAGAAGGAGAAGGTGAAGTCTGGAGGGTGAATCAGAAGAAGCAGAAGAAAGAGAAGGTGAAGTCTGGAGAGTGAATCAGCAGAAGTAGAAGAAGGAGAAGGAGAAGGTGAAGTCTGGAGGGTGAATCAGAAGAAGCAGAAGAAGGAGAAGGAGAAGGTGAAGTCTGGAGGGTGAATCAGAAGAAGTAGAAGAAGGAGAAGGAGATGGTGTAGTCTGGAGGGTGAATCAGAAGAAGTAGACGAAGGAGAAGGAGAAGGTGAAGTCTGGAGGGTGAATCAGAAGAAGCAGAAGAAGGAGAAGGAGAAGGTGAAGTCTAGAGGGTGAATCAGAAGAAGTAGAAGAAGGAGAAGGAGAAGGTGAAGTCTGGAGGGTGAATCAGAAGAAGCAGAAGAAGGAGAAGGAGAAGGTGAAGTCAGGAGGGTGAATCAGAAGAAGCAGAAGAAGGAGGAGGAGAAGGTGAAGTCTGGAGGGTGAATCAGAAGAAGCAGAAGAAGGAGAAGGAGAAGTTGAAGACTGGAGGGTGAATCAGAAGAAGTAGAAGAAGGAGAAGGAGAAGGTGAAGTCTGGAGGGTGAATCAGAAGAAGTAGAAGAAGGAGAAGGAGAAGGTGTAGTCTGGAGGGTGAATCAGAAGAAGTAGACGAAGGAGAAGGAGAAGGTGAAGTCTGGAGGGTGAATCAGAAGAAGCAGAAGAAGGAGAACGAGAAGGTGAAGTCTGGAGGGTGAATCAGAAGAAGTAGAAGAAGGAGAAGGAGAAGGTGAAGTCTGGAGGGCGAATCAGAAGAAGCAGAAGAAGGAGAATGAGAAGGTGAAGTCAGGAGGGTGAATCAGAAGAAGCAGAAGAAGGAGAAGGAGAAGGTGAAGTCTGGAGGGTGAATCAGAAGAAGCAGAAGAAGGAGAAGGAGGAGGTGAAGACTGGAGGGTGAATCAGAAAAAGTAGAAGAAGGAGAAGGAGAAGGTGAAGTCTGGAGGGTGAATCAGAAGAAGTAGAAGAAGGAGAAGGAGAAGGCGAAGTCTGGAGGGTGAATCAGAAGAAGCAGAAAAAGGAGAAGGAGAAGGTGAAGTCTGGAGGGTGAATCAGAAGAAGCAGAAGAAAAAGGAGGAGAAGATGAAGTCTGGAGGGTGAATCAGAAGAAGCAGAAGAAGGAGAAGGAGAAGGTGAAGTCTGGAGGGTGAATCAGAAGAAGTAGAAGAAGGAGAAGGAGAAGGCGAAGTCTGGAGGGTGAATCAGAAGAAGCAGAAAAAGGAGAAGGAGAAGGTGAAGTCTGGAGGGTGAATCAGAAGAAGCAGAAGAAGGTGAAGGAGAAGGTGAAGTCTGGAGGGTGAATCAGAAGAAGCAGAAGAAGGAGAAGGAGAAGGTGAAGTCTGGAGGGTGAATCAGAAGAAGTAGAAGAAGGAGAAGGAGAAGGTGAAGTCGAGAGGGTGAATCAGAAGAAGCAGAAGAAGGAGAAGGAGAAGGTGAAGTCTGGAGGGTGAATCAGAAGAAGCAGAAGAAGGAGAAGGAGAAGGTGAAGTCTGGAGGGTGAATCAGAAGAAGTAGAAGACGGAGAAGGAGAAGGTGAAGTCTGGAGGCTGGAGGGTGAAGCAGAAGAAGTAGAAGAAGGAGAAGGAGAGGGTGAAGTCAGGAGGGTGAATCAGAAGAGGTAGAAGAAGGAGAAGGAGAAGGTGAAGTCAGGAGGGTGAATCAGAAGAAGCAGAAGAAGGAGAAGGAGAAGGTGAAGTCTGGAGAGTGAATCAGAAGAATCAGAAGAAGGAGAAGGAGAAGGAGAAGGTGAAGTCTGGAGGGTGAATCAGAAGAAGCTGAAGAAAGAGAAGGAGGAGGTGAAGTCTGGAGGGTGAAGCAGAAGAAGCAGAAGAAGGAGAAGGAGAAGGTGAAGACTGGAGGGTGAATCAGAAGAAGTAGAAGAAGGAGAAGGAGAAGGTGAAGTCTGGAGGGTGAATCAGAAGAAGTAGAAGATGGAGTAGGAGAAGGTGAGGTCTGGAGGGTGAATCAGAAGAATGAGAAGAAGGAGAAGGAGAAGGTGAAGTCTGGAGGGTGAATCAGAAGAAGCAGAAGAAGGAGAAGGAGAAGGTGAAGTCAGGAGGGTGAATCAGAAGAAGCAGAAGAAGGAGAAGGAGAAGGTGAAGTTAGGAGGGTGAATCAGAAGAAGCAGAAGAAGGAGAAGGAGAAGGTGAAGTCAGGGGGGTGAAGCAGAAGAAGTAGAAGAAGGAGAAGGAGAAGTTGAAGTCTGGAGGGTGAATCAGAAGAAGCAGAAGAAGGAGAAGGAGAAGGTGAAGTCTGGAGGGTGAATCAGAAGAAGCAGAAGAAGGAGAAGGAGAAGATGAAGTCTGGAGGGTGAATCAGAAGAAGTAGATGAAGGAGAAGGAGAAGGTGAGGTCTGGAGGGTGAATCAGAAGAAGCAGAAGAAGGAGAAGGAGAAGGTGAAGTCTGAAGGGTGAATCAGAAGAAGGAGAAGAAGGAGAAGGAGAAGGTGAAGTCTGGAGGGTGAATCAGAAGAAGCAGAAGAAGGAGAAGGAGAAGGTAAAGTCTGGAGGGTGAATCAGAAGAAGCAGAAGAAGGAGAAGGAGAAGGTGAAGTCTGGAGGGTGAATCAGAAGAAGTAGAAGAAGGAGAAGGGGAAGGTGAAGTCTGGAGGGTGAATCAGAAGAAGTAGAAGAAGGAGAAGGAGAAGGTGAAGTCTGGAGGGTGAATCAGAAGAAGCAGAAGAAGGAGAAGGAGAAGGTGAAGTCTGGAGGGTGAATCGGAAGAAGCAGAAGAAGGAGAAGGAGAAGATGAAGTCTGGAGGGTGAATCAGAAGAAGTAGAAGAAGGAGTAGGAGAAGGAGAAGTCTGGAGGGTGAATCAGAAGAAGCAGAAGAAGGAGAAGGAGATGGTGAAGTCTGGAGGGTGAATCAGAAGAAGCAGAAGAAGGAGAAGGAGAAGGTGAAGTCTGGAGGGTGAATCAGAAGAAGCAGAAGAAGGAGAAGGAGAAGGTGAAGTCTGGAGGGTGAATCAGAAGAAGTAGAAGACGGAGAGGGAGAAGGTGAAGTCTGGAGGCTGGAGGGTGAAGCAGAAGAAGTAGAAGAAGGAGAAGGAGAAGGTGAAGTCAGGAGGGTGAATCAGAAGAGGTAGAAGAAGGAGAAGGAGAAGGTGAAGTCAGGAGGGTGAATCAGAAGAAGCAGAAGAAGGAGAAGGAGAAGGTGAAGTCTGGAGAGTGAATCAGAAGAATCAGAAGAAGGAGAAGGAGAAGGTGAAGTCTGGAGGGTGAATCAGAAGAAGCTGAAGAAAGAGAAGGAGAAGGTGAAGTCTGGAGGGTGAAGCAGAAGAAGCAGAAGAAGGAGAAGGAGAAGGTGAAGACTGGAGGGTGAATCAGAAGAAGTAGAAGAAGGAGAAGGAGAAGGTGAAGTCTGGAGGGTGAATCAGAAGAAGTAGAAGAAGGAGTAGGAGAAGGTGAAGACTGGAGGGTGAATCAGAAGAATGAGAAGAAGGAGAAGGAGAAGGTGAAGTCTGGAGGGTGAATCAGAAGAAGCAGAAGAAGGAGAAGGAGAAGGTGAAGTCAGGAGGGTGAATCAGAAGAAGCAGAAGAAGGAGAAGGAGAAGGTGAAGTTAGGATGGTGAATCAGAAGAAGCAGAAGAAGGAGAAGGAGAAGGTGAAGTCAGGGGGGTGAAGCAGAAGAAGTAGAAGAAGGAGAAGGAGAAGGTGAAGTCTGGAGGGTGAATCAGAAGAAGCAGAAGAAGGAGAAGGAGAAGGTGAAGTCTGGAGGGTGAATCAGAAGAAGCAGAAGAAGGAGAAGGAGAAGATGAAGTCTGGAGGGTGAATCAGAAGAAGTAGATGAAGGAGAAGGAGAAGGTGAGGTCTGGAGGGTGAATCAGAAGAAGCAGAAGAAGGAGAAGGAGAAGGTGAAGTCTGAAGGGTGAATCAGAAGAAGCAGAAGAAGGAGAAGGAGAAGGTGAAGTCTGGAGGGTGAATCAGAAGAAGCAGAAGAAGGAGAAGGAGAAGTTGAAGTCTGGAGGGTGAATCAGAAGAAGCAGAAGAAGGCGAAGGAGAAGGTGAAGTCTGGAGGGTGAATCAGAAGAAGTAGAAGAAGGAGAAGGAGAAGGTGAAGTCTGGAGGGTGAATCAGAAGAAGTAGAAGAAGGAGAAGGAGAAGGTGAAGTCTGGAGGGTGAATCAGAAGAAGCAGAAGAAGGAGAAGGAGAAGGTGAAGTCTGGAGGGTGAATCAGAAGAAGCAGAAGAAAGAGAAGGAGAAAGTGAAGTCTGGAGGGTGAAGCAGAAGAAACAGAAGAAGGAGAAGGAGAAGGTGAAGACTGGAGGGTGAATCAGAAGAAGTAGAAGAAGGAGAAGGAGAAGGTGAAGTCAGGAGGATGAATCAGAAGAAGTAGAGGAAGGAGACGGAGAAGATGAAGTCTGGAGGGTGAATCAGAAGAAGTAGAAGAAGGAGAAGGAGAAGGTGAGGTCTGGAGGGTGAATCAGAAGAAGCAGAAGAAGGAGAAGGAGAAGGTGAAGTCTGGAGGGTGAATCAGAAGAAGCAGAAGAAGGAGAAGGAGAAGGTGAAGTCTGGAGGGTGAATCAGAAGAAGCAGAAGAAAGAGAAGGAGAAAGTGAAGTCTGGAGGGTGAAGCAGAAGAAACAGAAGAAGGAGAAGGAGAAGGTGAAGACTGGAGGGTGAATCAGAAGAAGTAGAAGAAGGAGAAGGAGAAGGTGAAGTCTGGAGGATGAATCAGAAGAAGTAGAAGAAGGAGAAGGAGAAGATGAAGTCTGGAGGGTGAATCAGAAGAAGTAGAAGAAGGAGAAGGAGAAGGTGAGGTCTGGAGGGCGAATCAGAAGAAGCAGAAGAAGGAGAAGGAGAAGGTGAAGTCTGGAGGGTGAATCAGAAGAAGCAGAAGAAGGAGAAGGAGAAGGTGAAGTCTGGAGGGTGAATCAGAAGAAGCAGAAGAAGGAGAAGGAGAAGGTGAAGTCAGGAGGGTGAATCAGAAGAAGCAGAAGAAGGAGAAGGAGAAGGTGAAGTTAGGAGGGTGAATCGGAAGAAGCAGAAGAAGGAGAAGGAGAAGATGAAGTCTGGAGGGTGAATCAGAAGAAGTAGAAGAAGGAGTAGGAGAAGGAGAAGTCTGGAGGGTGAATCAGAAGAAGCAGAAGAAGGAGAAGGAGATGGTGAAGTCTGGAGGGTGAATCAGAAGAAGCAGAAGAAGGAGAAGGAGAAGGTGAAGTCTGGAGGGTGAATCAGAAGAAGCAGAAGAAGGAGAAGGAGAAGGTGAAGTCTGGAGGGTGAATCAGAAGAAGTAGAAGACGGAGAAGGAGAAGGTGAAGTCTGGAGGCTGGAGGGTGAAGCAGAAGAAGTAGAAGAAGGAGAAGGAGAAGGTGAAGTCAGGAGGGTGAATCAGAAGAGGTAGAAGAAGGAGAAGGAGAAGTTGAAGTCAGGAGGGTGAATCAGAAGAAGCAGAAGAAGGAGAAGGAGAAGGTGAAGTCTGGAGAGTGAATCAGAAGAATCAGAAGAAGGAAAAGGAGAAGGTGAAGTCTGGAGGGTGAATCAGAAGAAGCTGAAGAAAGAGAAGGAGAAGGTGAAGTCTGGAGGGTGAAGCAGAAGAAGCAGAAGAAGGAGAAGGAGAAGGTGAAGACTGGAGGGTGAATCAGAAGAAGTAGAAGAAGGAGAAGGAGAAGGTGAAGTCTGGAGGGTGAATCAGAAGAAGTCGAAGAAGGAGTAGGAGAAGGTGAAGTCTGGAGGGTGAATCAGAAGAATGAGAAGAAGGAGAAGGAGAAGGTGAAGTCTGGAGGGTGAATCAGAAGAAGCAGAAGAAGGAGAAGGAGAAGGTGAAGTCAGGAGGGTGAATCAGAAGAAGCAGAAGAAGGAGAAGGAGAAGGTGAAGTTAGGAGGGTGAATCAGAAGAAGCAGAAGAAGGAGAAGGAGAAGGTGAAGTCAGGGGGGTGAAGCAGAAGAAGTAGAAGAAGGAGAAGGAGAAGATGAAGTCTGGAGGGTGAATCAGAAGAAGTAGATGAAGGAGAAGGAGAAGGTGAGGTCTGGAGGGTGAATCAGAAGAAGCAGAAGAAGGAAAAGGAGAAGGTGAAGTCTGAAGGGTGAATCAGAAGAAGCAGAAGAAGGAGAAGGAGAAGGTGAAGTCTGGAGGGTGAATCAGAAGAAGCAGAAGAAGGAGAAGGAGAAGTTGAAGTCTGGAGGGTGAATCAGAAGAAGCAGAAGAAGGAGAAGGAGAAGGTGAAGTCTGGAGGGTGAATCAGAAGAAGTAGAAGAAGGAGAAGGAGAAGGTGAAGTCTGGAGGGTGAATCAGAAGAAGTAGAAGAAGGAGAAGGAGAAGGTGAAGTCTGGAGGGTGAATCAGAAGAAGCAGAAGAAGGAGAAGGAGAAGGTGAAGTCTGGAGGGTGAATCGGAAGAAGCAGAAGAAGGAGAAGGAGAAGATGAAGTCTGGAGGGTGAATCAGAAGAAGTAGAAGAAGGAGAAGGAGAAGGTGAATTCTGGAGGGTGAATCAGAAGATGCAGAAGAAGGAGAAGGAGAAGGTGAAGTCTGGAGGGTGAATCAGAAGAAGCAGAAGAAGGAGGAGGAGAAGGTGAAGTCTGGAGGGTGAATCAGAAGAAGTAGAGGAAGGAGAAGGAGAAGATGAAGTCTGGAGGGTGAATCAGAAGAAGTAGAAGAAGGAGAAGGAGAAGGTGAGGTCTGGAGGGTGAATCAGAAGAAGCAGAAGAAGGAGAAGGAGAAGGTGAAGTCTGGAGGGTGAATCAGAAGAAGCAGAAGAAGGAGAAGGAGAAGGTGAAGTCTGGAGGGTGAATCAGAAGAAGCAGAAGAAGGAGGAGGAGAAGGTGAAGTCTGGAGGGTGAATCAGAAGAAGCATTATAAGGAGAAGGAGAAGGTGAAGTCTGGAGGGTGAATCAGAAGAAGCAGAAGAAAGAGAAGGAGAAGGTGAAGACTGGAGGGTGAATCAGAAGAAGTAGAAGAAGGAGAAGGAGAAGGTGAAGACTGGAGGGTGAATCAGAAGAAGTAGAAGAAGAAGGAGAAGGTGAAGTCTGGAGGATGAATCAGAAGAAGTAGAAGAAGGAGAAGGAGAAGATGAAGTCTGGAGGGTGAATCAGAAGAAGTAGAAGAAGGAGAAGGAGAAGGTGAGGTCTGGAGGGTGAATCAGAAGAAGCAGAAGAAGGAGAAGGAGAAGGTGAAGTCTGGAGGGTGAATCAGAAGAAGCAGAAGAAGGAGAAGGAGAAGGTGAAGTCTGGAGGGTGAATCAGAAGAAGCAGAAGAAGGAGAAGGAGAAGGTGAAGTCAGGAGGGTGAATCAGAAGAAGCAGAAGAAGGAGAAGGAGAAGGTGAAGTTAGGAGGGTGAATCAGAAGAAGCAGAAGAAGGAGAAGGAGAAGGTGAAGTCTGGAGGGTGAATCAGAAGAAGCAGAAGAAGGAAAAGGAGAAGGTGAAGTCTGGAGGGTGAATTAGAAGAAGCAGAAGAAGGAGAAGGAGAAGGTGAAGTCAGGAGGGTGAATCAGAAGAAGCAGAAGAAGGAGCAGGAGAAGGTAAAGTTAGGTGGGTGAATCAGAAGAAGCAGAAGAAGGAGAAGGAGCAGGTGAAGTCAGGGGGTGAAGCAGAAGAAGTAGAAGAAGGAGAAGGAGAAGGTGAAGTCAGGATGGTGAAGCAGAAGAAGCAGAAGAAGGAGAAGGAGAAGGTGAAGTCTGGAGGGTGAAGCAGAAGAAGCAGAAGAAGGAGAAGGAGAAGGTGAAGTCTGGAGGGTGAATCAGAAGAAGTAGAAGAAGGAGAAGGAGAAGGTGAAGTCAGGAGAGTGAAGCAGAAGAAGCAGAAGAAGGAGAAGGAGAAGGTGAAGTCTGGAGGGTGAAGCAGAAGAAGCAGAAGAAGGAGAAGGAGAAGGTGAAGTCTGGAGGGCGAAGCAGAAGAAGCAGAAGAAGGGGAAGGAGAAGGTGAAGTCTGGAGGGTGAAGCAGAAGAAGCAGAAGAAGGAGAAGGAGAAGGTGAAGTCTGGAGGGTGAATCAGAAGAAGTAGAAGAAGGAGAAGGAGAAGGTGAAGTCAGGAGGGTGAAGCAGAAGAAGCAGAAGAAGGAGAAGGAGAAGGTAAAGTCTGGAGGGTGAAGCAGAAGAAGCAGAAGAAGGAGAAGGAGAAGGTGAAGTCTGGAGGGTGAAGCAGAAGAAGCAGAAGAAGGAGAAAGAGAACGTGAAGTCAGGAGGGTGAATCAGAAGAAGTAGAAGAAGGAGAAGGAGAAGGTGAAGTCTGGAGGGTGAATCAGAAGAAGTAGAAGAAGGAGAAGGAGAAGCTGAAGTCTGGAGGGTGAATCAGAAGAAGCATTATAAGGAGAAGGAGAAGGTGAAGTCTGGAGGGTGAATCAGAAGAAGCAGAAGAAAGAGAAGGAGAAAGTGAAGTCTGGAGGGTGAAGCAGAAGAAACAGAAGAAGGAGAAGGAGAAGGTGAAGACTGGAGGGTGAATCAGAAGAAGTAGAAGAAGAAGGAGAAGGTGAAGTCTGGAGGATGAATCAGAAGAAGTAGAAGAAGGAGAAGGAGAAGATGAAGTCTGGAGGGTGAATCAGAAGAAGTAGAAGAAGGAGAAGGAGAAGGTGAGGTCTGGAGGGTGAATCAGAAGAAGCAGAAGAAGGAGAAGGAGAAGGTGAAGTCTGGAGGGTGAATCAGAAGAAGCAGAAGAAGGAGAAGGAGAAGGTGAAGTCTGGAGGGTGAATCAGAAGAAGCAGAAGAAGGAGAAGGAGAAGGTGAAGTCAGGAGGGTGAATCAGAAGAAGCAGAAGAAGGAGAAGGAGAAGGTGAAGTTAGGAGGGTGAATCAGAAGAAGCAGAAGAAGGAGAAGGAGAAGGTGAAGTCTGGAGGGTGAATCAGAAGAAGCAGAAGAAGGAAAAGGAGAAGGTGAAGTCTGGAGGGTGAATTAGAAGAAGCAGAAGAAGGAGAAGGAGAAGGTGAAGTCAGGAGGGTGAATCAGAAGAAGCAGAAGAAGGAGCAGGAGAAGGTAAAGTTAGGTGGGTGAATCAGAAGAAGCAGAAGAAGGAGAAGGAGCAGGTGAAGTCAGGGGGTGAAGCAGAAGAAGTAGAAGAAGGAGAAGGAGAAGGTGAAGTCAGGAGGGTGAAGCAGAAGAAGCAGAAGAAGGAGAAGGAGAAGGTGAAGTCTGGAGGGTGAAGCAGAAGAAGCAGAAGAAGGAGAAGGAGAAGGTGAAGTCTGGAGGGTGAATCAGAAGAAGTAGAAGAAGGAGAAGGAGAAGGTGAAGTCAGGAGAGTGAAGCAGAAGAAGCAGAAGAAGGAGAAGGAGAAGGTGAAGTCTGGAGGGTGAAGCAGAAGAAGCAGAAGAAGGAGAAGGAGAAGGTGAAGTCTGGAGGGCGAAGCAGAAGAAGCAGAAGAAGGGGAAGGAGAAGGTGAAGTCTGGAGGGTGAAGCAGAAGAAGCAGAAGAAGGAGAAGGAGAAGGTGAAGTCTGGAGGGTGAATCAGAAGAAGTAGAAGAAGGAGAAGGAGAAGGTGAAGTCAGGAGGGTGAAGCAGAAGAAGCAGAAGAAGGAGAAGGAGAAGGTAAAGTCTGGAGGGTGAAGCAGAAGAAGCAGAAGAAGGAGAAGGAGAAGGTGAAGTCTGGAGGGTGAAGCAGAAGAAGCAGAAGAAGGAGAAAGAGAACGTGAAGTCAGGAGGGTGAATCAGAAGAAGTAGAAGAAGGAGAAGGAGAAGGTGAAGTCTGGAGGGTGAATCAGAAGAAGTAGAAGAAGGAGAAGGAGAAGCTGAAGTCTGGAGGGTGAATCAGAAGAAGTAGAAGAAGGAGAAGGAGAAGGTGAAGTCTGGAGGGTGAATCAGAAGAAGCAGAAGAAGGAGAAGGAGAAGGTGAAGTCTGGAGGGAGAAGCAGAAGAAGTAGAAGAAGGAGAAGGAGAAGGTGAAGTCTGGAGGGTGAATCAGAAGAAGTAGAAGAAGGAGAAGGAGAAGGTGAAGTCTGGAGGGTGAATCACAAGAAGTAGAAGAAGGAGCAGGAGAAGGTGAAGTCTGGAGGGTGAATCAGAAGAAGCAGAAGAAGGAGAAGGAGAAGGTGAAGTCTGGAGGGTGAATCAGAAGAAGTAGAAGAAGGAGAAGGAGAAGGTGTAGTCTGGAGGGTGAATCAGAAGAAGTAGACGAAGGAGAAGGAGAAGGTGAAGTCTGGAGGGTGAATCAGAAGAAGCAGAAGAAGGAGAATGAGAAGGTGAAGTCTGGAGGGTGAATCAGAAGAAGTAGAAGAAGGAGAAGGAGAAGGTGAAGTCAGGAGAGTGAAGCAGAAGAAGCAGAAGAAGGAGAAGGAGAAGGTGAAGTCTGGAGGGTGAAGCAGAAGAAGCAGAAGAAGGAGAAGGAGAAGGTGAAGTCTGGAGGGCGAAGCAGAAGAAGCAGAAGAAGGGGAAGGAGAAGGTGAAGTCTGGAGGGTGAAGCAGAAGAAGCAGAAGAAGGAGAAGGAGAAGGTGAAGTTTGGAGGGTGAATCAGAAGAAGTAGAAGAAGGAGAAGGAGAAGGTGAAGTCAGGAGGGTGAAGCAGAAGAAGCAGAAGAAGGAGAAGGAGAAGGTAAAGTCTGGAGGGTGAAGCAGAAGAAGCAGAAGAAGGAGAAGGAGAAGGTGAAGTCTGGAGGGTGAAGCAGAAGAAGCAGAAGAAGGAGAAGGAGAACGTGAAGTCAGGAGGGTGAATCAGAAGAAGTAGAAGAAGGAGAAGGAGAAGGTGAAGTCTGGAGGGTGAATCAGAAGAAGTAGAAGAAGGAGAAGGAGAAGCTGAAGTCTGGAGGGTGAATCAGAAGAAGTAGAAGAAGGAGAAGGAGAAGGTGAAGTCTGGAGGGTGAATCAGAAGAAGCAGAAGAAGGAGAAGGAGAAGGTGAAGTCTGGAGGGTGAATCACAAGAAGTAGAAGAAGGAGCAGGAGAAGGTGAAGTCTGGAGGGTGAATCAGAAGAAGCAGAAGAAGGAGAAGGAGAAGGTGAAGTCTGGAGGGTGAATCAGAAGAAGTAGAAGAAGGAGAAGGAGAAGGTGTAGTCTGGAGGGTGAATCAGAAGAAGTAGACGAAGGAGAAGGAGAAGGTGAAGTCTGGAGGGTGAATCAGAAGAAGCAGAAGAAGGAGAAGGAGAAGGTGAAGTCTGGAGGGTGAATCAGAAGAAGTAGAAGAAGGAGAAGGAGAAGGTGAAGTCAGAAGGGTGAATCAGAAGAGGTAGAAGAAGGAGAAGGAGAAGGTGAAGTCAGGAAGGTGAATCAGAAGAAGCAGAAGAAGGAGAAGGAGAAGGTGAAGTCTGGAGAGTGAATCAGAAGAATCAGAAGAAGGAGAAGGAGAAGGTGAAGTCTGGAGGGTGAATCAGAAGAAGCTGAAGAAAGAGAAGGAGAAGGTGAAGTCTGGAGGGTGAAGCAGAAGAAGCAGAAGAAGGAGAAGGAGAAGGTGAAGACTGGAGGGTGAATCAGAAGAAGTAGAAGAAGGAGAAGGAGAAGGTGAAGTCTGGAGGGTGAATCAGAAGAAGTCGAAGAAGGAGTAGGAGAAGGTGAAGTCTGGAGGGTGAATCAGAAGAATGAGAAGAAGGAGAAGGAGAAGGTGAAGTCTGGAGGGTGAATCAGAAGAAGCAGAAGAAGGAGAAGGAGAAGGTGAAGTCAGGAGGGTGAATCAGAAGAAGCAGAAGAAGGAGAAGGAGAAGGTGAAGTCAGGGTGGTGAAGCAGAAGAAGTAGAAGAAGGAGAAGGAGAAGGTGAAGTCTGGAGGGTGAATCAGAAGAAGCAGAAGAAGGAGAAGGAGAAGGTGAAGTCTGGAGGGTGAATCAGAAGAAGCAGAAGAAGGAGAAGGAGAAGATGAAGTCTGGAGGGTGAATCAGAAGAAGTAGATGAAGGAGAAGGAGAAGGTGAGGTCTGGAGGGTGAATCAGAAGAAGCAGAAGAAGGAGAAGGAGAAGGTGAAGTCTGAAGGGTGAATCAGAAGAAGCAGAAGAAGGAGAAGGAGAAGGTGAAGTCTGGAGGGTGAATCAGAAGAAGCAGAAGAAGGAGAAGGAGAAGTTGAAGACTGGAGGGTGAATCAGAAGAAGCAGAAGAAGGAGAAGGAGAAGGTGAAGTCTGGAGGGTGAATCAGAAGAAGTAGAAGAAGGAGAAGGAGAAGGTGAAGTCTGGAGGGTGAATCAGAAGAATTAGAAGAAGGAGAAGGAGAAGGTGAAGTCGAAGTCTGGAGGGTGAATCAGAAGAATTAGAAGAAGCAGAAGGAGAAGGTGAAGTCTGGAGGGTGAATCAGAAGAAGTAGAAGAAGGAGAAGGAGAAGGTGAAGTCTGGAGGGTGAATCAGAAGAAGCAGAAGAAGGAGAAGGAGAAGGTGAAGTCTGGAGGGTGAATCGGAAGAAGCAGAAGAAGGAGAAGGAGAAGATGAAGTCTGGAGGGTGAATCAGAAGAAGTAGAAGAAGGAGAAGGAGAAGGTGAGGTCTGGAGGGTGAATCAGAAGATGCAGAAGAAGGAGAAGGAGAAGGTGAAGTCTGGAGGGTGAATCAGAAGAAGCAGAAGAAGGAGGAGGAGAAGGTGAAGTCTGGAGGGTGAATCAGAAGAAGCATTATAAGGAGAAGGAGAAGGTGAAGTCTGGAGGGTGAATCAGAAGAAGCAGAAGAAAGAGAAGGAGAAAGTGAAGTCTGGAGGGTGAAGCAGAAGTAACAGAAGAAGGAGAAGGAGAAGGTGAAGACTGGAGGGTGAATCAGAAGAAGTAGAAGAAGGAGAAGGAGAAGGTGAAGTCTGGAGGATGAATCAGAAGAAGTGGAGGAAGGAAAAGGAGAAGATGAAGTCTGGAGGGTGAATCAGAAGAAGTAGAAGAAGGAGAAGGAGAAGGTGAGGTCTGGAGGGTGAATCAGAAGAAGCAGAAGAAGGAGAAGGAGAAGGTGAAGTCTGGAGGGTGAATCAGAAGAAGCAGAAGAAGGAGAAGGAGAAGGTGAAGTCTGGAGGGTGAATCAGAAGAAGCAGAAGAAGGAGGAGGAGAAGGTGAAGTCTGGAGGGTGAATCAGAAGAAGCATTATAAGGAGAAGGAGAAGGTGAAGTCTGGAGGGTGAATCAGAAGAAGCAGAAGAAAGAGAAGGAGACAGTGAAGTCTGGAGGGTGAAGCAGAAGAAACAGAAGAAGGAGAAGAAGAAGGTGAAGACTGGAGGGTGAATCAGAAGAAGTAGAAGAAGGAGAAGGAGAAGGTGAAGTCTGGAGGATGAATCAGAAGAAGTAGAAGAAGGAGAAGGAGAAGATGAAGTCTGGAGGGTGAATCAGAAGAAGTAGAAGAAGGAGAAGGAGGAGGTGAGGTCTGGAGGGTGAATCAGAAGAAGCAGAAGAAGGAGAAGGAGAAGGTGAAGTCTGGAGGGTGAATCAGAAGAAGCAGAAGAAGGAGAAGGAGAAGGTGAAGTCTGGAGGGTGAATCAGAAGAAGCAGAAAAAGGAGAAGGAGAAGGTGAAGTCTGGAGGGTGAATCAGAAGAAGCAGAATAAGGAGAAGGAGAAGGTGAAGTCTGGAGGGTGAATCAGAAGAAACAGAAGAAGGAGAAGGGGAAGGTGAAGTCTGGAGTGTGAATCAGAAGAAGTAGAAGAAGGAGAAGGAGAAGGTGAAGTCTGGAGGGTGAAGCAGAAGAAGTAGAAGAAGGAGAAGGAGAAGGTGAAGTCTGGAGGGTGAATCAGAAGAAGCAGAAGAAAGAGAAGGAGAAGGTGAAGTCTGGAGGGTGAATCAGAAGAAGTAGAAGAAGGAGAAGGAGAAGGTGAAGTCTGGAGGGTGAATCAGAAGAAGTAGAAGAAGGAGAAGGAGAAGGTGAAGTCTGGAGGGTGAATCAGAAGAAGCAGAAGAAGGAGAAGGAGAAGGTGAATTCTGGAGGGTGAATCGGAAGAAGCAGAAGAAGGAGAAGGAGAAGATGAAGTCTGGAGGGTGAATCAGAAGATGCAGAAGAAGGAGAAGGAGAAGGTGAAGTCTGGAGGGTGAATCAGAAGAAGCAGAAGAAGGAGGAGGAGAAGGTGAAGTCTGGAGGGTGAATCAGAAGAAGCATTATAAGGAGAAGGAGAAGGTGAAGTCTGGAGGGTGAATCAGAAGAAGCAGAAGAAGGAGAAGGAGAAGGTGAAGTCTGGAGGGTGAATCAGAAGAAGTAGAAGAAGGAGAAGGAGAAGGTGAAGTCTGGAGGGTGAAGCAGAAGAAGCAGAAGAAGGAGAAGGAGAAGGTGAAGTCTGGAGGGTGAATCAGAAGAATCAGAAGAAGGAGAAGGAGAAGGTGAAGTCTGGAGGGTGAATCAGAAGAAGCAGAAGAAAGAGAAGGAGAGGGTGAAGTCTGGAGGGTGAAGCAGAAGAAGCAGAAGAAGGAGAAGCAGAAGGTGAAGACTGGAGGGTGAATCAGAAGAAGTAGAAGAAGGAGAAGGAGAAGGTGAAGTCTGGAGGATGAATCAGAAGAAGTAGAAGAAGGAGAAGGAGAAGGTGAAGTCTGGAGGGTGAATCAGAAGAAGCAGAAGAAGGAGAAGGAGAAGGTGAGGTCTGGAGGGTGAATCAGAAGAAGTAGAAGAAGGCGAAGGAGAAGATGAAATCTGAAGGGTGAATCAGAAGAAGTAGAAGAAGGAGAAGGAGAAGGTGAGGTCTGGAGGGTGAATCAGAAGAAGCAGAAGAATGAGAAGGAGAAGGTGAAGTCTGGAAGGTGAATCAGAAGCAGCAGAAGAAGGAGAAGGAGCAGGTGAAGTCTGGAGGGTGAATCAGAAGAAGCAGAAGAAGGAGAAGGAGAAGGTGAAGTCAGGAGGGTGAATCAGAAGAAGCAGAAGAAGGAGAAGGAGAAGGTGAAGTTAGGAGGGTGAATCAGAAGAAGCAGAAGAAGGAGAAGGAGAAGGTGAAGTCACGGGGGTGAAGCAGAAGAAGTAGAAGAAGGAGAAGGAGAAGGTGAAGTCAGGAGGGTGAAGCAGAAGAAGCAGAAGAAGGAGAAGGAGAAGGTGAAGTCTGGAGGGCGCAGCAGAAGAAGCAGAAGAAGGAGAAGGAGAAGGTGAAGTCTGGAGGGTGAAGCAGAAGAAGCAGAAGAAGGAGAAGGAGAAGGTGAAGTCTGGAGGGTGAATCAGAAGAAGTAGAAGAAGGAGAAGGAGAAGGTGAAGTCAGGAGGGTGAAGCAGAAGAAGCAGAAGAAGGAGAAGGAGAAGGTGAAGTCTGGAGGGTGAAGCAGAAGAAGCAGAAGAAGGAGAAGGAGAATGTGAAGTCTGGAGGGCGAAGCAGAAGAAGGAGAAGGAGAAGGTGAAGTCTGGAGGGTGAAGCAGAAGAAGCAGAAGAAGGAGAAGGAGAAGGTGAAGTCTGGAGGGTGAATCAGAAGAAGTAGAAGAAGGAGTAGGAGAAGGTGAAGTCAGGAGGGTGAAGCAGAAGAAGCAGAAGAAGGAGAAGGAGAAGGTGAAGTCTGGAGGGTGAAGCAGAAGAAGCAGAAGAAGGAGAAGGAGAAGGTGAAGTCTGGAGGGTGAAGCAGAAGAAGGAGAAGGAGAAGGTGAAGTCAGGAGGGTGAATCAAAAGAAGTAGAAGAAGGAGAAGGAGATGGTGAAGTCTGGAGGGTGAATCAGAAGAAGTAGAAGAAGGAGAAGGAGAAGGTGAAGTCTGGAGGGTGAATCAGAAGAAGTAGAAGAAGGAGAAGGAGAAGGTGAAGTCTGGAGGGTGAATCAGAAGAAGCAGAAGAAGGAGAAGAGAAGGTGAAGTCTGGAGGGAGAAGCAGAAGAAGTAGAAGAAGGAGAAGGAGAAGGTGAAGTCTGGAGGGTGAATCAGAAGAAGTAGAAGAAGGAGAAGGAGAAGGTGAAGTCTGGAGGGTGAATCAGAAGAAGTAGAAGAAGGAGAAGGAGAAGGTGAAGTCTGGAGGGTGAATCAGAAGAAGCAGAAGAAGGAGAAGGAGAAGGTGAAGTCTGGAGGGTGAATGAGAAGAAGTAGAAGAAGGAGAAGGAGAAGGTGTAGTCTGGAAGGTGAATCAGAAGAAGTAGACGAAGGAGAAGGAGAAGGTGAAGTCTGGAGGGTGAATCAGAAGAAGCAGAAGAAGGAGAAGGAGAAGGTGAAGTCTGGAGAGTGAATCAGTAGAAGAAGAAGAAGGAGAAGGAGAAGGTGAAGTCTGGAGGGTGAATCAGAAGAAGCAGAAGAAGGATAAGGAGAAGGTGAAGTCTGGAGGGTGAATCAGAAGAAGTAGAAGAAGGAGAAGGAGATGGTGTAGTCTGGAGGGTGAATCAGAAGAAGTAGACGAAGGAGAAGGAGAAGGTGAAGTCTGGAGGGTGAATCAGAAGAAGCAGAAGAAGGAGAAGGAGAAGGTGAAGTCTAGAGGGTGAATCAGAAGAAGTAGAAGAAGGAGAAGGAGAAGGTGAACTCTGGAGGGTGAATCAGAAGAAGCAGAAGAAGGAGAAGGAGAAGGTGAAGTCAGGAGGGTGAATCAGAATAAGCAGAAGAAGGAGAAGGAGAAGGTGAAGTCTGGAGGGTGAATCAGAAGAAGCAGAAGAAGGAGAAGGAGAAGTTGAAGACTGGAGGGTGAATCAGAAGAAGTAGAAGAAGGAGAAGGAGAAGGTGAAGTCTGGAGGATGAATCAGAAGAAGTAGAAGAAGGAGAAGGAGAAGGTGTAGTCTGGAGGGTGAATCAGAAGAAGTAGACGAAGGAGAAGGAGAAGGTGAAGTCTGGAGGGTGAATCAGAAGAAGCAGAAGAAGGAGAACGAGAAGGTGAAGTCTGGAGGGTGAATCAGAAGAAGTAGAAGAAGGAGAAGGAGAAGGTGAAGTCTGGAGGGTGAATCAGAAGAAGCAGAAGAAGGAGAATGAGAAGGTGAAGTCAGGAGGGTGAATCAGAAGAAGCAGAAGAAGGAGAAGGAGAAGGTGAAGTCTGGAGGGTGAATCAGAAGAAGCAGAAGAAGGAGAAGGAGGAGGTGAAGACTGGAGGGTGAATCAGAAAAAGTAGAAGAAGGAGAAGGAGAAGGTGAAGTCTGGAGGGTGAATCAGAAGAAGTAGAAGAAGGAGAAGGAGAAGGCGAAGTCTGGAGGGTGAATCAGAAGAAGCAGAAAAAGGAGAAGGAGAAGGTGAAGTCTGGAGGGTGAATCAGAAGAAGCAGAAGAAGGAGGAGGAGAAGATGAAGTCTGGAGGGTGAATCAGAAGAAGTAGAAGAAGGAGAAGGAGAAGGTGAGGTCTGGAGGGTGAATCAGAAGAAGCAGAAGAAGGAGAAGGATATGGTGAAGTCTGAAGGGTGAATCAGAAGAAGCAGAAGAAGGAGAAGAAAAAGGTGAAGTCTGGAGTGTGAATCAGAAGAAGCAGAAGAAGGAGAAGGAGAAGGTGAAGTCTGGAGGGTGAATCAGAAGAAGCAGAAGAAGGAGAAGGAGAAGGTGAAGTCTGGAGGGTGAATCAGAAGAAGTAGAAGAAGGAGAAGGAGAAGGTGAAGTCTGGAGGGTGAATCAGAAGAAGTAGAAGAAGGAGAAGGAGAAGGTGAAGTCTGGAGGGTGAATCAGAAGAAGCAGAAGAAGGAGAAGGAGAAGGTGAAGTCTGGAGGGTGAATCAGAAGAAGCAGAAGAAGGAGAAGGAGAAGATGAAGTCTGGAGGGTGAATCAGAAGAAGTGGAAGAAGGAGTAGGAGAAGGAGAAGTCTGGAGGGTGAATCAGAAGAAGCAGAAGAAGGAGAAGGAGATGGTGAAGTCTGGAGGGTGAATCAGAAGAAGCAGAAGTAGGAGAAGGAGAAGGTGAAGTCTGGAGGGTGAATCAGAAGAAGCAGAAGAAGGAGAAGGAGAAGGTGAAGTCTGGAGGGTGAATCAGAAGAAGTAGAAGACGGAGAAGGAGAAGGTGAATTCTGGAGGCTGTAGGGTGAAGCAGAAAAAGTAGAAGAAGGAGAAGGAGAAGGTGAAGTCAGGAGGGTGAATCAGAAGAGGTAGAAGAAGGAGAAGGAGAAGGTGAAGTCTGGAGAGTGAATCAGAAGAATCAGAAGAAGGAGAAGGAGAAGGTGAAGTCTGGACGGTGAATCAGAAGAAGCTGAAGAAAGAGAAGGAGAAGGTGAAGTCTGGAGGGTGAAGCAGAAGAAGCAGAAGAAGGAGAAGTAGAAGGTGAAGACTGGAGGGTGAAACAGAAGAAGTAGAAGAAGGAGAAGGAGAAGGTGAAGTCTGGAGGGTGAATCAGAAGAAGTAGAAGAAGGAGTAGGAGAAGGTGAAGTCTGGAGGGGGAATCAGAAGAATGAGAAGAAGGAGAAGGAGAAGGTGAAGTCTGGAGGGTGAATCAGAAGAAGCAGAAGAAGGAGAAGGAGAAGGTGAAGTCAGGAGGGTGAATCAGAAGAAGCAGAAGAAGGAGAAGGAGAAGGTGAAGTTAGGAGGGTGAATCAGAAGAAGCAGAAGAAGGAGAAGGAGAAGGTGAAGTCAGGGGGGTGAAGCAGAAGAAGTAGAAGAAGGAGAAGGAGAAGGTGAAGTCTGGAGGGTGAATCAGAAGAAGCAGAAGAAGGAGAAGGAGAAGGTGAAGTCTGGAGGGTGAATCAGAAGAAGCAGAAGAAGGAGAAGGAGAAGATGAAGTCTGGAGGGTGAATCAGAAGAAGTAGATGAAGGAGAAGGAGAAGGTGAGGTCTGGAGGGTGAATCAGAAGAAGCAGAAGAAGGAGAAGGAGAAGGTGAAGTCTGAAGGGTGAATCAGAAGAAGCAGAAGAAGGAGAAGGAGAAGGTGAAGTCTGGAGGCTGAATCAGAAGAAGCAGAAGAAGGAGAAGGAGAAGGTGAAGTCTGGAGGGTGAATCAGAAGAAGCAGAAGAAGGAGAAGGAGAAGGTGAAGTCTGGAGGGTGAATCAGAAGAAGTAGAAGAAGGAGAAGGAGAAGGTGAAGTCTGGAGGGTGAATCAGAAGAAGTAGAAGAAGGAGAAGGAGAAGGTGAAGTCTGGAGGGTGAATCAGAAGAAGCAGAAGAAGGAGAAGGAGAAGGTGAAGTCTGGAGGGTGAATCGGAAGAAGCAGAAGAAGGAGAAGGAGAAGATGAAGTCTGGAGGGTGAATCAGAAGAAGTAGAAGAAGGAGTAGGAGAAGGAGAAGTCTGGAGGGTGAATCAGAAGAAGCAGAAGAAGGAGAAGGAGATGGTGAAGTCTGGAGGGTGAATCAGAAGAAGCAGAAGAAGGAGAAGGAGAAGGTGAAGTCTGGAGGGTGAATCAGAAGAAGCAGAAGAAGGAGAAGGTGAAGTCTGGAGGGTGAATCAGAAGAAGTAGAAGACGGAGAAGGAGAAGGTGAAGTCAGGAGGGTGAATCAGAAGAATCAGAAGAAGGAGAAGGAGAAGGTGAACTCTGGAGGGTGAATCAGAAGAAGCAGAAGAAAGAGAAGGAGAAGGTGAAGTCTGGAGGGTGAAGCAGAAGAAACAGAAGAAGGAGAAGGAGAAGGTGAAGACTGGAGGGTGAATCAGAAGAAGTAGAAGAAGGAGAAGGAGAAGGTGAAGTCTGGAGGGTGAATCAGAAGAAGTAGAAGAAGGAGAAGGAGAAGGTGAAGTCTGGAGGGTGAATCAGAAGAAGCAGAAGAAGGAGAAGGAGAAGGTGAAGTCTGGAGGGTGAATCAGAAGAAGCAGAAGAAGGAGGAGGAGAAGATGAAGTCTGGAGGGTGAATCAGAAGAAGTAGAAGAAGGAGAAGGAGAAGGTGAATTCTGGAGGGTGAATCAGAAGTAGTAGAAGAAGGAGAAGGAGAAGGTGAAGTCTGGACGGTGAATCAGAAGAAACAGAAGAAGGAGAAGGAGAAGGTGAAGTCTGGAGGGTGAATCAGAAGAAGTAGAAGAAGGAGAAGGAGAAGGTGTAGTCTGGAGGGTGAATCAGAAGAAGTAGAAGAAGGAGAAGGAGAAGGTGAAGTCTGGAGGGTGAATCAGAAGAAGCAGAAGAAGGAGAAGGAGAAGGTGAAGTCTGGAGGGTGAATCAGAAGAAGCAGAAGAAGGAGGAGGAGAAGGTGAAGTCTGGAGGATGAATCAGAAGAAGCAGAATAAGGAGAAGGAGAAGGTGAAGTCTGGAGGGTGAATCAGAAGAAGCAGAAAAAGGAGAAGGAGAAGGTGAAGTCTGAAGGGTGAATCAGAAGAAGAAGAAGAAGGAGAAGGAGAAGGTGAAGTCTGGAGGGTGAAGCAGAAGAAGCAGAAGAAGGAGAAGGAGAAGGTGAAGTCAGGAGGGTGAATCAGAAGAAGTAGAAGAAGGAGAAGGAGATGGTGAAGTCAGGAGGGTGAATCATAAGAAGCAGAAGAAGGAGAAGGAGAAGGTGAAGTCTGGAGGGTGAATCAGAAGAAGCAGAAGAAGGAGAAGGAGAAGGTGAAGTCTGGAGGATGAATCAGAAGAAGCAGAAAAAGGAGAAGGAGAAGGTGAAGTCTGAAGGGTGAATCAGAAGAAGTCGAAGAAGGAGAAGGAGAAGGTGAAGTCTGGAGGGTGAAGCAGAAGAAGTAGAAGAAGGAGAAGGAGAAGGTGAAGTCAGGAGGGTGAATCAGAAGAAGTAGAAGAAGGAGAAGGAGAAGGTGAAGTCAGGAGGGTGAATCAGAAGAAGCAGAAGAAGGAGAAGGAGAAGGTGAAGTCTGGAGGGTGAATCAGAAGAATCAGAAGAAGGAGAAGGAGAAGGTGAAGTCTGGAGGGTGAATCAGAAGAAGCAGAAGAAAGAGAAGGAGAAGGTGAAGTCTGGAGGGTGAAGCAGAAGAAACAGAAGAAGGAGAAGGAGAAGGTGAAGACTGGAGGGTGAATCAGAAGAAGTAGAAGAAGGAGAAGGAGAAGGTGAAGTCTGGAGTGTGAATCAGAAGAAGTAGAAGAAGGAGAAGGAGAAGGTGAAGTCTGGAGGGTGAATCAGAAGAAGCAGAAGAAGGAGAAGGAGAAGGTGAAGTCTGGAGGGTGAATCAGAAGAAGTAGAAGAAGGAGAAGGAGAAGGTGGAGTCTGGAGTGTGAATCAGCAGAAGCAGAAGAAGGAGAAGGAGAAGGTGAAGTCTGGAGGGTGAATCAGAAGAAGCAGAATAAGGAGAAGGAGAAGGTGAAGTCTGGAGGGTGAATCAGAAGAAGCAGAAGAAGGAGAAGGAGAAGGTGAAGTCTGGAGGGTGAATCAGAAGAAGTAGAAGAAGGAGAAGGAGAAGGTGAAGTCTGGAGGGTGAAGCAGAAAAAGTAGAAGAAGGAGAAGGAGAAGGTGAAGTCAGGAGGGTGAATCAGAAGAAGTAGAAGAAGGAGAAGGAGAAGGTGAAGTCAGGAGGGTGAATCAGAAGAAGCAGAAGAAGGAGAAAGAGAAGGTGAAGTCTGGAGGGTGAATCAGAAGAATCAGAGGAAGGAGAAGGTGAAGTCTGGAGGGTGAATCAGAAGAAGCAGAGGAAGGAGAAGGAGAAGGTGAAGTCTGGAGGGTGAATCAGAAGAAGCAGAATAAGGAGAAGGAGAAGGTGAAGTCTGGAGGGTGAATCAGAAGAAGCAGAATAAGGAGAAGGAGAAGGTGAAGTCTGGAGGGTGAATCAGAAGAAGCAGAAGAAGGAGAAGGAGAAGATGAAGTCTGGAGGGTGAATCAGAAGAAGTAGAAGAAGGAGAAGGAGAAGGTGAAGTCTGGAGGGTGAAGCAGAAGAAGTAGAAGAAGGAGAAGGAGAAGGTGAAGTCAGGAGGGTGAATCAGAAGAAGTAGAAGAAGAAGAAGGAGAAGGTGAAGTCAGGAGGGTGAATCAGAAGAAGCAGAAGAAGGAGAAGGAGAAGGTGAAGTCTGGAGGGTGAATCAGAAGAATCAGAAGAAGGAGAAGGAGAAGGTGAACTCTGGAGGGTGAATCAGAAGAAGCAGAAGAAAGAGAAGGAGAAGGTGAAGTCTGGAGGGTGAAGCAGAAGAAACAGAAGAAGGAGAAGGAGAAGGTGAAGACTGGAGGGTGAATCAGAAGAAGTAGAAGAAGGAGAAGGAGAAGGTGAAGTCTGGAGGGTGAATCAGAAGAAGTAGAAGAAGGAGAAGGAGAAGGTGAAGTCTGGAGGGTGAATCAGAAGAAGCAGAAGAAGGAGAAGGAGAAGGTGAAGTCTGGAGGGTGAATCAGAAGAAGCAGAAGAAGGAGGAGGAGAAGATGAAGTCTGGAGGGTGAATCAGAAGAAGTAGAAGAAGGAGAAGGAGAAGGTGAATTCTGGAGGGTGAATCAGAAGTAGTAGAAGAAGGAGAAGGAGAAGGTGAAGTCTGGACGGTGAATCAGAAGAAACAGAAGAAGGAGAAGGAGAAGGTGAAGTCTGGAGGGTGAATCAGAAGAAGTAGAAGAAGGAGAAGGAGAAGGTGTAGTCTGGAGGGTGAATCAGAAGAAGTAGAAGAAGGAGAAGGAGAAGGTGAAGTCTGGAGGGTGAATCAGAAGAAGCAGAAGAAGGAGAAGGAGAAGGTGAAGTCTGGAGGGTGAATCAGAAGAAGCAGAAGAAGGAGGAGGAGAAGGTGAAGTCTGGAGGATGAATCAGAAGAAGCAGAATAAGGAGAAGGAGAAGGTGAAGTCTGGAGGGTGAATCAGAAGAAGCAGAAAAAGGAGAAGGAGAAGGTGAAGTCTGAAGGGTGAATCAGAAGAAGAAGAAGAAGGAGAAGGAGAAGGTGAAGTCTGGAGGGTGAAGCAGAAGAAGCAGAAGAAGGAGAAGGAGAAGGTGAAGTCAGGAGGGTGAATCAGAAGAAGTAGAAGAAGGAGAAGGAGATGGTGAAGTCAGGAGGGTGAATCATAAGAAGCAGAAGAAGGAGAAGGAGAAGGTGAAGTCTGGAGGGTGAATCAGAAGAATCATAAGAAGGAGAAGGAGAAGGTGAAGTCTGGAGGGTGAATCAGAAGAAGCAGAAGAAAGAGAAGGAGAAGGTGAAATCTGGAGGGTGAAGCAGAAGAAACAGAAGAAGGAGAAGGAGAAGGTGAAGACTGGAGGGTGAATCAGAAGAAGTAGAAGAAGGAGAAGGAGAAGGTGAAGTCTGGAGGGTGAATCAGAAGAAGTAGAAGAAGGAGAAGGAGAAGGTGAAGTCTGGAGGGTGAATCAGAAGAAGCAGAAGAAGGAGAAGGAGAAGGTGAAGTCTGGAGGGTGAATCAGAAGAAGCAGAAGAAGGAGAAGGAGAAGATGAAGTCTGGAGGGTGAATCAGAAGAAGTAGAAGAAGGAGAAGGAGTAGGTGAGGTCTGGAGGGTGAATCAGAAGAAGCAGAAGAAGGAGAAGGAGAAGGTGAAGTCTGGAGGGTGAATCAGAAGAAGCAGAAGAAGGAGAAGGAGAAGGTGAAGTCTGGAGGGTGAATCAGAAGAAGCAGAAGAAGGAGAAGGAGAAGGTGAAGTCAGGAGGGTGAATCAGAAGAAGCAGAAGAAGGAGAAGGAGAAGGTGAAGTTAGGAGGGTGAATCAGAAGAAGCAGAAGAAGGAGAAGGGGCAGGTGATGTCAGGGGGATGAAGCAGAAGAAGTAGAAGAAGGAGAAGGAGAAGGTAAAGTCAGGACGGTGAAGCAGAAGAAGCAGAAGAAGGAGAAGGAGAAGGTGAAGTCTGGAGGGTGAATCAGAAGAAGTAGAAGAAGGAGAAGGAGAAGGTCAAGTCTGGAGGGTGAATCAGAAGAAGTAGAAGAAGGAGAAGGAGAAGGTGAAGTCTGGAGGGTGAAGCAGAAGAAGTAGAAGAAGGAGAAGGAGAAGGTGAAGTCAGGAGGGTGAATCAGAAGAAGTAGAAGAAGGAGAAGGAGAAGGTGAAGTCAGGAGGGTGAATCAGAAGAAGCAGAAGAAGGAGAAGAAGAAGGTGAAGTCTGGAGGGTGAATCAGAAGAATCAGAAGAAGGAGAAGGAGAAGGTGAAGTCTGGAGGGTGAATCAGAAGAAGCAGAAGAAAGAGAAGGAGAAGGTGAAGTCTGGAGGGTGATTCAGAAGAAGTAGAAGAAGGAGAAGGAGAAGGTGAAGTCTGGAGTGTGAATCAGAAGAAGCAGAAGAAGGAGAAGGAGAAGGTGAAGTCTGGAGGGTGAATCAGAAGAAGCAGAATAAGGAGAAGGAGAAGGTGAAGTCTGGAGGGTGAATCAAAAGAAGCAGAAGAAGGAGAAGGAGAAGGTGAAGTCTGGAGGGTGAATCAGAAGAAGTAGAAGAAGGAGAAGGAGAAGGTGAAGTCTGGAGGGTGAAGCAGAAGAAGTAGAAGAAGGAGAAGGAGAAGGTGAAGTCAGGAGGGTGAATCAGAAGAAGTAGAAGAAGGAGAAGGAGAAGGTGAAGTCAGGAGGGTGAATCAGAAGAAGCAGAAGAAGGAGAAGGAGAAGGTGAAGTCTGGAGGGTGAATCAGAAGAATCAGAAGAAGGAGAAGGAGAAGGTGAAGTCTGGAGGGTGAATCAGAAGAAGCAGAGGAAGGAGAAGGAGAAGGTGAAGTCTGGAGGGTGAATCAGAAGAAGCAGAATAAGGAGAAGGAGAAGGTGAAGTCTGGAGGGTGAATCAGAAGAAGCAGAATAAGGAGAAGGAGAAGGTGAAGTCTGGAGGGTGAATCAGAAGAAGCAGAAGAAGGCGAAGGAGAAGATGAAGTCTGGAGGGTGAAGCAGAAGAAGTAGAAGAAGGAGAAGGAGAAGGTGAAGTCTGGAGGGTGAAGCAGAAGAAGTAGAAGAAGGAGAAGGAGAAGGTGAAGTCAGGAGGGTGAATCAGAAGAAGTAGAAGAAGGAGAAGGAGAAGGTGAAGTCAGGAGGGTGAATCAGAAGAAGCAGAAGAAGGAGAAGGAGAAGGTGAAGTCTGGAGGGTGAATCAGAAGAATCAGAAGAAGGAGAAGGAGAAGGTGAAGTCTGGAGGGTGAATCAGAAGAAGCAGAAGAAAGAGAAGGAGAAGGTGAAGTCTGGAGGGTGAAGCAGAAGAAACAGAAGAAGGAGAAGGAGAATGTGAAGACTGGAGGGTGAATCAGAAGAAGTAGAAGAAGGAGAAGGAGAAGGTGAAGTCTGGAGGGTGAATCAGAAGAAGTAGAAGAAGGAGAAGGAGAAGGTGAAGTCTGGAGGGTGAATCAGAAGAAGCAGAAGAAGGAGAAGGAGAAGGTGAAGTCTGGAGGGTGAATCAGAAGAAGCAGAAGAAGGAGAAGGAGAAGATGAAGTCTGGAGGGTGAATCAGAAGAAGTAGAAGAAGGAGAAGGAGAAGGTGAAGTCTGGAGGGTGAATCAGAAGTAGTAGAAGAAGGAGAAGGAGAAGGTGAAGTCTGGACGGTGAATCAGAAGAAACAGAAGAAGGAGAAGGAGAAGGTGAAGTCTGGAGGGTGAATCAGAAGAAGTAGAAGAAGGAGAAGGAGAAGGTGTAGTCTGGAGGGTGAATCAGAAGAAGTAGACGAAGGAGAAGGAGAAGGTGAAGTCTGGAGGGTGAATCAGAAGAAGCAGAAGAAGGAAATGGAGAAGGTGAAGTCTGGAGGGTGAATCAGAAGAAGGAGAAGAAGGAGAAGGAGAAGGTGAAGTCTGGAGGGTGAATCAGAAGAAGCAGAAGAAGGAGAAGGAGAAGGTGAAGTCTGGAGGGTGAATCAGAAGAAGCAGAAGAAGGAGAAGGAGAAGGAGAAGTCTGGAGGGTGAATCAGAAGAAGCAGAAGAAGGAGAAGAAGAAGGTGAAGTCTGGAGGGTGAATCAGAAGAATCAGAAGAAGGAGAAGGAGAAGGTGAAGTCTGGAGGGTGAATCAGAAGAAGCAGAAGAAAGAGAAGGAGAAGGTGAAGTCTGGAGGGTGATTCAGAAGAAGTAGAAGAAGGAGAAGGAGAAGGTGAAGTCTGGAGGGTGAATCAGAAGAAGCAGAATAAGGAGAAGGAGAAGGTGAAGTCTGGAGGGTGAATCAGAAGAAGCAGAAGAAGGAGAAGGAGAAGGTGAAGTCTGGAGGGTGAATCAGAAGAAGTAGAAGAAGGAGAAGGAGAAGGTGAAGTCTGGAGGGTGAAGCAGAAGAAGTAGAAGAAGGAGAAGGAGAAGGTGAAGTCAGGAGGGTGAATCAGAAGAAGTAGAAGAAGGAGAAGGAGAAGGTTAAATCAGGAGGGTGAATCAGAAGAAGCAGAAGAAGGAGAAGGAGAAGGTGAAGTCTGGAGGGTGAATCAGAAGAATCAGAAGAAGGAGAAGGAGAAGGTGAAGTCTGGAGGGTGAATCAGAAGAAGCAGAGGAAGGAGAAGGAGAAGGTGAAGTCTGGAGGGTGAATCAGAAGAAGCAGAATAAGGAGAAGGAGAAGGTGAAGTCTGGAGGGTGAATCAGAAGAAGCAGAATAAGGAGAAGGAGAAGGTGAAGTCTGGAGGGTGAATCAGAAGAAGCAGAAGAAGGAGAAGGAGAAGATGAAGTCTGGAGGGTGAAGCAGAAGAAGTAGAAGAAGGAGAAGGAGAAGGTGAAGTCTGGAGGGTGAAGCAGAAGAAGTAGAAGAAGGAGAAGGAGAAGGTGAAGTCTGGAGGGTGAATCAGAAGAAGTAGAAGAAGGAGAAGGTGAAGTCAGGAGGGTGAATCAGAAGAAGCAGAAGAAGGAGAAGGAGAAGGTGAAGTCTGGAGGGTGAATCAGAAGAATCAGAAGAAGGAGAAGGAGAAGGTGAAGTCTGGAGGGTGAATCAGAAGAAGCAGAAGAAAGAGAAGGAGAAGGTGAAGTCTGGAGGGTGAAGCAGAAGAAACAGAAGAAGGAGAAGGAGAATGTGAAGACTGGAGGGTGAATCAGAAGAAGTAGAAGAAGGAGAAGGAGAAGGTGAAGTCTGGAGGGTGAATCAGAAGAAGTAGAAGAAGGAGAAGGAGAAGGTGAAGTCTGGAGGGTGAATCAGAAGAAGCAGAAGAAGGAGAAGGAGAAGGTGAAGTCTGGAGGGTGAATCAGAAGTAGCAGAAGAAGGAGAAGGAGAAGATGAAGTCTGGAGGGTGAATCAGAAGAAGTAGAAGAAGGAGAAGGAGAAGGTGAAGTCTGGAGGGTGAATCAGAAGTAGTAGAAGAAGGAGAAGGAGAAGGTGAAGTCTGGACGGTGAATCAGAAGAAACAGAAGAAGGAGAAGGAGAAGGTGAAGTCTGGAGGGTGAATCAGAAGAAGTAGACGAAGGAGAAGGAGAAGGTGAAGTCTGGAGGGTGAATCAGAAGAAGCAGAAGAAGGAAATGGAGAAGGTGAAGTCTGGAGGGTGAATCAGAAGAAGGAGAAGAAGGAGAAGGAGAAGGTGAAGACTGGAGGGTGAATCAGAAGAAGCAGAAGAAGGAGAAGGAGAAGGTGAAGTCTGGAGGGTGAATCAGAAGAAGCAGAAGAAGGAGAAGGAGAAGGAGAAGTCTGGAGGGTGAATCAGAAGAAGCAGAAGAAGGAGAAGGAGAAGGTGAAGTCTGGAGGGTGAAGCAGAAGAAGTAGAAGAAGGAGAAGGAGAAGGTGAAGTCAGGAGGGTGAATCAGAAGAAGCAGAAGAAGGAGAAGGAGAAGGTGAAGTCTGGAGGGTGAATCAGAAGAATCAGAAGAAGGAGAAGGAGAAGGTGAAGTCTGGAGGGTGAATCAGAAGAAGCAGAAGAAGGAGAAGGAGAAGGTGAAGTCAGGAGGGTGAATCAGAAGAAGCAGAAGACGGAGAAGGAGAAGGTGAAGTTAGGAGGGTGAATCAGAAGAAGCAGAAGAAGGAGAAGGAGCAGGTGATGTCAGCGGGATGAAGCAGAAGAAGTAGAAGAAGGAGAAGGAGAATGTGAAGACTGGAGGGTGAATCAGAAGAAGTAGAAGAAGGAGAAGGAGAAGGTGAAGTCTGGAGGGTGAATCAGAAGAAGTAGAAGAAGGAGAAGGAGAAGGTGAAGTCTGGAGGGTGAATCAGAAGAAGCAGAAGAAGGAGAAGGAGAAGGTGAAGTCTGGAGGGTGAATCAGAAGTAGCAGAAGAAGGAGAAGGAGAAGATGAAGTCTGGAGGGTGAATCAGAAGAAGTAGAAGAAGGAGAAGGAGAAGGTGAAGTCTGGAGGGTGAATCAGAAGTAGTAGAAGAAGGAGAAGGAGAAGGTGAAGTCTGGACGGTGAATCAGAAGAAACAGAAGAAGGAGAAGGAGAAGGTGAAGTCTGGAGGGTGAATCAGAAGAAGTAGAAGAAGGAGAAGGAGAAGGTGTAGTCTGGAGGGTGAATCAGAAGAAGTAGACGAAGGAGAAGGAGAAGGTGAAGTCTGGAGGGTGAATCAGAAGAAGCAGAAGAAGGAAATGGAGAAGGTGAAGTCTGGAGGGTGAATCAGAAGAAGGAGAAGAAGGAGAAGGAGAAGGTGAAGACTGGAGGGTGAATCAGAAGAAGCAGAAGAAGGAGAAGGAGAAGGTGAAGTCTGGAGGGTGAATCAGAAGAAGCAGAAGAAGGAGAAGGAGAAGGAGAAATCTGGAGGGTGAATCAGAAGAAGCAGAAGAAGGAGAAGGAGAAGGTGAAGTCTGGAGGGTGAAGCAGAAGAAGTAGAAGAAGGAGAAGGAGAAGGTGAAGTCAGGAGGGTGAATCAGAAGAAGCAGAAGAAGGAGAAGGAGAAGGTGAAGTCTGGAGGGTGAATCAGAAGAATCAGAAGAAGGAGAAGGAGAAGGTGAAGTCTGGAGGGTGAATCAGAAGAAGCAGAAGAAGGAGAAGGAGAAGGTGAAGTCTGGAGGGTGAATCAGAAGAAGCAGAAGAAGGAGAAGGAGAAGGTGAAGTCAGGAGGGTGAATCAGAAGAAGCAGAAGACGGAGAAGGAGAAGGTGAAGTTAGGAGGGTGAATCAGAAGAAGCAGAAGAAGGAGAAGGAGCAGGTGATGTCAGCGGGATGAAGCAGAAGAAGTAGAAGAAGGAGAAGGAGAAGGTGAAGTCAGGACGGTGAAGCAGAAGAAGCAGAAGAAGGAGAAGGAGAATGTGAAGTCTGGAGGGTGAATCAGAATAAGTAGAAGAAGGAGAAGGAGAAGGTCAAGTCTGGAGGGTGAATCAGAAGAAGTAGAAGAAGGAGAAGGAGAAGGTGAAGTCTGGAGGGTGAATCAGAAGAAGTAGAAGAAGGAGAAGGAGAAGGTGAAGTCTGGAGGGTGAATCAGAATAATCAGAAGAAGGAGAAGGAGAAGGTGGAGTCTGGAGGGTGAATCAGAAGAAGCAGAAGAAAGAGAAGGAGAAGGTGAAGTCTGGAGGGTGAATCAGAAGAAGTAGAAGAAGGAGAAGGAGAAGGTGAAGTCTGGAGGGTGAATCAGAAGAAGCAGAAGAAGGAGAAGGAGAAGGTGAAGTCTGGAGGGTGAATCAGAAGTAGCAGAAGAAGGAGAAGGAGAAGATGAAGTCTGGAGGGTGAATCAGAAGAAGTAGAAGAAGGAGAAGGAGAAGGTGAAGTCTGGAGGGTGAATCAGAAGTAGTAGAAGAAGGAGAAGGAGAAGGTGAAGTCTGGACGGTGAATCAGAAGAAACAGAAGAAGGAGAAGGAGAAGGTGAAGTCTGGAGGGTGAATCAGAAGAAGTAGACGAAGGAGAAGGAGAAGGTGAAGTCTGGAGGGTGAATCAGAAGAAGCAGAAGAAGGAAATGGAGAAGGTGAAGTCTGGAGGGTGAATCAGAAGAAGGAGAAGAAGGAGAAGGAGAAGGTGAAGACTGGAGGGTGAATCAGAAGAAGCAGAAGAAGGAGAAGGAGAAGGTGAAGTCTGGAGGGTGAATCAGAAGAAGCAGAAGAAGGAGAAGGAGAAGGAGAAGTCTGGAGGGTGAATCAGAAGAAGCAGAAGAAGGAGAAGGAGAAGGTGAAGTCTGGAGGGTGAAGCAGAAGAAGTAGAAGAAGGAGAAGGAGAAGGTGAAGTCAGGAGGGTGAATCAGAAGAAGCAGAAGAAGGAGAAGGAGAAGGTGAAGTCTGGAGGGTGAATCAGAAGAATCAGAAGAAGGAGAAGGAGAAGGTGAAGTCTGGAGGGTGAATCAGAAGAAGCAGAAGAAGGAGAAGGAGAAGGTGAAGTCAGGAGGGTGAATCAGAAGAAGCAGAAGACGGAGAAGGAGAAGGTGAAGTTAGGAGGGTGAATCAGAAGAAGCAGAAGAAGGAGAAGGAGCAGGTGATGTCAGCGGGATGAAGCAGAAGAAGTAGAAGAAGGAGAAGGAGAATGTGAAGACTGGAGGGTGAATCAGAAGAAGTAGAAGAAGGAGAAGGAGAAGGTGAAGTCTGGAGGGTGAATCAGAAGAAGTAGAAGAAGGAGAAGGAGAAGGTGAAGTCTGGAGGGTGAATCAGAAGAAGCAGAAGAAGGAGAAGGAGAAGGTGAAGTCTGGAGGGTGAATCAGAAGTAGCAGAAGAAGGAGAAGGAGAAGATGAAGTCTGGAGGGTGAATCAGAAGAAGTAGAAGAAGGAGAAGGAGAAGGTGAAGTCTGGAGGGTGAATCAGAAGTAGTAGAAGAAGGAGAAGGAGAAGGTGAAGTCTGGACGGTGAATCAGAAGAAACAGAAGAAGGAGAAGGAGAAGGTGAAGTCTGGAGGGTGAATCAGAAGAAGTAGAAGAAGGAGAAGGAGAAGGTGTAGTCTGGAGGGTGAATCAGAAGAAGTAGACGAAGGAGAAGGAGAAGGTGAAGTCTGGAGGGTGAATCAGAAGAAGCAGAAGAAGGAAATGGAGAAGGTGAAGTCTGGAGGGTGAATCAGAAGAAGGAGAAGAAGGAGAAGGAGAAGGTGAAGACTGGAGGGTGAATCAGAAGAAGCAGAAGAAGGAGAAGGAGAAGGTGAAGTCTGGAGGGTGAATCAGAAGAAGCAGAAGAAGGAGAAGGAGAAGGAGAAGTCTGGAGGGTGAATCAGAAGAAGCAGAAGAAGGAGAAGGAGAAGGTGAAGTCTGGAGGGTGAAGCAGAAGAAGTAGAAGAAGGAGAAGGAGAAGGTGAAGTCAGGAGGGTGAATCAGAAGAAGCAGAAGAAGGAGAAGGAGAAGGTGAAGTCTGGAGGGTGAATCAGAAGAATCAGAAGAAGGAGAAGGAGAAGGTGAAGTCTGGAGGGTGAATCAGAAGAAGCAGAAGAAGGAGAAGGAGAAGGTGAAGTCTGGAGGGTGAATCAGAAGAAGCAGAAGAAGGAGAAGGAGAAGGTGAAGTCAGGAGGGTGAATCAGAAGAAGCAGAAGACGGAGAAGGAGAAGGTGAAGTTAGGAGGGTGAATCAGAAGAAGCAGAAGAAGGAGAAGGAGCAGGTGATGTCAGCGGGATGAAGCAGAAGAAGTAGAAGAAGGAGAAGGAGAAGGTGAAGTCAGGACGGTGAAGCAGAAGAAGCAGAAGAAGGAGAAGGAGAATGTGAAGTCTGGATGGTGAATCAGAATAAGTAGAAGAAGGAGAAGGAGAAGGTCAAGTCTGGAGGGTGAATCAGAAGAAGTAGAAGAAGGAGAAGGAGAAGGTGAAGTCTGGAGGGTGAATCAGAAGAAGTAGAAGAAGGAGAAGGAGAAGGTGAAGTCTGGAGGGTGAATCAGAATAATCAGAAGAAGGAGAAGGAGAAGGTGGAGTCTGGAGGGTGAATCAGAAGAAGCAGAAGAAAGAGAAGGAGAAGGTGAAGTCTGGAGGGTGAATCAGAAGAAGTAGAAGAAGGAGAAGGAGAAGGTGAAGTCTGGAGGGTGAATCAGAAAAAGCAGAAGAAGGAGAAGGAGAAGGTGAAGTCTGGAGGGTGAATCAGAAGAAGCAGAAGAAGGAGAAGGAGAAGGTGAAGTCTGGAGGGTGAATCAGAAGAAGCAGAAGAAGGAGAAGGAGAAGGTGAAGTCTGGAGGGTGAATCAGAAGAAGCAGAAGAAGGAGAAGGAGAAGATGAAGTCTGGAGGGTGAATCAGAAGAAGTAGAAGAAGGAGAAGGAGAAGGTGAGGTCTGGAGGGTGAATCAGAAGAAGCAGAAGAAGGAGAAGGAGAAGGTGAAGTCTGGAGGGTGAATCAGAAGAAGCAGAAGAAGGAGAAGGAGAAGGTGAAGTCTGGAGGGTGAATCAGAAGAAGCAGAAGAAGGAGAAGGAGAAGGTGAAGTCAGGAGGGTGAATCAGAAGAAGCAGAAGAAGGAGAAGGAGAAGGTGAAGTTAGGAGGGTGAATCAGAAGAAGCAGAAGAAGGAGAAGGAGCAGGTGATGTCAGGGGGATGAAGCAGAAGAAGTAGAAGAAGGAGAAGGAGAAGGTGAAGTCAGGACGGTGAAGCAGAAGAAGCAGAAGAAGGAGAAGGAGAAGGTGAAGTCTGGAGGGTGAATCAGAAGAAGTAGAAGAAGGAGAAGGAGAAGGTCAAGTCTGGAGGGTGAATCAGAAGAAGTAGAATAAGGAGAAGGAGAAGGTGAAGTCTGGAGGGTGAAGCAGAAGAAGTAGAAGAAGGAGAAGGAGAAGATGAAGTCAGGAGGGTGAATCAGAAGAAGTAGAAGAAGGAGAAGGAGAAGGTGAAGTCAGGAGGGTGAATCAGAAGAAGCAGAAGAAGGAGAAGGAGAAGGTGAAGTCTGGAGGGTGAATCAGAAGAATCAGAAGAAGGAGAAGGAGAAGGTGAAGTCTGGAGGGTGAATCAGAAGAAGCAGAAGAAAGAGAAGGAGAAGGTGAAGTCTGGAGGGTGAATCAGAAGAAGTAGAAGAAGGAGAAGGAGAAGGTGAAGTCTGGAGTGTGAATCAGAAGAAGCAGAAGAAGGAGAAGGAGAAGGTGAAGTCTGGAGGGTGAATCAGAAGAAGCAGAATAAGGAGAAGGAGAAGGTGAAGTCTGGAGGGTGAATCAGAAGAAGCAGAAGAAGGAGAAGGAGAAGGTGAAGTCTGGAGGGTGAATCAGAAGAAGTAGAAGAAGGAGAAGGAGAAGGTGAAGTCTGGAGGGTGAAGCAGAAGAAGTAGAAGAAGGAGAAGGAGAAGGTGAAGTCAGGAGGGTGAATCAGAAGAAGTAGAAGAAGGAGAAGGAGAAGGTGAAGTCAGGAGGGTGAATCAGAAGAAGCAGAAGAAGGAGAAAGAGAAGGTGAAGTCTGGAGGGTGAATCAGAAGAATCAGAGGAAGGAGAAGGAGAAGGTGAAGTCTGGAGGGTGAATCAGAAGAAGCAGAGGAAGGAGAAGGAGAAGGTGAAGTCTGGAGGGTGAATCAGAAGAAGCAGAATAAGGAGAAGGAGAAGGTGAAGTCTGGAGGGTGAATCAGAAGAAGCAGAATAAGGAGAAGGAGAAGGTGAAGTCTGGAGGGTGAATCAGAAGAAGCAGAAGAAGGAGAAGGAGAAGATGAAGTCTGGAGGGTGAATCAGAAGAAGTAGAAGAAGGAGAAGGAGAAGGTGGAGTCTGGAGGGTGAAGCAGAAGAAGTAGAAGAAGGAGAAGGAGAAGGTGAAGTCAGGAGGGTGAATCAGAAGAAGTAGAAGAAGAAGAAGGAGAAGGTGAAGTCAGGAGGGTGAATCAGAAGAAGCAGAAGAAGGAGAAGGAGAAGGTGAAGTCTGGAGGGTGAATCAGAAGAATCAGAAGAAGGAGAAGGAGAAGGTGAAGTCTGGAGGGTGAATCAGAAGAAGCAGAAGAAAGAGAAGGAGAAGGTGAAGTCTGGAGGGTGAAGCAGAAGAAACAGAAGAAGGAGAAGGAGAAGGTGAAGACTGGAGGGTGAATCAGAAGAAGTAGAAGAAGGAGAAGGAGAAGGTGAAGTCTGGAGGGTGAATCAGAAGAAGTAGAAGAAGGAGAAGGAGAAGGTGAAGTCTGGAGGGTGAATCAGAAGAACCAGAAGAAGGAGAAGGAGAAGGTGAAGTCTGGAGGGTGAATCAGAAGAAGCAGAAGAAGGAGAAGGAGAAGATGAAGTCTGGAGGGTGAATCAGAAGAAGTAGAAGAAGGAGAAGGAGAAGGTGAATTCTGGAGGGTGAATCAGAAGTAGTAGAAGAAGGAGAAGGAGAAGGTGAAGTCTGGACGGTGAATCAGAAGAAACAGAAGAAGGAGAAGGAGAAGGTGAAGTCTGGAGGGTGAATCAGAAGAAGTAGAAGAAGGAGAAGGAGATGGTGTAGTCTGGAGGGTGAATCAGAAGAAGGAGAAGAAGGAGAAGGAGAAGTTTGAGTCTGGAGGGTGAATCAGAAGAAGCAGAAGAAGGAGAAGGAGAAGGTGAAGTCTGGAGGGTGAATCAGAAGAAGCAGAAGAAGGAGAAGGAGAAGGTGAAGTCTGGAGGATGAATCAGAAGAAGCAGAATAAGGAGAAGGAGAAGGTGAAGTCTGGAGGGTGAATCAGAAGAAGCAGAAAAAGGAGAAGGAGAAGGTGAAGTCTGAAGGGTGAATCAGAAGAAGTAGAAGAAGGAGAAGGAGAAGGTGAAGTCTGGAGGGTGAAGCAGAAGAAGTAGAAGAAGGAGAAGGAGAAGGTGAAGTCAGGAGGGTGAATCAGAAGAAGTAGAAGAAGGAGAAGGAGAAGGTGAAGTCAGGAGGGTGAATCAAAAGAAGCAGAAGAAGGAGAAGGAGAAGGTGAAGTCTGGAGTGTGAATCAGAAGAATCAGAAGAAGGAGAAGGAGAAGGTGAAGTCTGGAGGGTGAATCAGAAGAAGCAGAAGAAAGAGAAGGAGAAGGTGAAGTCTGGAGGGTGAAGCAGAAGAAACAGAAGAAGGAGAAGGAGAAGGTGAAGACTGGAGGGTGAATCAGAAGAAGTAGAAGAAGGAGAAGGAGAAGGTGAAGTCTGGAGGGTGAATCAGAAGAAGTAGAAGAAGGAGAAGGAGAAGGTGAAGTCTGGAGGGTGAATCAGAAGAAGGAGAAGGAGAAGGTGAAGTCTGGAGGGTGAATCAGAAGAAGCAGAAGAAGGAGAAGGAGAAGATGAAGTCTGGAGGGTGAATCAGAAGAAGTAGAAGAAGGAGAAGGAGAAGGTGAGGTCTGGAGGGTGAATCAGAAGAAGCAGAAGAAGGAGAAGGAGAAGGTGAAGTCTGGAGGGTGAATCAGAAGAAGCAGAAGAAGGAGAAGGAGAAGGTGAAGTCTGGAGGGTGAATCAGAAGAAGCAGAAGAAGGAGAAGGAGAAGGTGAAGTCAGGAGGGTGAATCAGAAGAAGCAGAAGAAGGAGAAGGAGAAGGTGAAGTTAGGAGGGTGAATCAGAAGAAGCAGAAGAAGGAGAAGGAGCAGGTGATGTCAGGGGGATGAAGCAGAAGAAGTAGAAGAAGGAGAAGGAGAAGGTGAAGTCAGGACGGTGAAGCAGAAGAAGCAGAAGAAGGAGAAGGAGAAGGTGAAGTCTGGAGGGTGAATCAGAAGAAGTAGAAGAAGGAGAAGGAGAAGGTCAAGTCTGGAGGGTGAATCAGAAGAAGTAGAAGAAGGAGAAGGAGAAGGTGAAGTCTGGAGGGTGAAGCAGAAGAAGTAGAAGAAGGAGAAGGAGAAGGTGAAGTCAGGAGGGTGAATCAGAAGAAGTAGAAGAAGGAGAAGGAGAAGGTGAAGTCAGGAGGGTGAATCAGAAGAAGCAGAAGAAGGAGAAGAAGAAGGTGAAGTCTGGAGGGTGAATCAGAAGAATCAGAAGAAGGAGAAGGAGAAGGTGAAGTCTGGAGGGTGAATCAGAAGAAGCAGAAGAAAGAGAAGGAGAAGGTGAAGTCTGGAGGGTGATTCAGAAGAAGTAGAAGAAGGAGAAGGAGAAGGTGAAGTCTGGAGTGTGAATCAGAAGAAGCAGAAGAAGGAGAAGGAGAAGGTGAAGTCTGGAGGGTGAATCAGAAGAAGCAGAATAAGGAGAAGGAGAAGGTGAAGTCTGGAGGGTGAATCAGAAGAAGCAGAAGAAGGAGAAGGAGAAGGTGAAGTCTGGAGGGTGAATCAGAAGAAGTAGAAGAAGGAGAAGGAGAAGGTGAAGTCTGGAGGGTGAAGCAGAAGAAGTAGAAGAAGGAGAAGGAGAAGGTGAAGTCAGGAGGGTGAATCAGAAGAAGTAGAAGAAGGAGAAGGAGAAGGTGAAGTCAGGAGGGTGAATCAGAAGAAGCAGAAGAAGGAGAAGGAGAAGGTGAAGTCTGGAGGGTGAATCAGAAGAATCAGAAGAAGGAGAAGGAGAAGGTGAAGTCTGGAGGGTGAATCAGAAGAAGCAGAGGAAGGAGAAGGAGAAGGTGAAGTCTGGAGGGTGAATCAGAAGAAGTAGAAGAAGGAGAAGGAGAAGTTTGAGTCTGGAGGGTGAATCAGAAGAAGCAGAAGAAGGAGAAGGAGAAGGTGAAGTCTGGAGGGTGAATCAGAAGAAGTAGAAGAAGGAGAAGGAGAAGTTTGAGTCTGGAGGGTGAATCAGAAGAAGCAGAAGAAGGAGAAGGAGAAGGTGAAGTCTGGAGGGTGAATCAGAAGAAGCAGAAGAAGGAGAAGGAGAAGGTGAAGTCTGGAGGATGAATCAGAAGAAGCAGAATAAGGAGAAGGAGAAGGTGAAGTCTGGAGGGTGAATCAGAAGAAGCAGAAAAAGGAGAAGGAGAAGGTGAAGTCTGAAGGGTGAATCAGAAGAAGTAGAAGAAGGAGAAGGAGAAGGTGAAGTCTGGAGGGTGAAGCAGAAGAAGTAGAAGAAGGAGAAGGAGAAGGTGAAGTCAGGAGGGTGAATCAGAAGAAGTAGAAGAAGGAGAAGGAGAAGGTGAAGTCAGGAGGGTGAATCAAAAGAAGCAGAAGAAGGAGAAGGAGAAGGTGAAGTCTGGAGTGTGAATCAGAAGAATCAGAAGAAGGAGAAGGAGAAGGTGAAGTCTGGAGGGTGAATCAGAAGAAGCAGAAGAAAGAGAAGGAGAAGGTGAAGTCTGGAGGGTGAAGCAGAAGAAACAGAAGAAGGAGAAGGAGAAGGTGAAGACTGGAGGGTGAATCAGAAGAAGTAGAAGAAGGAGAAGGAGAAGGTGAAGTCTGGAGGGTGAATCAGAAGAAGTAGAAGAAGGAGAAGGAGAAGGTGAAGTCTGGAGGGTGAATCAGAAGAAGCAGAAGAAGGAGAAGGAGAAGGTGAAGTCTGGAGGGTGAATCAGAAGAAGCAGAAGAAGGAGAAGGAGAAGATGAAGTCTGGAGGGTGAATCAGAAGAAGTAGAAGAAGGAGAAGGAGAAGGTGAGGTCTGGAGGGTGAATCAGAAGAAGCAGAAGAAGGAGAAGGAGAAGGTGAAGTCTGGAGGGTGAATCAGAAGAAGCAGAAGAAGGAGAAGGAGAAGGTGAAGTCTGGAGGGTGAATCAGAAGAAGCAGAAGAAGGAGAAGGAGAAGGTGAAGTCAGGAGGGTGAATCAGAAGAAGCAGAAGAAGGAGAAGGAGAAGGTGAAGTTAGGAGGGTGAATCAGAAGAAGCAGAAGAAGGAGAAGGAGCAGGTGATGTCAGGGGGATGAAGCAGAAGAAGTAGAAGAAGGAGAAGGAGAAGGTGAAGTCAGGACGGTGAAGCAGAAGAAGCAGAAGAAGGAGAAGGAGAAGGTGAAGTCTGGAGGGTGAATCAGAAGAAGTAGAAGAAGGAGAAGGAGAAGGTCAAGTCTGGAGGGTGAATCAGAAGAAGTAGAAGAAGGAGAAGGAGAAGGTGAAGTCTGGAGGGTGAAGCAGAAGAAGTAGAAGAAGGAGAAGGAGAAGGTGAAGTCAGGAGGGTGAATCAGAAGAAGTAGAAGAAGGAGAAGGAGAAGGTGAAGTCAGGAGGGTGAATCAGAAGAAGCAGAAGAAGGAGAAGAAGAAGGTGAAGTCTGGAGGGTGAATCAGAAGAATCAGAAGAAGGAGAAGGAGAAGGTGAAGTCTGGAGGGTGAATCAGAAGAAGCAGAAGAAAGAGAAGGAGAAGGTGAAGTCTGGAGGGTGATTCAGAAGAAGTAGAAGAAGGAGAAGGAGAAGGTGAAGTCTGGAGTGTGAATCAGGAGAAGCAGAAGAAGGAGAAGGAGAAGGTGAAGTCTGGAGGGTGAATCAGAAGAAGCAGAATAAGGAGAAGGAGAAGGTGAAGTCTGGAGGGTGAATCAGAAGAAGCAGAAGAAGGAGAAGGAGAAGGTGAAGTCTGGAGGGTGAATCAGAAGAAGTAGAAGAAGGAGAAGGAGAAGGTGAAGTCTGGAGGGTGAAGCAGAAGAAGTAGAAGAAGGAGAAGGAGAAGGTGAAGTCAGGAGGGTGAATCAGAAGAAGTAGAAGAAGGAGAAGGAGAAGGTGAAGTCAGGAGGGTGAATCAGAAGAAGCAGAAGAAGGAGAAGGAGAAGGTGAAGTCTGGAGGGTGAATCAGAAGAATCAGAAGAAGGAGAAGGAGAAGGTGAAGTCTGGAGGGTGAATCAGAAGAAGCAGAGGAAGGAGAAGGAGAAGGTGAAGTCTGGAGGGTGAATCAGAAGAAGCAGAATAAGGAGAAGGAGAAGGTGAAGTCTGGAGGGTGAATCAGAAGAAGCAGAATAAGGAGAAGGAGAAGGTGAAGTCTGGAGGGTGAATCAGAAGAAGCAGAAGAAGGAGAAGGAGAAGATGAAGTCTGGAGGGTGAAGCAGAAGAAGTAGAAGAAGGAGAAGGAGAAGGTGAAGTCTGGAGGGTGAAGCAGAAGAAGTAGAAGAAGGAGAAGGAGAACGTGAAGTCAGGAGGGTGAATCAGAAGAAATAGAAGAAGGAGAAGGAGAAGGTGAAGTCAGGAGGGTGAATCAGAAGAAGCAGAAGAAGGAGAAGGAGAAGGTGAAGTCTGGAGGGTGAATCAGAAGAATCAGAAGAAGGAGAAGCAGAAGGTGAAGTCTGGAGGGTGAATCAGAAGAAGCAGAAGAAAGAGAAGGAAAAGGTGAAGTCTGGAGGGTGAAGCAGCAGAAACAGAAGAAGGAGAAGGAGAAGGTGAAGACTGGAGGGTGAATCAGAAGAAGTAGAAGAAGGAGAAGGAGAAGGTGAAGTCTGGAGGGTGAATCAGAAGAAGGAGAAGAAGGAGAAGGAGAAGGTGAAGTCTGGAGGGTGAATCAGAAGAAGCAGAAGAAGGAGAAGGAGAAGGTGAAGTCTGGAGGGTGAATCAGAAGAAGCAGAAGAAGGAGAAGGAGAAGATGAAGTCTGGAGGGTGAATCAGAAGAAGTAGAAGAAGGAGAAGGAGAAGGTGAAGTCTGGAGGGTGAATCAGAAGTAGTAGAAGAAAGAGAAGGAGAAGGTGAAGTCTGGACGGTGAATCAGAAGAAACAGAAGAAGGAGAAGGAGAAGGAGAAGTCTGGAGGGTGAATCAGAAGAAGCAGAAGAAGGAGAAGGAGAAGGTGAAGTCTGGAGGGTGAATCAGAAGAAGTAGAAGAAGGAGAAGGAGAAGGTGAAGTCAGGAGGGTGAATCAGAAGAAGCAGAAGAAGGAGAAGGAGAAGGTGAAGTCTGGAGGGTGAATCAGAAGAATCAGAAGAAGGAGAAGGAGAAGGTGAAGTCTGGAGGGTGAATCAGAAGAAGCAGAAGAAGGAGAAGGAGAAGGTGAAGTCTGGAGGGTGAATCAGAAGAAGCAGAAGAAGGAGAAGGAGAAGGTGAAGTCAGGAGGGTGAATCAGAAGAAGCAGAAGACGGAGAAGGAGAAGGTGAAGTTAGGAGGGTGAATCAGAAGAAGCAGAAGAAGGAGAAGGAGCAGGTGATGTCAGCGGGATGAAGCAGAAGAAGTAGAAGAAGGAGAAGGAGAAGGTGAAGTCACGACGGTGAAGCAGAAGAAGCAGAAGAAGGAGAAGGAGAATGTGAAGTCTGGAGGGTGAATCAGAATAAGTAGAAGAAGGAGAAGGAGAAGGTCAAGTCTGGAGGGTGAATCAGAAGAAGTAGAAGAAGGAGAAGGAGAAGGTGAAGTCTGGAGGGTGAAGCAGAAGAAGTAGAAGAAGGAGAAGGAGAAGTTGAAGTCAGGAGGGTGAATCAGAAGAAGTAGAAGAAGGAGAAGGAGAACGTGAAGTCAGGAGGGTGAATCAGAAGAAATAGAAGAAGGAGAAGGAGAAGGTGAAGTCAGGAGGGTGAATCAGAAGAAGCAGAAGAAGGAGAAGGAGAAGGTGAAGTCTGGAGGGTGAATCAGAAGAAGTAGAAGAAGGAGAAGGAGAAGTTGAAGTCAGGAGGGTGAATCAGAAGAAGTAGAAGAAGGAGAAGGAGAACGTGAAGTCAGGAGGGTGAATCAGAAGAAATAGAAGAAGGAGAAGGAGAAGGTGAAGTCAGGAGGGTGAATCAGAAGAAGCAGAAGAAGGAGAAGGAGAAGGTGAAGTCTGGAGGGTGAATCAGAAGAATCAGAAGAAGGAGAAGCAGAAGGTGAAGTCTGGAGGGTGAATCAGAAGAAGCAGAAGAAAGAGAAGGAAAAGGTGAAGTCTGGAGGGTGAAGCAGCAGAAACAGAAGAAGGAGAAGGAGAAGGTGAAGACTGGAGGGTGAATCAGAAGAAGTAGAAGAAGGAGAAGGAGAAGGTGAAGTCTGGAGGGTGAATCAGAAGAAGGAGAAGAAGGAGAAGGAGAAGGTGAAGTCTGGAGGGTGAATCAGAAGAAGCAGAAGAAGGAGAAGGAGAAGGTGAAGTCTGGAGGGTGAATCAGAAGAAGCAGAAGAAGGAAAAGGAGAAGATGAAGTCTGGAGGGTGAATCAGAAGAAGTAGAAGAAGGAGAAGGAGAAGGTGAAGTCTGGAGGGTGAATCAGAAGTAGTAGAAGAAAGAGAAGGAGAAGGTGAAGTCTGGACGGTGAATCAGAAGAAACAGAAGAAGGAGAAGGAGAAGGAGAAGTCTGGAGGGTGAATCAGAAGAAGCAGAAGAAGGAGAAGGAGAAGGTGAAGTCTGGAGGGTGAATCAGAAGAAGTAGAAGAAGGAGAAGGAGAAGGTGAAGTCAGGAGGGTGAATCAGAAGAAGCAGAAGAAGGAGAAGGAGAAGGTGAAGTCTGGAGGGTGAATCAGAAGAATCAGCAGAAGGAGAAGGAGAAGGTGAAGTCTGGAGGGTGAATCAGAAGAAGCAGAAGAAGGAGAAGGAGAAGGTGAAGTCTGGAGGGTGAATCAGAAGAAGCAGAAGAAGGAGAAGGAGAAGGTGAAGTCAGGAGGGTGAATCAGAAGAAGCAGAAGACGGAGAAGGAGAAGGTGAAGTTAGGAGGGTGAATCAGAAGAAGCAGAAGAAGGAGAAGGAGCAGGTGATGTCAGCGGGATGAAGCAGAAGAAGTAGAAGAAGGAGAAGGTGAAGTCACGACGGTGAAGCAGAAGAAGCAGAAGAAGGAGAAGGAGAATGTGAAGTCTGGAGGGTGAATCAGAATAAGTAGAAGAAGGAGAAGGAGAAGGTCAAGTCTGGAGGGTGAATCAGAAGAAGTAGAAGAAGGAGAAGGAGAAGGTGAAGTCTGGAGGGTGAAGCAGAAGAAGTAGAAGAAGGAGAAGGAGAAGTTGAAGTCAGGAGGGTGAATCAGAAGAAGTAGAAGAAGGAGAAGGAGAAGGTGAAGTCAGGAGGGTGAATCAGAAGAAGCAGAAGAAGGAGAAGGAGAAGGTGAAGTCTGGAGGGTGAATCAGAAGAAGTAGAAGAAGGAGAAGGAGAAGGTGTTGTCTGGAGGGTGAATCAGAAGAAGTAGACGAAGGAGAAGGAGAAGGTGAAGTCTGGAGGGTGAATCAGAAGAAGCAGAAGAAGGAGAAGGAGAAGGTGAAGTCTGGAGGGTGAATCAGAAGAAGCAGAATAAGGAGAAGGAGAAGGTGAAGTCTGGAGGGTGAATCAGAAGAAGCAGAAAAAGGAGAAGGAGAAGGTGAAGTCTGAAGGGTGAATCAGAAGAAGTAGAAGAAGGAGAAGGAGAAGGTGAAGTCTGGATGGTGAAGCAGAAGAAGTAGAAGAAGGAGAAGGAGAAGGTGAAGTCAGGAGGGTGAATCAGAAGAAGTAGAAGAAGGAGAAGGAGAAGGTGAAGTCAGGAGGGTGAATCAGAAGAAGCAGAAGAAGGAGAAGGAGAAGGAGACGTCTGGAGGGTGAATCAGAAGAATCAGAAGAAGGAGAAGGAGAAGGTGAAGTCTGGAGGGTGAATCAGAAGAAGCAGAAGAAAGAGAAGGAGAAGGTGAAGTCTGGAGGGTGAAGCAGAAGAAACAGAAGAAGGAGAAGGTGAAGACTGGAGGGTGAATCAGAAGAAGTAGAAGAAGGAGAAGGAGAAGGTGAAGTCTGGAGGGTGAATCAGAAGAAGTAGAAGAAGGAGAAGGAGAAGGTGAAGTCTGGAGGGTGAATCAGAAGAAGCAGAAGAAGGAGAAGGAGAAGGTGAAGTCTGGAGGGTGAATCAGAAGAAGCAGAAGAAGGAGAAGGAACAGATGAAGTCTGGAGGGTGAATCAGAAGAAGTAGAAGAAGGAGAAGGAGAAGGTGAGGTCTGGAGGGTGAATCAGAAGAAGCAGAAGAAGGAGAAGGAGAAGGTGAAGTCTGGAGGGTGAATCAGAAGAAGCAGAAGAAGGAGAAGGAGAAGGTGAAGTCTGGAGGGTGAATCAGAAGAAGCAGAAGAAGGAGAAGGAGAAGGTGAAATCAGGAGGGTGAATCAGAAGAAGCAGAAGAAGGAGAAGGAGAAGGTGAAGTTAGGAGGGTGAATCAGAAGAAGCAGAAGAAGGAGAAGGAGCAGGTGATGTCAGGGGGATGAAGCAGAAGAAGTAGAAGAAGGAGAAGGAGAAGGTGAAGTCAGGACGGTGAAGCAGAAGAATCAGAAGAAGGAGAAGGAGAAGGTGAAGTCTGGAGGGTGAATCAGAAGAAGTAGAAGAAGGAGAAGGAGAAGGTCAAGTCTGGAGGGTGAATCAGAAGAAGTAGAAGAAGGAGAAGGAGAAGGTGAAGTCTGGAGGGTGAAGCAGAAGAAGTAGAAGAAGGAGAAGGAGCAGGTGAAGTCAGGAGGGTGAATCAGAAGAAGTAGAAGAAGGAGAAGGAGAAGGTGAAGTCAGGAGGGTGAATCAGAAGAAGCAGAAGAAGGAGAAGAAGAAGGTGAAGTCTGGAGGGTGAATCAGAAGAATCAGAAGAAGGAGAAGGAGAAGGTGAAGTCTGGAGGGTGAATCAGATGAAGCAGAAGAAAGAGAAGGAGAAGGTGAAGTCTGGAGGGTGAATCAGAAGAAGTAGAAGAAGGAGAAGGAGAAGGTGAAGTCTGGAGTGTGAATCAGAAGAAGCAGAAGAAGGAGAACGAGAAGGTGAAGTCTGGAGAGTGAATCAGAAGAAGCAGAATAAGGAGAAGGAGAAGGTGAAGTCTGGAGGGTGAATCAGAAGAAGTAGAAGAAGGAGAAGGAGAAGGTGAAGTCTGGAGGGTGAAGCAGAAGAAGTAGAAGAAGGAGAAGGAGAAGGTGAAGTCAGGAGGGTGAATCAGAAGAAGTAGAAGAAGGAGAAGGACAAGGTGAAGTCAGGAGGGTGAATCAGAAGAAGCAGAAGAAGGAGAAGGAGAAGGTGAAGTCTGGAGGGTGAATCAGAAGAATCAGAAGAAGGAGAAGGAGAAGGTGAAGTCTGGAGGGTGAATCAGAAGAAGCAGAGGAAGGAGAAGGAGAAGGTGAAGTCTGGAGGGTGAATCAGAAGAAGCAGAATAAGGAGAAGGAGAAGGTGAAGTCTGGAGGGTGAAGCAGAAGAAGTAGAAGAAGGAGAAGGAGAAGGTGAAGTCAGGAGGGTGAATCAGAAGAAGCAGAAGAAGGAGAAGGAGAAGGTGAAGTCTGGAGGGTGAATCAGAAGAATCAGAAGAAGGAGAAGGAGAAGGTGAAGTCTGGAGGGTGAATCAGAAGAAGCAGAAGAAAGAGAAGGAGAAGGTGAAGTCTGGAGGGTGAAGCAGAAGAAACAGAAGAAGGAGAAGGAGAAGTTGAAGACTGGAGGGTGAATCAGAAGAAGTAGAAGAAGGAGAAGGAGAAGGTGAAGTCTGGAGGGTGAATCAGAAGAAGTAGAAGAAGGAGAAGGAGAAGGTGAAGTCTGGAGGGTGAATCAGAAGAAGCAGAAGAAGGAGAAGGAGAAGGTGAAGTCTGGAGGGTGAATCAGAAGAAGCAGAAGAAGGAGAAGGAGAAGATGAAGTCTGGAGGGTGAATCAGAAGAAGTAGAAGAAGGAGAAGGAGAAGGTGAAGTCTGGAGGGTGAATCAGAAGAGTAGAAGAAGGAGAAGGAGAAGGTGAAGTCTGGACGGTGAATCAGAAGAAACAGAAGAAGGAGAAGGCGAAGGTGAAGTCTGGAGGGTGAATCAGAAGAAGTAGAAGAAGGAGAAGGAGAAGGTGTAGTCTGGAGGGTCAATCAGAAGAAGTAGACGAAGGAGAAGGAGAAGGTGAAGTCTGGAGGGTGAATCAGAAGAAGCAGAAGAAGGAAATGGAGAAGGTGAAGTCTGGAGGGTGAATCAGAAGAAGTAGAAGAAGGAGAAGGAGAAGGTGAAGTCTGGAGGGTGAATCAGAAGAAGCAGAAGAAGGAGAAGGAGAAGGTGAAGTCTGGAGGGTGAATCAGAAGAAGCAGAAGAAGGAGAAGGAGAAGGTGAAGTCTGGAGGGTGAAGCAGAAGAAGTAGAAGAAGGAGGAGGAGAAGGTGAAGTCAGGAGGGTGAATCAGAAGAAGTAGAAGAAGGAGAAGGAGAAGGTGAGGTCAGGAGGGTGAATCAGAAGAAGCAGAAGAAGGAGAAGGAGAAGGTGAAGTCTGGAGGGTGAATCAGAAGAATCAGAAGAAGGAGAAGGAGAAGGTGAAGTCTGGAGGGTGAATCAGAAGAAGCAGAAGAAGGAGAAGGAGAAGGTGAAGTCTGGAGGGTGAATCAGAAGAAGCAGAAGAAGGAGAAGGAGAAGGTGAAGTCAGGAGGGTGAATCAGAAGAAGCAGAAGAAGGAGAAGGAGAAGGTGAAGTTAGGAGGGTGAATCAGAAGAAGCAGAAGAAGGAGAAGGAGCAGGTGATGTCAGCGGGATGAAGCAGAAGAAGTAGAAGAAGGAGAAGGAGAAGGTGAAGTCAGGACGGTGAAGCAGAAGAAGCAGAAGAAGGAGAAGGAGAAGGTGAAGTCTGGAGGGTGAATCAGAATAAGTAGAAGAAGGAGAAGGAGAAGGTCAAGTCTGGAGGGTGAATCAGAAGAAGTAGAAGAAGGAGAAGGAGAAGGTGAAGTCTGGAGGGTGAAGCAGAAGAAGTAGAAGAAGGAGAAGGAGAAGGTGAAGTCAGGAGGGTGAATCAGAAGAAGTAGAAGAAGGAGAAGGAGAAGGTGAAGTCAGGAGGGTGAATCAGAAGAAGCAGAAGAAGGAGAAGGAGAAGGTGAAGTCTGGAGGGTGAATCAGAAGAATCAGAAGAAGGAGAAGGAGAAGGTGAAGTCTGGAGGGTGAATCAGAAGAAGCAGAAGAAAGAGAAGGAGAAGGTGAAGTCTGGAAGGTGAATCAGAAGAAGCAGAAGAAGGAGAAGGAGAAGGTGAAGTCAGGAGGGTGAATCAGAAGAAGCAGAAGAAGTAGAAGGAGAAGGTGAAGTTAGGAGGGTGAATCAGAAGAAGCAGAAGAAGGAGAAGGAGCAGGTGATGTCAGGGGGATGAAGCAGAAGAAGTAGAAGAAGGAGAAGGAGAAGGTGAAGTCAGGACGGTGAAGCAGAAGAAGCAGAAGAAGGAGAAGGAGAAGGTGAAGTCTGGAGGGTGAATCAGAAGAAGTAGAAGAAGGAGAAGGAGAAGGTCAAGTCTGGAGGGTGAATCAGAAGAAGTAGAAGAAGGAGAAGGAGAAGGTGAAGTCTGGAGGGTGAAGCAGAAGAAGTAGAAGAAGGAGAAGGAGAAGGTGAAGTCAGGAGGGTGAATCAGAAGAAGTAGAAGAAGGGGAAGGAGAAGGTGAAGTCAGGAGGGTGAATCAGAAGAAGCAGAAGAAGGAGAAGGAGAAGGTGAAGTCTGGAGGGTGAATCAGAAGAAGCAGAAGAAGGAGAAGGAGAAGATGAAATCTGGAGGGTGAATCAGAAGAAGTAGAAGAAGGAGAAGGAGAAGGTGAGGTCTTGAGGGTGAATCAGAAGAAGTAGAAGAAGGAGAAGGAGAAGGTGAAGTCTGGAGGGTGAATCAGAAGAAGCAGAAGAAGGAGAAGGAGAAGGTGAAGTCTGGAGGGTGAATCAGAAGAAGCAGAAGAAGGAGAAGGAGAAGGTGAAGTCTGGAGGGTGAATCAGAAGAATCAGAGGAAGGAGAAGGAGAAGGTGAAGTCTGGAGGGTGAATCAGAAGAAGCAGAGGAAGGAGAAGGAGAAGGTGAAGTCTGGAGGGTGAATCAGAAGAAGCAGAATAAGGAGAAGGAGAAGGTGAAGTCTGGAGGGTGAATCAGAAGAAGCAGAATAAGGAGAAGGAGAAGGTGAAGTCTGGAGGGTGAATCAGAAGAAGCAGAAGAAGGAGAAGGAGAAGATGAAGTCTGGAGGGTGAATCAGAAGAAGTAGAAGAAGGAGAAGGAGAAGGTGAAGTCTGGAGGGTGAAGCAGAAGAAGTAGAAGAAGGAGAAGGAGAAGGTGAAGTCAGGAGGGTGAATCAGAAGAAGTAGAAGAAGAAGAAGGAGAAGGTGAAGTCAGGAGGGTGAATCAGAAGAAGCAGAAGAAGGAGAAGGAGAAGGTGAAGTCTGGAGGGTGAATCAGAAGAATCAGAAGAAGGAGAAGGAGAAGGTGAAGTCTGGAGGGTGAATCAGAAGAAGCAGAAGAAAGAGAAGGAGAAGGTGAAGTCTGGAGGGTGAAGCAGAAGAAACAGAAGAAGGAGAAGGAGAAGGTGAAGACTGGAGGGTGAAGCAGAAGAAGTAGAAGAAGGAGAAGGAGAAGGTGAAGTCTGGAGGGTGAATCAGAAGAAGTAGAAGAAGGAGAAGGAGAAGGTGAAGTCTGGATGGTGAATCAGAAGAAGCAGAAGAAGGAGAAGGAGAAGGTGAAGTCTGGAGGGTGAATCAGAAGAAGCAGAAGAAGGAGAAGGAGAAGATGAAGTCTGGAGGGTGAATCAGAAGAAGTAGAAGAAGGAGAAGGAGAAGGTGAGGTCTGGAGGGTGAATCAGAAGAAGCAGAAGAAGGAGAAGGAGAAGGTGAAGTCTGGAGGGTGAATCAGAAGAAGCAGAAGAAGGAGAAGGAGAAGGTGAAGTCTGGAGGGTGAATCAGAAGAAGCAAAAGAAGGAGAAGGAGAAGGTGAAGTCAGGAGGGTGAATCAGAAGAAGCAGAAGAAGGAGAAGGAGAAGGTGAAGTTAGGAGGGTGAATCAGAAGAAGCAGAAGAAGGAGAAGGAGCAGGTGATGTCAGGGGGATGAAGCAGAAGAAGTAGAAGAAGGAGAAGGAGAAGGTGAAGTCAGGACGGTGAAGCAGAAGAAGCAGAAGAAGGAGAAGGAGAAGGTGAAGTCTGGAGGGTGAATCAGAAGAAGTAGAAGAAGGAGAAGGAGAAGGTCAAGTCTGGAGGGTGAATCAGAAGAAGTAGAAGAAGGAGAAGGAGAAGGTGAAGTCTGGAGGGTGATTCAGAAGAAGCAGAAGAAGGAGAAGGAGAAGGTGAAGTCTGGAGGGTGAATCAGAAGAAGCAGAAGAAAGAGAAGGAGAAGGTGAAGTCTGGAGGGTGAATCAGAAGAAGCAGAAGAAGGAGAAGGAGAAGATGAAGTCTGGAGGGTGAATCAGAAGAAGTAGAAGAAGGAGAAGGAGAAGGTGAAGTCTGGAGGGTGAATCAGAAGAAGTAGAAGAAGGAGAAGGAGAAGGTGAAGTCTGTAGGGTGAATCAGAAGAAGTAGAAGAAGGAGAAGGAGAAGGTGAAGTCAGGAGGGTGAATCAGAAGAAGCAGAAGAAGGAGAAGGAGAAGGTGAAGTCTGGAGGGTGAATCAGAAGAATCAGAAGAAGGAGAAGGAGAAGGTGAAGTCTGGAGGGTGAATCAGAAGAAGCAGAAGAAAGAGAAGGAGAAGGTGAAGTCTGGAGGGTGAAGCAGAAGAAACAGAAGAAGGAGAAGGAGAAGGTGAAGACTGGAGGGTGAATCAGAAGAAGTAGAATAAGGAGAAGGAGAAGGTGAAGTCTGGAGGGTGAATCAGAAGAAGTAGAAGAAGGAGAAGGAGAAGGTGAAGTCTGGAGGTTGAATCAGAAGAAGCAGAAGAAGGAGAAGGAGAAGGTGAAGTCTGGAGGGTGAATCAGAAGAAGCAGAAGAAGGAGAAGGAGAAGATGAAGTCTGGAGGGTGAATCAGAAGAAGTAGAAGAAGGAGAAGGAGAAGGTGAGGTCTGGAGGGTGAATCAGAAGAAGCAGAAGAAGGAGAAGGAGAAGGTGAAGTCTGGAGGATGAATCAGAAGAAGCAGAAGAAGGAGAAGGAGAAGGTGAAGTCTGGAGGGTGAATCAGAAGAAGCAAAAGAAGGAGAAGGAGAAGGTGAAGTCAGGAGGGTGAATCAGAAGAAGCAGAAGAAGGAGAAGGAGAAGGTGAAGTTAGGAGGGTGAATCAGAAGAAGCAGAAGAAGGAGAAGGAGCAGGTGATGTCAGGGGGATGAAGCAGAAGAAGTAGAAGAAGGAGAAGGAGAAGGTGAAGTCAGGACGGTGAATCAGAAGAAGCAGAAGAAGGAGAAGGAGAAGGTGAAGTCTGGAGGGTGAATCAGAAGAAGCAGAAGAAGGAGAAGGAGAAGGTGAAGTCTGGAGGGTGAATCAGAAGAAGCAGAAGAAGGAGAAGGAGAAGGTGAAGTCAGGAGGGTGAATCAGAAGAAGCAGAAGAAGGAGAAGGAGAAGGTGAAGTTAGGAGAGTGAATCAGAAGAAGCAGAAGAAGGAGAAGGAGCAGGTGATGTCAGGGGGATGAAGCAGAAGAAGTAGAAGAAGGAGAAGGAGAAGGTGAAGTCAGGACGGTGAAGCAGAAGAAGCAGAAGAAGGAGAAGGAGAAGGTGAAGTCTGGAGGGTGAATCAGAAGAAGTAGAAGAAGGAGAAGGAGAAGGTGAAGTCTGGAGTGTGAATCAGAAGAAGCAGAAGAAGGAGAAGGAGAAGGTGAAGTCTGGAGGGTGAATCAGAAGAAGCAGAATAAGGAGAAGGAGAAGGTGAAGTCTGGAGGGTGAATCAGAAGAAGTAGAAGAAGGAGAAGGAGAAGGTGAAGTCTGGAGGGTGAAGAAGAAGAAGTAGAAGAAGGAGAAGGAGAAGGTGAAGTCAGGAGGGTGAATCAGAAGAAGTAGAAGAAGGAGAAGGAGAAGGTGAAGTCAGGAGGGTGAATCAGAAGAAGCAGAAGAAGGAGAAAGAGAAGGTGAAGTCTGGAGGGTGAATCAGAAGAATCAGAGGAAGGAGAAGGAGAAGGTGAAGTCTGGAGGGTGAATCAGAAGAAGCAGAGGAAGGAGAAGGAGAAGGTGAAGTCTGGAGGGTGAATCAGAAGAAGCAGAATAAGGAGAAGGAGAAGGTGAAGTCTGGAGGGTGAATCAGAAGAAGCAGAATAAGGAGAAGGAGAAGGTGAAGTCTGGAGGGTGAATCAGAAGAAGCAGAAGAAGGAGAAGGAGAAGATGAAGTCTGGAGGGTGAATCAGAAGAAGTAGAAGAAGGAGAAGGAGAAGGTGAAGTCTGGAGGGTGAAGCAGAAGAAGTAGAAGAAGGAGAAGGAGAAGGTGAAGTCAGGAGGGTGAATCAGAAGAAGTAGAAGAAGAAGAAGGAGAAGGTGAAGTCTGGAGGGTGAATCAGAAGAAGTAGAAGAAGAAGAAGGAGAAGGTGAAGTCAGGAGGGTGAATCAGAAGAATCAGAAGAAGGAGAAGGAGAAGGTGAAGTCTGGAGGGTGAATCAGAAGAAGCAGAAGAAAGAGAAGGAGAAGGTGAAGTCTGGAGGGTGAAGCAGAAGAAACAGAAGAAGGAGAAGGAGAAGGTGAAGACTGGAGGGTGAATCAGAAGAAGTAGAAGAAGGAGAAGGAGAAGTTGAAGTCTGGAGGGTGAATCAGAAGAAGTAGAAGAAGGAGAAGGAGAAGGTGAAGTCTGGAGGGTGAATCAGAAGAAGTAGAAGAAGGAGAAGGAGAAGGTGAAGTCTGGAGGGTGAATCAGAAGAAGCAGAAGAAGGAGAAGGAGAAGATGAAGTCTGGAGGGTGAATCAGAAGATGTAGAAGAAGGAGAAGGAGAAGGTGAGGTCTGGAGGGTGAATCAGAAGAAGCAGAAGAAGGAGAAGGAGAAGGTGAAGTCTGGAGGGTGAATCAGAAGAAGCAGAAGAAGGAGAAGGAGAAGGTGAAGTCTGGAGGGTGAATCAGAAGAAGCAAAAGAAGGAGAAGGAGAAGGTGAAGTCAGGAGGGTGAATCAGAAGAAGCAGAAGAAGGAGAAGGAGAAGGTGAAGTTAGGAGGGTGAATCAGAAGAAGCAGAAGAAGGAGAAGGAGCAGGTGATGTCAGGGGGATGAAGCAGAAGAAGTAGAAGAAGGAGAAGGAGAAGGTGAAGTCAGGACGGTGAAGCAGAAGAAGCAGAAGAAGGAGAAGGAGAAGGTGAAGTCTGGAGGGTGAATCAGAAGAAGTAGAAGAAGGAGAAGGAGAAGGTCAAGTCTGGAGGGTGAATCAGAAGAAGTAGAAGAAGGAGAAGGAGAAGGTGAAGTCTGGAGGGTGAAGCAGAAGAAGTAGAAGAAGCAGAAGGAGAAGGTGAAGTCAGGAGGGTGAATCAGAAGAAGTAGAAGAAGGAGAAGGAGAAGGTGAAGTCAGGAGGGTGAATCAGAAGAAGCAGAAGAAGGAGAAGAAGAAGGTGAAGTCTGGAGGGTGAATCAGAAGAATCAGAAGAAGGAGAAGGAGAAGGTGAAGTCTGGAGGGTGAATCAGAAGAAGCAGAAGAAAGAGAAGGAGAAGGTGAAGTCTGGAGGGTGATTCAGAAGAAGTAGAAGAAGGAGAAGGAGAAGGTGAAGTCTGGAGTGTGAATCAGAAGAAGCAGAAGAAGGAGAAGGAGAAGGTGAAGTCTGGAGAGTGAATCAGAAGAAGCAGAATAAGGAGAAGGAGAAGGTGAAGTCTGGAGGGTGAATCAGAAGAAGCAGAAGAAGGAGAAGGAGAAGGTGAAGTCTGGAGGGTGAATCAGAAGAAGTAGAAGAAGGAGAAGGAGAAGGTGAAGTCTGGAGGGTGAAGCAGAAGAAGTAGAAGAAGGAGAAGAAGAAGGTGAAGTCAGGAGGGTGAATCAGAATAAGTAGAAGAAGGAGAAGGAGAAGGTGAAGTCAGGAGGGTGAATCAGAAGAAGCAGAAGAAGGAGAAGGAGAAGGTGAAGTCTGGAGGGTGAATCAGAAGAAGTAGAAGAAGAAGAAGGAGAAGGTGAAGTCAGGAGGGTGAATCAGAAGAATCAGAAGAAGGAGAAGGAGAAGGTGAAGTCTGGAGGGTGAATCAGAAGAAGCAGAAGAAAGAGAAGGAGAAGGTGAAGTCTGGAGGGTGAAGCAGAAGAAACAGAAGAAGGAGAAGGAGAAGGTGAAGACTGGAGGGTGAATCAGAAGAAGTAGAAGAAGGAGAAGGAGAAGTTGAAGTCTGGAGGGTGAATCAGAAGAAGTAGAAGAAGGAGAAGGAGAAGGTGAAGTCTGGAGGGTGAATCAGAAGAAGTAGAAGAAGGAGAAGGAGAAGGTGAAGTCTGGAGGGTGAATCAGAAGAAGCAGAAGAAGGAGAAGGAGAAGATGAAGTCTGGAGGGTGAATCAGAAGATGTAGAAGAAGGAGAAGGAGAAGGTGAGGTCTGGAGGGTGAATCAGAAGAAGCAGAAGAAGGAGAAGGAGAAGGTGAAGTCTGGAGGGTGAATCAGAAGAAGCAGAAGAAGGAGAAGGAGAAGGTGAAGTCTGGAGGGTGAATCAGAAGAAGCAAAAGAAGGAGAAGGAGAAGGTGAAGTCAGGAGGGTGAATCAGAAGAAGCAGAAGAAGGAGAAGGAGAAGGTGAAGTTAGGAGGGTGAATCAGAAGAAGCAGAAGAAGGAGAAGGAGCAGGTGATGTCAGGGGGATGAAGCAGAAGAAGTAGAAGAAGGAGAAGGAGAAGGTGAAGTCAGGACGGTGAAGCAGAAGAAGCAGAAGAAGGAGAAGGAGAAGGTGAAGTCTGGAGGGTGAATCAGAAGAAGTAGAAGAAGGAGAAGGAGAAGGTCAAGTCTGGAGGGTGAATCAGAAGAAGTAGAAGAAGGAGAAGGAGAAGGTGAAGTCTGGAGGGTGAAGCAGAAGAAGTAGAAGAAGCAGAAGGAGAAGGTGAAGTCAGGAGGGTGAATCAGAAGAAGTAGAAGAAGGAGAAGGAGAAGGTGAAGTCAGGAGGGTGAATCAGAAGAAGCAGAAGAAGGAGAAGAAGAAGGTGAAGTCTGGAGGGTGAATCAGAAGAATCAGAAGAAGGAGAAGGAGAAGGTGAAGTCTGGAGGGTGAATCAGAAGAAGCAGAAGAAAGAGAAGGAGAAGGTGAAGTCTGGAGGGTGATTCAGAAGAAGTAGAAGAAGGAGAAGGAGAAGGTGAAGTCTGGAGTGTGAATCAGAAGAAGCAGAAGAAGGAGAAGGAGAAGGTGAAGTCTGGAGAGTGAATCAGAAGAAGCAGAATAAGGAGAAGGAGAAGGTGAAGTCTGGAGGGTGAATCAGAAGAAGCAGAAGAAGGAGAAGGAGAAGGTGAAGTCTGGAGGGTGAATCAGAAGAAGTAGAAGAAGGAGAAGGAGAAGGTGAAGTCTGGAGGGTGAAGCAGAAGAAGTAGAAGAAGGAGAAGAAGAAGGTGAAGTCAGGAGGGTGAATCAGAATAAGTAGAAGAAGGAGAAGGAGAAGGTGAAGTCAGGAGGGTGAATCAGAAGAAGCAGAAGAAGGAGAAGGAGAAGGTGAAGTCTGGAGGGTGAATCAGAAGAATCAGAAGAAGGAGAAGGAGAAGGTGAAGTCTGGAGGGTGAATCAGAAGAAGCAGAGGAAGGAGAATGAGAAGGTGAAGTCTGGAGGGTGAATCAGAAGAAGCAGAATAAGGAGAAGGAGAAGGTGAAGTCTGGAGGGTGAATCAGAAGAAGCAGAATAAGGAGAAGGAGAAGGTTAAGTCTGGAGGGTGAATCAGAAGAAGCAGAAGAAGGAGAAGGAGAAGATGAAGTCTGGAGGGTGAAGCAGAAGAAGTAGAAGAAGGAGAAGGAGAAGGTGAAGTCTGGAGGGTGAAGCAGAAGAAGTAGAAGAAGGAGAAGGAGAGGGTGAAGTCAGGAGGGTGAATCAGAAGAAGTAGAAGAAGGAGAAGGAGAAGGTGAAGTCAGGAGGGTGAATCAGAAGAAGCAGAAGAAGGAGAAGGAGAAGGTGAAGTCTGGAGGGTGAATCAGAAGAATCAGAAGAAGGAGAAGGAGAAGGTGAAGTCTGGAGGGTGAATCAGAAGAAGCAGAAGAAAGAGAAGGAGAAGGTGAAGTCTGGAGGGTGAAGCAGAAGAAACAGAAGAAGGAGAAGGAGAAGGTGAAGACTGGAGGGTGAATCAGAAGAAGTAGAAGAAGGAGAAGGAGAAGGTGAAGTCTGGAGGGTGAATCAGAAGAAGTAGAAGAAGGAGAAGGAGAAGGTGAAGTCTGGAGGGTGAATCAGAAGAAGCAGAAGAAGGAGAAGGAGAAGGTGAAGTCTGGAGGGTGAATCAGAAGAAGCAGAAGAAGGAGAATAAGAAGATGAAGTCTGGAGGGTGAATCAGAAGAAGTAGAAGAAGGAGAAGGAGAAGGTGAAGTCTGGAGGGTGAATCAGAAGTAGTAGAAGAAGGAGAAGGAGAAGGTGAAGTCTGGACGGTGAATCAGAAGAAACAGAAGAAGGAGAAGGAGAAGGTGAAGTCTGGAGGGTGAATCAGAAGAAGTAGAAGAAGGAGAAGGAGAAGGTGTAGTCTGGAGGGTGAATCAGAAGAAGTAGACGAAGGAGAAGGAGAAGGTGAAGTCTGGAGGGTGAATCAGAAGAAGGAGAAGAAGGAGAAGGAGAAGGTGAAGTCTGGAGGGTGAATCAGAAGAAGCAGAAGAAGGAGAAGGAGAAGGTGAAGTCTGGAGGGTGAATCAGAAGAAGCAGAAGAAGGAGAAGGAGAAGGAGAAGTCTGGAGGGTGAATCAGAAGAAGCAGAAGAAGGAGAAGGAGAAGGTGAAGTCTGGAGGGTGAATCAGAAGAAGTAGAAGAAGGAGAAGGAGAAGGTGAAGTCAGGAGGGTGAATCAGAAGAAGCAGAAGAAGGAGAAGGAGAAGGTGAAGTCTGGAGGGTGAATCAGAAGAATCAGAAGAAGGAGAAGGAGAAGGTGAAGTCTGGAGGGTGAATCAGAAGAAGCAGAAGAAGGAGAAGGAGAAGGTGAAGTCTGGAGGGTGAATCAGAAGAAGGAGAAGAAGGAGAAGGAGAAGGTGAAGTCAGGAGGGTGAATCAGAAGAAGCAGAAGACGGAGAAAGAGAAGGTGAAGTTAGGAGGGTGAATCAGAAGAAGCAGAAGAAGGAGAAGGAGAAGGTGATGTCAGCGGGATGAAGCAGAAGAAGTAGAAGAAGGAGAAGGAGAAGGTGAAGTCAGGACGGTGAAGCAGAAGAAGCAGAAGAAGGAGAAGGAGAATGTGAAGTCTGGAGGGTGAATCAGAAGAAGTAGAAGAAGGAGAAGGAGAAGGTGAAGTCTGGAGGGTGAAGCAGAAGAAGTAGAAGAAGGAGAAGGAGAAGGTGAAGTCAGGAGGGTGAATCAGAAGAAGCAGAAGAAGGAGAAGGAGAAGGTGAAGTCTGGAGGGTGAATCAGAAGAAGTAGAAGAAGGCGAAGGAGACGGTGTTGTCTTGAGGGTGAATCAGAAGAAGTAGACGAAGGAGAAGGAGAAGGTGAAGTCTGGAGGGTGAATCAGAAGAAGCAGAAGAAGGAGAAGGAGAAGGTGAAGTCTGGAGGGTGAATCAGAAGAAGCAGAATAAGGAGAAGGAGAAGGTGAAGTCTGGAGGGTGAATCAGAAGAAGCAGAAAAAGGAGAAGGAGAAGGTGAAGTCTGAAGGGTGAATCAGAAGAAGTAGAAGAAGGAGAAGGAGAAGGTGAAGTCTGGAGGGTGAAGCAGAAGAAGTAGAAGAAGGAGAAGGAGAAGGTGAAGTCAGGAGGGTGAATCAGAAGAAGTAGAAGAAGGAGAAGGAGAAGGTGAAGTCAGGAGGGTGAATCAGAAGAAGCAGAAGAAGGAGAAGGAGAAGGTGACGTCTGGAGGGTGAATCAGAAGAATCAGAAGAAGGAGAAGGAGAAGGTGAAGTCTGGAGGGTGAATCAGAAGAAGCAGAAGAAAGAGAAGGAGAAGGTGAAGTCTGGAGGGAGAAGCAGAAGAAACAGAAGAAGGAGAAGGAGAAGGTGAAGACTGGAGGGTGAATCAGAAGAAGTAGAAGAAGGAGAAGGAGAAGGTGAAGTCTGGAGGGTGAATCAGAAGAAGTAGAAGAAGGAGAAGGAGAAGGTGAAGTCTGGAGGGTGAATCAGAAGAAGCAGAAGAAGGAGAAGGAGAAGGTGAAGTCTGGAGGGTGAATCAAACGAAGCAGAAGAAGGAGAAGGAACAGGTGAAGTCAGGAGGGTGAATCAGAAGAAGCAGAAGAAGGAGAAGGAGAAGGTGAAGTCTGGAGGGTGAATCAGAAGAATCAGAAGAAGGAGAAGGAGAAGGTGAAATCTGGAGCGTGAATCAGAAGAAGCAGAAGAAAGAGAAGGAGAAGGTGAAGTCTGGAGGGTGAAGCAGAAGAAACAGAAGAAGGAGAAGGAGAAGGTGAAGACTGGAGGGTGAATCAGAAGAAGTAGAAGAAGGAGAAGGAGAAGGTGAAGTCTGGAGGGTGAATCAGAAGAAGTAGAAGAAGGAGAAGGAGAAGGTGAAGTCTGGAGGGTGAATCAGAAGAAGCAGAAGAAGGAGAAGGAGAAGGTGAAGTCTGGAGGGTGAATCAGAAGAAGCAGAAGAAGGAGAATAAGAAGATGAAGTCTGGAGGGTGAATCAGAAGAAGTAGAAGAAGGAGAAGGAGAAGGTGAAGTCTGGAGGGTGAATCAGAAGTAGTAGAAGAAGGAGAAGGAGAAGGTGAAGTCTGGACGGTGAATCAGAAGAAACAGAAGAAGGAGAAGGAGAAGGTGAAGTCTGGAGGGTGAATCAGAAGAAGTAGAAGAAGGAGAAGGAGAAGGTGTAGTCTGGAGGGTGAATCAGAAGAAGTAGACGAAGGAGAAGGAGAAGGTGAAGTCTGGAGGGTGAATCAGAAGAAGGAGAAGAAGGAGAAGGAGTAGGTGAAGTCTGGAGGGTGAATCAGAAGAAGCAGAAGAAGGAGAAGGAGAAGGTGAAGTCTGGAGGGTGAATCAGAAGAAGCAGAAGAAGGAGAAGGAGAAGGAGAAGTCTGGAGGGTGAATCAGAAGAAGCAGAAGAAGGAAAAGGAGAAGGTGAAGTCTGGAGGGTGAATCAGAAGAAGTAGAAGAAGGAGAAGGAGAAGGTGAAGTCAGGAGGGTGAATCAGAAGAAGCAGAAGAAGGAGAAGGAGAAGGTGAAGTCTGGAGGGTGAATCAGAAGAATCAGAAGAAGGAGAAGGAGAAGGTGAAGTCTGGAGGGTGAATCAGAAGAAGCAGAAGAAGGAGAAGGAGAAGGTGAAGTCTGGAGGGTGAATCAGAAGAAGGAGAAGAAGGAGAAGGAGAAGGTGAAGTCAGGAGGGTGAATCAGAAGAAGCAGAAGACGGAGAAGGAGAAGGTGAAGTTAGGAGGGTGAATCAGAAGAAGCAGAAGAAGGAGAAGGAGAAGGTGATGTCAGCGGGATGAAGCAGAAGAAGTAGAAGAAGGAGAAGGAGAAGGTGAAGTCAGGACGGTGAAGCAGAAGAAGCAGAAGAAGGAGAAGGAGAATGTGAAGTCTGGAGGGTGAATCAGAATAAGTAGAAGAAGGAGAAGGAGAAGGTCAAGTCTGGAGGGTGAATCAGAAGAAGTAGAAGAAGGAGAAGGAGAAGGTGAAGTCTGGAGGGTGAAGCAGAAGAAGTAGAAGAAGGAGAAGGAGAAGTTGAAGTCAGGAGGGTGAATCAGAAGAAGTAGAAGAAGGAGAAGGAGAAGGTGAAGTCAGGAGGGTGAATCAGAAGAAGCAGAAGAAGGAGAAGGAGAAGGTGAAGTCTGGAGGGTGAATCAGAAGAAGTAGAAGAAGGAGAAGGAGAAGGTGAAGTCAGGAGGGTGAATCAGAAGAAGTAGAAGAAGGAGAAGGAGAAGGTGAAGTCTGGAGGGTGAAGCAGAAGAAGTAGAAGAAGGAGAAGGAGAAGGTGAAGTCAGGAGGGTGAATCAGAAGAAGTAGAAGAAGGAGAAGGAGAAGGTGAAGTCTGGAGGGTGAATCAGAAGAATCAGAGGAAGGAGAAGGAGAAGGTGAAGTCTGGAGGGTGAAGCAGAAGAAGTAGAAGAAGGAGAAGGAGAAGGTGAAGTCAGGAGGGTGAATCAGAAGAAGTAGAAGAAGGAGAAGGAGAAGGTGAAGTCAGGAGGGTGAATCAGAAGAAGCAGAAGAAGGAGAAAGAGAAGGTGAAGTCTGGAGGGTGAATCAGAAGAATCAGAGGAAGGAGAAGGAGAAGGTGAAGTCTGGAGGGTGAATCAGAAGAAGCAGAGGAAGGAGAAGGAGAAGGTGAAGTCTGGAGGGTGAATCAGAAGAAGCAGAATAAGGAGAAGGAGAAGGTGAAGTCTGGAGGGTGAATCAGAAGAAGCAGAATAAGGAGAAGGAGAAGGTGAAGTCTGGAGGGTGAATCAGAAGAAGCAGAAGAAGGAGAAGGAGAAGATGAAGTCTGGAGGGTGAATCAGAAGAAGTAGAAGAAGGAGAAGGAGAAGGTGAAGTCTGGAGGGTGAAGCAGAAGAAGTAGAAGAAGGAGAAGGAGAAGGTGAAGTCAGGAGGGTGAATCAGAAGAAGTAGAAGAAGAAGAAGGAGAAGGTGAAGTCAGGAGGGTGAATCAGAAGAAGCAGAAGAAGGAGAAGGAGAAGGTGAAGTCTGGAGGGAGAATCAGAAGAATCAGAAGAAGGAGAAGGAGAAGGTGAAGTCTGGAGGGTGAATCAGAAGAAGCAGAAGAAAGAGAAGGAGAAGGTGAAGTCTGGAGGGTGAAGCAGAAGAAACAGAAGAAGGAGAAGGAGAAGGTGAAGACTGGAGGGTGAATCAGAAGAAGTAGAAGAAGGAGAAGGAGAAGGTGAAGTCTGGAGGGTGAATCAGAAGAAGTAGAAGAAGGAGAAGGAGAAGGTGAAGTCTGGATGGTGAATCAGAAGAAGCAGAAAAGGAGAAGGAGAAGGTGAAGTCTGGAGGGTGAATCAGAAGAAGCAGAAGAAGGAGAAGGAGAAGATGAAGTCTGGAGGGTGAATCAGAAGAAGTAGAAGAAGGAGAAGGAGAAGGTGAGGTCTGGAGGGTGAATCAGAAGAAGCAGAAGAAGGAGAAGGAGAAGGTGAAGTCTGGAGGGTGAATCAGAAGAAGCAGAAGAAGGAGAAGGAGAAGGTGAAGTCTGGAGGGTGAATCAGAAGAAGCAAAAGAAGGAGAAGGAGAAGGTGAAGTCAGGAGGGTGAATCAGAAGAAGCAGAAGAAGGAGAAGGAGAAGGTGAAGTTAGGAGGGTGAATCAGAAGAAGCAGAAGAAGGAGAAGGAGCAGGTGATGTCAGGGGGATGAAGCAGAAGAAGTAGAAGAAGGAGAAGGAGAAGGTGAAGTCAGGACGGTGAAGCAGAAGAAGCAGAAGAAGGAGAAGGAGAAGGTGAAGTCTGGAGGGTGAATCAGAAGAAGTAGAAGAAGGAGAAGGAGAAGGTCAAGTCTGGAGGGTGAATCAGAAGAAGTAGAAGAAGGAGAAGGAGAAGGTGAAGTCTGGAGGGTGAATCAGAAGAAGCAGAAGAAGGAGAAGGAGAAGGTGAAGTCTGGAGGGTGAATCAGAAGAAGCAGAAGAAAGAGAAGGAGAAGGTGAAGTCTGGAGGGTGAATCAGAAGAAGCAGAAGAAGGAGAAGGAGAAGATGAAGTCTGGAGGGTGAATCAGAAGAAGTAGAAGAAGGAGAAGGAGAAGGTGAAGTCTGGAGGGTGAATCAGAAGAAGTAGAAGAAGGAGAAGGAGAAGGTGAAGTCTGTAGGGTGAATCAGAAGAAGTAGAAGAAGGAGAAGGAGAAGGTGAAGTCAGGAGGGTGAATCAGAAGAAGCAGAAGAAGGAGAAGGAGAAGGTGAAGTCTGGAGGGTGAATCAGAAGAATCAGAAGAAGGAGAAGGAGAAGGTGAAGTCTGGAGGGTGAATCAGAAGAAGCAGAAGAAAGAGAAGGAGAAGGTGAAGTCTGGAGGGTGAAGCAGAAGAAACAGAAGAAGGAGAAGGAGAAGGTGAAGACTGGAGGATGAATCAGAAGAAGTAGAATAAGGAGAAGGAGAAGGTGAAGTCTGGAGGGTGAATCAGAAGAAGTAGAAGAAGGAGAAGGAGAAGGTGAAGTCTGGAGGGTGAATCAGAAGAAGCAGAAGAAGGAGAAGGAGAAGGTGAAGTCTGGAGGGTGAATCAGAAGAAGCAGAAGAAGGAGAAGGAGAAGATGAAGTCTGGAGGGTGAATCAGAAGAAGTAGAAGAAGGAGAAGGAGAAGGTGAGGTCTGGAGGGTGAATCAGAAGAAGCAGAAGAAGGAGAAGGAGAAGGTGAAGTCTGGAGGATGAATCAGAAGAAGCAGAAGAAGGAGAAGGAGAAGGTGAAGTCTGGAGGGTGAATCAGAAGAAGCAAAAGAAGGAGAAGGAGAAGGTGAAGTCAGGAGGGTGAATCAGAAGAAGCAGAAGAAGGAGAAGGAGAAGGTGAAGTTAGGAGGGTGAATCAGAAGAAGCAGAAGAAGGAGAAGGAGCAGGTGATGTCAGGGGGATGAAGCAGAAGAAGTAGAAGAAGGAGAAGGAGAAGGTGAAGTCAGGACGGTGAAGCAGAAGAAGCAGAAGAAGGAGAAGGAGAAGGTGAAGTCTGGAGGGTGAATCAGAAGAAGTAGAAGAAGGAGAAGGAGAAGGTCAAGTCTGGAGGGTGAATCAGAAGAAGTAGAAGAAGGAGAAGGAGAAGGTGAAGTCTGGAGGGTGAAGCAGAAGAAGTAGAAGAAGGAGAAGGAGAAGGTGAAGTCAGGAGGGTGAATCAGAAGAAGTAGAAGAAGGAGAAGGAGAAGGTGAAGTCAGGAGGGTGAATCAGAAGAAGCAGAAGAAGGAGAAGAAGAAGGTGAAGTCTGGAGGGTGAATCAGAAGAATCAGAAGAAGGAGAAGGAGAAGGTGAAGTCTGGAGGGTGAATCAGAAGAAGCAGAAGAAAGAGAAGGAGAAGGTGAAGTCTGGAGGGTGATTCAGAAGAAGTAGAAGAAGGAGAAGGAGAAGGTGAAGTCTGGAGTGTGAATCAGAAGAAGCAGAAGAAGGAGAAGGTGAAGTCTGGAGAGTGAATCAGAAGAAGCAGAATAAGGAGAAGGAGAAGGTGAAGTCTGGAGGGTGAATCAGAAGAAGCAGAAGAAGGAGAAGGAGAAGGTGAAGTCTGGAGGGTGAATCAGAAGAAGTAGAAGAAGGAGAAGGAGAAGGTGAAGTCTGGAGGGTGAAGCAGAAGAAGTAGAAGAAGGAGAAGAAGAAGGTGAAGTCAGGAGGGTGAATCAGAATAAGTAGAAGAAGGAGAAGGAGAAGGTGAAGTCAGGAGGGTGAATCAGAAGAAGCAGAAGAAGGAGAAGGAGAAGGTGAAGTCTGGAGGGTGAATCAGAAGAATCAGAAGAAGGAGAAGGAGAAGGTGAAGTCTGGAGGGTGAATCAGAAGAAGCAGAGGAAGGAGAATGAGAAGGTGAAGTCTGGAGGGTGAATCAGAAGAAGCAGAATAAGGAGAAGGAGAAGGTGAAGTCTGGAGGGTGAATCAGAAGAAGCAGAATAAGGAGAAGGAGAAGGTTAAGTCTGGAGGGTGAATCAGAAGAAGCAGAAGAAGGAGAAGGAGAAGATGAAGTCTGGAGGGTGAAGCAGAAGAAGTAGAAGAAGGAGAAGGAGAAGGTGAAGTCTGGAGGGTGAAGCAGAAGAAGTAGAAGAAGGAGAAGGAGAAGGTGAAGTCAGGAGGGTGAATCAGAAGAAGTAGAAGAAGGAGAAGTAGAAGGTGAAGTCAGGAGGGTGAATCAGAAGAAGCAGAAGAAGGAGAAGGAGAAGGTGAAGTCTGGAGGGTGAATCAGAAGAATCAGAAGAAGGAGAAGGAGAAGGTGAAGTCTGGAGGGTGAATCAGAAGAAGCAGAAGAAAGAGAAGGAGAAGGTGAAGTCTGGAGGGTGAAGCAGAAGAAACAGAAGAAGGAGAAGGAGAAGGTGAAGACTGGAGGGTGAATCAGAAGAAGTAGAAGAAGGAGAAGGAGAAGGTGAAGTCTGGAGGGTGAATCAGAAGAAGTAGAAGAAGGAGAAGGAGAAGGTGAAGTCTGGAGGGTGAATCAGAAGAAGCAGAAGAAGGAGAAGGAGAAGGTGAAGTCTGGAGGGTGAATCAGAAGAAGCAGAAGAAGGAGAATAAGAAGATGAAGTCTGGAGGGTGAATCAGAAGAAGTAGAAGAAGGAGAAGGAGAAGGTGAAGTCTGGAGGGTGAATCAGAAGTAGTAGAAGAAGGAGAAGGAGAAGGTGAAGTCTGGACGGTGAATCAGAAGAAACAGAAGAAGGAGAAGGAGAAGGTGAAGTCTGGAGGGTGAATCAGAAGAAGTAGAAGAAGGAGAAGGAGAAGGTGCAGTCTGGAGGGTGAATCAGAAGAAGTAGACGAAGGAGAAGGAGAAGGTGAAGTCTGGAGGGTGAATCAGAAGAAGGAGAAGAAGGAGAAGGAGAAGGTGAAGTCTGGAGGGTGAATCAGAAGAAGCAGAAGAAGGAGAAGGAGAAGGTGAAGTCTGGAGGGTGTATCGGAAGAAGCAGAAGAAGGAGAAGGAGAAGGAGAAGTCTGGAGGGTGAATCAGAAGAAGCAGAAGAAGGAGAAGGAGAAGGTGAAGTCTGGAGGGTGAATCAGAAGAAGTAGAAGAAGGAGAAGGAGTAGGTGAAGTCAGGAGGGTGAATCAGAAGAAGCAGAAGAAGGAGAAGGAGAAGGTGAAGTCTGGAGGGTGAATCAGAAGAATCAGAAGAAGGAGAAGGAGAAGGTGAAGTCTGGAGGGTGAATCAGAAGAAGCAGAAGAAGGAGAAGGAGAAGGTGAAGTCTGGAGGGTGAATCAGAAGAAGGAGAAGAAGGAGAAGGAGAAGGTGAAGTCAGGAGGGTGAATCAGAAGAAGCAGAAGACGGAGAAGGAGAAGGTGAAGTTAGGAGGGTGAATCAGAAGAAGCAGAAGAAGGAGAAGGAGAAGGTGATGTCAGCGGGATGAAGCAGAAGAAGTAGAAGAAGGAGAAGGAGAAGGTGAAGTCAGGACGGTGAAGCAGAAGAAGCAGAAGAAGGAGAAGGAGAATGTGAAGTCTGGAGGGTGAATCAGAATAAGTAGAAGAAGGAGAAGGAGAAGGTCAAGTCTGGAGGGTGAATCAGAAGAAGTAGAAGAAGGAGAAGGAGAAGGTGAAGTCTGGAGAGTGAAGCAGAAGAAGTAGAAGAAGGAGAAGGAGAAGTTGAAGTCAGGAGGGTGAATCAGAAGAAGTAGAAGAAGGAGAAGGAGAAGGTGAAGTCAGGAGGGTGAATCAGAAGAAGCAGAAGAAGGAGAAGGAGAAGGTGAAGTCTGGAGGGTGAATCAGAAGAAGTAGAAGAAGGAGAAGGAGACGGTGTTGTCTTGAGGGTGAATCAGAAGAAGTAGACGAAGGAGAAGGAGAAGGTGAAGTCTGGAGGGTGAATCAGAAGAAGCAGAAGAAGGAGAAGGAGAAGGTGAAGTCTGGAGGGTGAATCAGAAGAAGCAGAATAAGGAGAAGGAGAAGGGGAAGTCTGGAGGGTGAATCAGAAGAAGCAGAAAAAGGAGAAGGAGAAGGTGAAGTCTGAAGGGTGAATCAGAAGAAGTAGAAGAAGGAGAAGGAGAAGGTGAAGTCTGGAGGGTGAAGCAGAAGAAGTAGAAGAAGGAGAAGGAGAAGGTGAAGTCAGGAGGGTGAATCAGAAGAAGTAGAAGAAGGAGAAGTAGAAGGTGAAGTCAGGAGGGTGAATCAGAAGAAGCAGAAGAAGGAGAAGGAGAAGGTGACGTCTGGAGGGTGAATCAGAAGAATCAGAAGAAGGAGAAGGAGAAGGTGAAGTCTGGAGGGTGAATCAGAAGAAGCAGAATTAAGAGAAGGAGAAGGTGAAGTCTGGAGGGTGAAGCAGAAGAAACAGAAGAAGGAGAAGGAGAAGGTGAAGACTGGAGGGTGAATCAGAAGAAGTAGAAGAAGGAGAAGGAGAAGGTGAAGTCTGGAGGGTGAATCAGAAGAAGTAGAAGAAGGAGAAGGAGAAGGTGAAGTCTGGAGGGTGAATCAGAAGAAGCAGAAGAAGGAGAAGGAGAAGGTGAAGTCTGGAGGGTGAATCAAAAGAAGCAGAAGAAGGAGAAGGAACAGGTGAAGTCAGGAGGGTGAATCAGAAGAAGCAGAAGAAGGAGAAGGAGAAGGTGAAGTCTGGAGGGTGAATCAGAAGAATCAGAAGAAGGAGAAGGAGAAGGTGAAGTCTGGAGGGTGAATCAGAAGAAGCAGAAGAAAGAGAAGGAGAAGGTGAAGTCTGGAGGGTGAAGCAGAAGAAACAGAAGAAGGAGAAGGAGAAGGTGAAGACTGGAGGGTGAATCAGAAGAAGTAGAAGAAGGAGAAGGAGAAGTTGAAGTCTGGAGGGTGAATCAGAAGAAGTAGAAGAAGGAGAAGGAGAAGGTGAAGTCTGGAGGGTGAATCAGAAGAAGCAGAAGAAGGAGAAGGAGAAGGTGAAGTCTGGAGGGTGAATCAGAAGAAGCAGAAGAAGGAGAATAAGAAGATGAAGTCTGGAGGGTGAATCAGAAGAAGTAGAAGAAGGAGAAGGAGAAGGTGAAGTCTGGAGGGTGAATCAGAAGTAGTAGAAGAAGGAGAAGGAGAAGGTGAAGTCTGGACGGTGAATCAGAAGAAACAGAAGAAGGAGAAGGAGAAGGTGAAGTCTGGAGGGTGAATCAGAAGAAGTAGAAGAAGGAGAAGGAAAAGGTGTAGTCTGGAGGGTGAATCAGAAGAAGTAGACGAAGGAGAAGGAGAAGGTGAAGTCTGGAGGGTGAATCAGAAGAAGGAGAAGGAGAAGGAGAAGGTGAAGTCTGGAGGGTGAATCAGAAGAAGCAGAAGAAGGAGAAGGAGAAGGTGAAGTCTGGAGGGTGAATCAGAAGAAGCAGAAGAAGGAGAAGGAGAAGGAGAAGTCTGGAGGGTGAATCAGAAGAAGCAGAAGAAGGAAAAGGAGAAGGTGAAGTCTGGAGGGTGAATCAGAAGAAGTAGAAGAAGGAGAAGGAGAAGGTGAAGTCAGGAGGGTGAATCAGAAGAAGCAGAAGAAGGAGAAGGAGAAGGTGAAGTCTGGAGGGTGAATCAGAAGAATCAGAAGAAGGAGAAGGAGAAGGTGAAGTCTGGAGGGTGAATCAGAAGAAGCCGAAGAAGGAGAAGGAGAAGGTGAAGTCTGGAGGGTGAATCAGAAGAAGGAGAAGAAGGAGAAGGAGAAGGTGAAGTCAGGAGGGTGAATCAGAAGAAGCAGAAGACGGAGAAGGAGAAGGTGAAGTTAGGAGGGTGAATCAGAAGAAGCAGAAGAAGGAGAAGGAGAAGGTGATGTCAGCGGGATGAAGCAGAAGAAGTAGAAGAAGGAGAAGGAGAAGGTGAAGTCAGGACGGTGAAGCAGAAGAAGCAGAAGAAGGAGAAGGGGAAGGTGAAGTCTGGAGGGTGAAGCAGAAGAAGTAGAAGAAGGAGAAGGAGAAGTTGAAGTCAGGAGGGTGAATCAGAAGAAGTATAAGAAGGAGAAGGAGAAGGTGAAGTCAGGAGGGTGAATCAGAAGAAGCAGAAGAAGGAGAAGGAGAAGGTGAAGTCTGGAGGGTGAATCAGAAGAAGTAGAAGAAGGAGAAGGAGACGGTGTTGTCTTGAGGGTGAATCAGAAGAAGTAGACGAAGGAGAAGGAGAAGGTGAAGTCTGGAGGGTGAATCAGAAGAAGCAGAAGAAGGAGAAGGAGAAGGTGAAGTCTGGAGGGTGAATCAGAAGAAGCAGAATAAGGAGAAGGAGAAGGTGAAGTCTGGAGGGTGAATCAGAAGAAGCAGAAAAAGGAGAAGGAGAAGGTGAAGTCTGAAGGGTGAATCAGAAGAAGTAGAAGAAGAAGAAGGAGAAGGTGAAGTCTGGAGGGTGAAGCAGAAGAAGTAGAAGAAGGAGAAGGAGAAGGTGAAGTCAGGAGGGAGAATCAGAAGAAGTAGAAGAAGGAGAAGGAGAAGGTGAAGTCAGGAGGGTGAATCAGAAGAAGCAGAAGAAGGAGAAGGAGAAGGTGACGTCTGGAGGGTGAATCAGAAGAATCAGAAGAAGGAGAAGGAGAAGGTGAAGTCTGGAGGGTGAATCAGAAGAAGCAGAAGAAAGAGAAGGAGAAGGTGAAGTCTGGAGGGTGAAGCAGAAGAAACAGAAGAAGGAGAAGGAGAAGGTGAAGACTGGAGGGTGAATCAGAAGAAGTAGAAGAAGGAGAAGGAGAAGGTGAAGTCTGGAGGGTGAATCAGAAGAAGTAGAAGAAGGAGAAGGAGAAGGTGAAGTCTGGAGGGTGAATCAGAAGAAGCAGAAGAAGGAGAAGGAGAAGGTGAAGTCTGGAGGGTGAATCAAAAGAAGCAGAAGAAGGAGAAGGAACAGATGAAGTCTGGAGGGTGAATCAGAAGAAGTAGAAGAAGGAGAAGGAGAAGGTGAGGTCTGGAGGGTGAATCAGAAGAAGCAGAATAAGGAGAAGGAGAAGGTGAAGTCTGGAGGGTGAATCAGAAGAAGCAGAAGAAGGAGAAGGAGAAGGTGAAGTCTGGAGGGTGAATCAGAAGAAGCAGAAGAAGGAGAAGGAGAAGGTGAAGTCAGGAGGGTGAATCAGAAGAAGCAGAAGAAGGAGAAGGAGAAGGTGAAGTTAGGAAGGTGAATCAGAAGAAGCAGAAGAAGGAGAAGGAGCAGGTGATGTCAGGGGGATGAAGCAGAAGAAGTAGAAGAAGGAGAAGGAGAAGGTGAAGTCAGGACGGTGAAGCAGAAGAAGCAGAAGAAGGAGAAGGAGAAGGTGAAGTCTGGAGGGTGAATCAGAAGAAGTAGAAGAAGGAGAAGGAGAAGGTCAAGTCTGGAGGGTGAATCAGAAGAAGTAGAAGAAGGAGAAGGAGAAGGTGAAGTCTGGAGGGTGAAGCAGAAGAAGTAGAAGAAGGAGAAGGAGAAGGTGAAGTCAGGAGGGTGAATCAGAAGAAGTAGAAGAAGGAGAAGGAGAAGGTGAAGTCAGGAGGGTGAATCAGAAGAAGCAGAAGAAGGAGAAGAAGAAGGTGAAGTCTGGAGGGTGAATCAGAAGAATCAGAAGAAGGAGAAGGAGAAGGTGAAGTCTGGAGGGTGAATCAGATGAAGCAGAAGAAAGAGAAGGAGAAGGTGAAGTCTGGAGGGTGAATCAGAAGAAGTAGAAGAAGGAGAAGGAGAAGGTGAAGTCTGGAGTGTGAATCAGAAGAAGCAGAAGAAGGAGAAGGAGAAGGTGAAGTCTGGAGAGTGAATCAGAAGAAGCAGAATAAGGAGAAGGAGAAGGTGAAGTCTGGAGGGTGAATCAGAAGAAGCAGAAGAAGGAGAAGGAGAAGGTGAAGTCTGGAGGGTGAATCAGAAGAAGCAGAATAAGGAGAAGGAGAAGGTGAAGTCTGGAGGGTGAATCAGAAGAAGCAGAAGAAGGAGAAGGAGAAGATGAAGTCTGGAGGGTGAATCAGAAGAAGTAGAAGAAGGAGAAGGAGAAGGTGAAGTCTGGAGGGTGAAGCAGAAGAAGTAGAAGAAGGAGAAGGAGAAGGTGAAGTCAGGAGGGTGAATCAGAAGAAGCAGAAGAAGGAGAAGGAGAAGGTGAAGTCTGGAGGGTGAATCAGAAGAATCAGAAGAAGGAGAAGGAGAAGGTGAAGTCTGGAGGGTGAATCAGAAGAAGAAGAAGAAAGAGAAGGAGAAGGTGAAGTCTGGAGGGTGAAGCAGAAGAAATAGAAGAAGGAGAAGGAGAAGGTGAAGACTGGAGGGTGAATCAGAAGAAGTAGAAGAAGGAGAAGGAGAAGGTGAAGTCTGGAGGGTGAATCAGAAGAAGTAGAAGAAGGAGAAGGAGAAGGTGAAGTCTGGAGGGTGAATCAGAAGAAGCAGAAGAAGGAGAAGGAGAAGGTGAAGTCTGGAGGGTGAATCAGAAGAAGCAGAAGAAGGAGAAGGAGAAGATGAAGTCTGGAGGGTGAATCAGAAGAAGTAGAAGAAGGAGAAGGAGAAGGTGAAGTCTGGAGGGTGAATCAGAAGTAGTAGAAGAAGGAGAAGGAGAAGGTGAAGTCTGGACGGTGAATCAGAAGAAACAGAAGAAGGAGAAGGAGAAGGTGAAGTCTGGAGGGTGAATCAGAAGAAGTAGAAGAAGGAGAAGGAGAAGGTGTAGTCTGGAGGGTCAATCAGAAGAAGTAGACGAAGGAGAAGGAGAAGGTGAAGTCTGGAGAGTGAATCAAAAGAAGCAGAAGAAGGAAATGGAGAAGGTGAAGTCTGGAGGGTGAATCAGAAGAAGTAGAAGAAGGAGAAGGAGAAGGTGAAGTCTGGAGGGTGAATCAGAAGAAGCAGATGAAGGAGAAGGTGAAGTCTGGAGGGTGAATCAGAAGAAGCAGAAGAAGGAGAAGGAGAAGGTGAAGTCTGGAGGGTGAAGCAGAAGAAGCAGAAGAAGGAGAAGGAGAAGGTGAAGTCAGGAGGGTGAATCAGAAGAAGTAGAAGAAGGAGAAGGAGAAGGTGAAGTCAGGAGGGTGAATCAGAAGAAGCAGAAGAAGGAGAAGGAGAAGGTGAAGTTAGAAGGGTGAATCAGAAGAAGCAGAAGAAGGAGAAGGAGCAGGTGATGTCAGCGGGATGAAGCAGAAGAAGTAGAAGAAGGAGAAGGAGAAGGTGAAGTCAGGACGGTGAAGCAGAAGAAGCAGAAGAAGGAGAAGGAGAAGGTGAAGTCTGGAGGGTGAATCAGAATAAGTAGAAGAAGGAGAAGGAGAAGGTGAAGTCTGGAGGGTGAATCAGAAGAAGTAGAAGAAGGAGAAGGAGAAGGTGAAGTCTGGAGGGTGAAGCAGAAGAAGTAGAAGAAGGAGAAGGAGAAGGTGAAGTCAGGAGGGTGAATCAGAAGAAGTAGAAGAAGGAGAAGGAGAAGGTGAAGTCAGGAGGGTGAATCAGAAGAAGCAGAAGAAGGAGAAGGAGAAGGTGAAGTCTGGAGGGTGAATCAGAAGAATCAGAAGAAGGAGAAGGAGAAGGTGAAGTCTGGAGGGTGAATCAGAAGAAGCAGAAGAAAGAGAAGGAGAAGGTGAAGTCTGGAGGCTGAATCAGAAGAAGCAGAAGAAGGAGAAGGAGAAGGTGAAGTCAGGAGGGTGAATCAGAAGAAGCAGAAGAAGTAGAAGGGGAAGGTGAAGTTAGGAGGGTGAATCAGAAGAAGCAGAAGAAAGAGAAGGAGCAGGTGATGTCAGGGGGATGAAGCAGAAGAAGTAGAAGAAGGAGAAGGAGAAGGTCAAGTCAGGACGGTGAAGCAGAAGAAGCAGAAGAAGGAGAAGGAGAAGGTGAAGTCTGGAGGGTGAATCAGAAGAAGTAGAAGAAGGAGAAGGAGAAGGTCAAGTCTGGAGGGTGAATCAGAAGAAGTAGAAGAAGGAGAAGGAGAAGGTGAAGTCTGGAGGGTGAATCAGAAGAAGTAGAAGAAGGAGAAGGAGAAGGTGAAGTCTGGAGGGTGAAGCAGAAGAAACAGAAGAAGGAGAAGGAGAAGGTGAAGACTGGAGGGTGAATCAGAAGAAGTAGAAGAAGGAGAAGGAGAAGGTGAAGTCTGGAGGGTGAATCAGAAGAAGTAGAAGAAGGAGAAGGAGAAGGTGAAGTCTGGATGGTGAATCAGAAGAAGCAGAAGAAGGAGAAGGAGAAGGTGAAGTCTGGAGGGTGAATCAGAAGAAGCAGAAGAAGGAGAAGGGGAAGATGAAGTCTGGAGGGTGAATCAGAAGAAGTAGAAGACGGAGAAGGAGAAGGTGAATTCTGGAGAGTGAATCAGAAGTAGTAGAATAAGGAGAAGGAGAAGGTGAAGTCTGGACGGTGAATCAGAAGAAACAGAAGAAGGAGAAGGAGAAGGTGAAGTCTGGAGGGTGAATCAGAAGAAGTAGAAGAAGGAGAAGGAGAAGGTGTAGTCTGGAGGGTGAATCAGAAGAAGTAGAAGAAGGAGAAGGAGAAGGTGAAGTCTGGAGGGTGAATCAGAAGAAGCAGAAGAAGGAGAAGGAGAAGGTGAAGTCTGGAGGGTGAATCAGAAGAAGCAGAAGAAGGAGAAGGAGAAGGTGAAGTCTGGAGGATGAATCAGAAGAAGCAGAATAAGGAGAAGGAGATGGTGAAGTCTGGAGGGTGAATCAGAAGAAGCAGAAAAAGGAGAAGGAGAAGGTGAAGTCTGAAGGGTGAATCAGAAGAAGTAGAAGAAGGAGAAGGAGAAGGTGAGGTCTGGAGGGTGAAGCAGAAGAAGTAGAAGAAGGAGAAGGAGAAGGTGAAGTCAGGAGGGTGAATCAGAAGAAGTAGAAGAAGGAGAAGGAGAAGGTGAAGTCAGGAGGGTGCATCATAAGAAGCAGAAGAAGGAGAAGGAGAAGGTGAAGTCTGGAGGGTGAATCAGAAGAATCAGAAGAAGGAGAAGGAGAAGGTGAAGTCTGGAGGGTGAATCAGAAGAAGCAGAAGAAAGAGAAGGAGAAGGTGAAGTCTGGAGGGTGAAGCAGAAGAAACAGAAGAAGGAGAAGGAGAAGGTGAAGACTGGAGGGTGAATCAGAAGAAGTAGAAGAAGGAGAAGGAGAAGGTGAAGTCTGGAGGGTGAATCAGAAGAAGTAGAAGAAGGAGAAGGAGAAGGTGAAGTCTGGAGGGTGAATCAGAAGAAGCAGAATAAGGAGAAGGAGAAGGTGAAGTCTGGAGGGTGAATCAGAAGAAGCAGAAGAAGGAGAAGGAGAAGATGAAGTCTGGAGGGTGAATCAGAAGAAGTAGAAGAAGGAGAAGGAGAAGGTGAGGTCTGGAGGGTGAATCAGAAGAAGCAGAAGAAGGAGAAGGAGAAGGTGAAGTCTGGAGGGTGAATCAGAAGAAGCAGAAGAAGGAGAAGGAGAAGGTGAAGTCTGGAGGGTGAATAAGAAGAAGCAAAAGAAGGAGAAGGAGAAGGTGAAGTCAGGAGGGTGAATCAGAAGAAGCAGAAGAAGGAGAAGGAGAAGGTGAAGTTAGGAGGGTGAATCAGAAGAAGCAGAAGAAGGAGAAGGAGCAGGTGATGTCAGGGGGATGAAGCAGAAGAAGTAGAAGAAGGAGAAGGAGAAGGTGAAGTCAGGACGGTGAAGCAGAAGAAGCAGAAGAAGGAGAAGGAGAAGGTGAATTCTGGAGGGTGAATCAGAAGAAGTAGAAGAAGGAGAAGGAGAAGGTCAAGTCTGGAGGGTGAATCAGAAGAAGTAGAAGAAGGAGAAGGAGAAGGTGAAGTCTGGAGGGTGAAGCAGAAGAAGTAGAAGAAGGAGAAGGAGAAGGTGAAGTCAGGAGGGTGAATCAGAAGAAGTAGAAGAAGGAGAAGGAGAAGGTGAAGTCAGGAGGGTGAATCAGAAGAAGCAGAAGAAGGAGAAGAAGAAGGTAAAGTCTGGAGGGTGAATCAGAAGAATCAGAAGAAGGAGATGGAGAAGGTGAAGTCTGGAGGGTGAATCAGAAGAAGCAGAAGAAAGAGAAGGAGAAGGTGAAGTCTGGAGGGTGATTCAGAAGAAGTAGAAGAAGGAGAAGGAGAAGGTGAAGTCTGGAGTGTGAATCAGAAGAAGCAGAAGAAGGAGAAGGAGAAGGTGAAGTCTGGAGAGTGAATCAGAAGAAGCAGAATAAGGAGAAGGAGAAGGTGAAGTCTGGAGGGTGAATCAGAAGAAGCAGAAGAAGGAGAAGGAGAAGGTGAAGTCTGGAGGGTGAATCAGAAGAAGTAGAAGAAGGAGAAGGAGAAGGTGAAGTCTGGAGGGTGAAGCAGAAGAAGTAGAAGAAGGAGAAGAAGAAGGTGAAGTCAGGAGGGTGAATCAGAATAAGTAGAAGAAGGAGAAGGAGAAGGTGAAGTCAGGAGGGTGAATCAGAAGAAGCAGAAGAAGGAGAAGGAGAAGGTGAAGTCTGGAGGGTGAATCAGAAGAATCAGAAGAAGGAGAAGGAGAAGGTGAAGTCTGGAGGGTGAATCAGAAGAAGCAGAGGAAGGAGAATGAGAAGGTGAAGTCTGGAGGGTGAATAAGAAGAAGCAGAATAAGGAGAAGGAGAAGGTGAAGTCTGGAGGGTGAATCAGAAGAAGCAGAATAAGGAGAAGGAGAAGGTTAAGTCTGGAGGGTGAATCAGAAGAAGCAGAAGAAGGAGAAGGAGAAGATGAAGTCTGGAGGGTGAAGCAGAAGAAGTAGAAGAAGGAGAAGGAGAAGGTGAAGTCTGGAGGGTGAAGCAGAAGAAGTAGAAGAAGGAGAAGGAGAAGGTGAAGTCAGGAGGGTGAATCAGAAGAAGTAGAAGAAGGAGAAGGAGAATGTGAAGTCAGGAGGGTGAATCAGAAGAAGCAGAAGAAGGAGAAGGAGAAGGTGAAGTCTGGAGGGTGAATCAGAAGAATCAGAAGAAGGAGAAGGAGAAGGTGAAGTCTGGAGGGTGAATCAGAAGAAGCAGAAGAAAGAGAAGGAGAAGGTGAAGTCTGGAGGGTGAAGCAGAAGAAACAGAAGAAGGAGAAGGAGAAGGTGAAGACTGGAGGGTGAATCAGAAGAAGTAGAAGAAGGAGAAGGAGAAGGTGAAGTCTGGAGGGTGAATCAGAAGAAGTAGAAGAAGGAGAAGGAGAAGGTGAAGTCTGGAGGGTGAATCAGAAGAAGCAGAAGAAGGAGAAGGAGAAGGTGAAGTCTGGAGGGTGAATCAGAAGAAGCAGAAGAAGGAGAATAAGAAGATGAAGTCTGGAGGGTGAATCAGAAGAAGTAGAAGAAGGAGAAGGAGAAGGTGAAGTCTGGAGGGTGAATCAGAAGTAGTAGAAGAAGGAGAAGGAGAAGGTGAAGTCTGGACGGTGAATCAGAAGAAACAGAAGAAGGAGAAGGAGAAGGTGAAGTCTGGAGGGTGAATCAGAAGAAGTAGAAGAAGGAGAAGGAGAAGGTGTAGTCTGGAGGGTGAATCAGAAGAAGTAGACGAAGGAGAAGGAGAAGGTGAAGTCTGGAGGGTGAATCAGAAGAAGGAGAAGAAGGAGAAGGAGAAGGTGAAGTCTGGAGGGTGAATCAGAAGAAGCAGAAGAAGGAGAAGGAGAAGGTGAAGTCTGGAGGGTGAATCAGAAGAAGCAGAAGAAGGAGAAGGAGAAGGTGAAGTCTGGAGGGTGAATCAGAAGAAGTAGAAGAAGGAGAAGGAGAAGGTGAAGTCAGGAGGGTGAATCAGAAGAAGCAGAAGAAGGAGAAGGAGAAGGTGAAGTCTGGAGGGTGAATCAGAAGAATCAGAAGAAGGAGAAGGAGAAGGTGAAGTCTGGAGGGTGAATCAGAAGAAGCAGAAGAAGGAGAAGGAGAAGGTGAAGTCTGGAGGGTGAATCAGAAGAAGGAGAAGAAGGAGAAGGAGAAGGTGAAGTCAGGAGGGTGAATCAGAAGAAGCAGAAGACGGAGAAGGAGAAGGTGAAGTTAGGAGGGTGAATCAGAAGAAGCAGAAGAAGGAGAAGGTGATGTCAGCGGGATGAAGCAGAAGAAGTAGAAGAAGGAGAAGGTGAAGTCAGGACGGTGAAGCAGAAGAAGCAGAAGAAGGAGAAGGAGAATGTGAAGTCTGGAGGGTGAATCAGAATAAGTAGAAGAAGGAGAAGGAGAAGGTCAAGTCTGGAGGGTGAATCAGAAGAAGTAGAAGAAGGAGAAGGAGAAGGTGAAGTCTGGAGGGTGAAGCAGAAGAAGTAGAAGAAGGAGAAGGAGAAGTTGAAGTCAGGAGGGTGAATCAGAAGAAGTAGAAGAAGGAGAAGGAGAAGGTGAAGTCAGGAGGGTGAATCTGAAGAAGCAGAAGAAGGAGAAGGAGAAGGTGAAGTCTGGAGGGTGAATCAGAAGAAGTAGAAGAAGGAGAAGGAGACGGTGTTGTCTTGAGGGTGAATCAGAAGAAGTAGACGAAGGAGAAGGAGAAGGTGAAGTCTGGAGGGTGAATCAGAAGAAGCAGAAGAAGGAGAAGGAGAAGGTGAAGTCTGGAGGGTGAATCAGAAGAAGCAGAATAAGGAGAAGGAGAAGGTGAAGTCTGGAGGGTGAATCAGAAGAAGCAGAAAAAGGAGAAGGAGAAGGTGAAGTCTGAAGGGTGAATCAGAAGAAGTAGAAGAAGGAGAAGGAGAAGGTGAAGTCTGGAGGGTGAAGCAGAAGAAGTAGAAGAAGGAGAAGGAGAAGGTGAAGTCAGGAGGGTGAATCAGAAGAAGTAGAAGAAGGAGAAGGAGAAGGTGAAGTCAGGAGGGTGAATCAGAAGAAGCAGAAGAAGGAGAAGGAGAAGGTGACGTCTGGAGGGTGAATCAGAAGAATCAGAAGAAGGAGAAGGAGAAGGTGAAGTCTGGAGGGTGAATCAGAAGAAGCAGAATAAAGAGAAGGAGAAGGTGAAGTCTGGAGGGTGAAGCAGAAGAAACAGAAGAAGGAGAAGGAGAAGGTGAAGACTGGAGGGTGAATCAGAAGAAGTAGAAGAAGGAGAAGGAGAAGGTGAAGTCTGGAGGGTGAATCAGAAGAAGTAGAAGAAGGAGAAGGAGAAGGTGAAGTCTGGAGGGTGAATCAGAAGAAGCAGAAGAAGGAGAAGGAGAAGGTGAAGTCTGGAGGGTGAATCAAAAGAAGCAGAAGAAGGAGAAGGAACAGATGAAGTCAGGAGGGTGAATCAGAAGAAGCAGAAGAAGGAGAAGGAGAAGGTGAAGTCTGGAGGGTGAATCAGAAGAATCAGAAGAAGGAGAAGGAGAAGGTGAAATCTGGAGGGTGAATCAGAAGAAGCAGAAGAAAGAGAAGGAGAAGGTGAAGTCTGGAGGGTGAAGCAGAAGAAACAGAAGAAGGAGAAGGAGAAGGTGAAGACTGGAGGGTGAATCAGAAGAAGTAGAAGAAGGAGAAGGAGAAGGTGAAGTCTGGAGGGTGAATCAGAAGAAGTAGAAGAAGGAGAAGGAGAAGGTGAAGTCTGGAGGGTGAATCAGAAGAAGCAGAAGAAGGAGAAGGAGAAGGTGAAGTCTGGAGGGTGAATCAGAAGAAGCAGAAGAAGGAGAATAAGAAGATGAAGTCTGGAGGGTGAATCAGAAGAAGTAGAAGAAGGAGAAGGAGAAGGTGAAGTCTGGAGGGTGAATCAGAAGTAGTAGAAGAAGGAGAAGGAGAAGGTGAAGTCTGGACGGTGAATCAGAAGAAACAGAAGAAGGAGAAGGAGAAGGTGAAGTCTGGAGGGTGAATCAGAAGAAGTAGAAGAAGGAGAAGGAGAAGGTGTAGTCTGGAGGGTGAATCAGAAGAAGTAGACGAAGGAGAAGGAGAAGTTGAAGTCTGGAGGGTGAATCAGAAGAAGGAGAAGAAGGAGAAGGAGAAGGTGAAGTCTGGAGGGTGAATCAGAAGAAGCAGAAGAAGGAGAAGGAGAAGGTGAAGTCTGGAGGGTGAATCAGAAGAAGCAGAAGAAGGAGAAGGAGAAGGAGAAGTCTGGAGGGTGAATCAGAAGAAGCAGAAGAAGGAGAAGGAGAAGGTGAAGTCTGGAGGGTGAATCAGAAGAAGTAGAAGAAGGAGAAGGAGAAGGTGAAGTCAGGAGGGTGAATCAGAAGAAGCAGAAGAAGGAGAAGGAGAAGGTGAAGTCTGGAGGGTGAATCAGAAGAATCAGAAGAAGGAGAAGGAGAAGGTGAAGTCTGGAGGGTGAATCAGAAGAAGCAGAAGAAGGAGAAGGAGAATGTGAAGTCTGGAGGGTGAATCAGAAGAAGGAGAAGAAGGAGAAGGAGAAGGTGAAGTCAGGAGGGTGAATCACAAGAAGCAGAAGACGGAGAAGGAGAAGGTGAAGTTAGGAGGGTGAATCAGAAGAAGCAGAAGAAGGAGAAGGAGAAGGTGATGTCAGCGGGATGAAGCAGAAGAAGTAGAAGAAGGAGAAGGAGAAGGTGAAGTCAGGACGGTGAAGCAGAAGAAGCAGAAGAAGGAGAAGGAGAATGTGAAGTCTGGAGGGTGAATCAGAATAAGTAGAAGAAGGAGAAGGAGAAGGTCAAGTCTGGAGGGTGAATCAGAAGAAGTAGAAGAAGGAGAAGGAGAAGGTGAAGTCTGGAGGGTGAAGCAGAAGAAGTAGAAGAAGGAGAAGGAGAAGTTGAAGTCAGGAGGGTGAATCAGAAGAAGTAGAAGAAGGAGAAGGAGAAGGTGAAGTCAGGAGGGTGAATCAGAAGAAGCAGAAGAAGGAGAAGGAGAAGGTGAAGTCTGGAGGGTGAATCAGAAGAAGTAGAAGAAGGAGAAGGAGACGGTGTTGTCTTGAGGGTGAATCAGAAGAAGTAGACGAAGGAGAAAGAGAAGGTGAAGTCTGGAGGGTGAATCAGAAGAAGCAGAAGAAGGAGAAGGAGAAGGTGAAGTCTGGAGGGTGAATCAGAAGAAGCAGAAGAAGGAGAAGGAGAAGGTGAAGTCTGGAGGGTGAATCAGAAGAAGCAGAAAAAGGAGAAGGAGAAGGTGAAGTCTGAAGGGTGAATCAGAAGAAGTAGAAGAAGGAGAAGGAGAAGGTGAAGTCTGGAGGGTGAAGCAGAAGAAGTAGAAGAAGGAGAAGGAGAAGGTGAAGTCAGGAGGGTGAATCAGAAGAAGTAGAAGAAGGAGAAGGAGAAGGTGAAGTCAGGAGGGTGAATCAGAAGAAGCAGAAGAAGGAGAAGGAGAAGGTGACGTCTGGAGGGTGAATCAGAAGAATCAGAAGAAGGAGAAGGAGAAGGTGAAGTCTGGAGGGTTAATCAGAAGAAGCAGAAGAAAGAGAAGGAGAAGGTGAAGTCTGGAGGGTGAAGCAGAAGAAACAGAAGAAGGAGAAGGAGAAGGTGAAGACTGGAGGGTGAATCAGAAGAAGTAGAAGAAGGAGAAGGAGAAGGTGAAGTCTGGAGGGTGAATCAGAAGAAGTAGAAGAAGGAGAAGGAGAAGGTGAAGTCTGGAGGGTGAATCAGAAGAAGCAGAAGAAGGAGAAGGAGAAGGTGAAGTCTGGAGGGTGAATCAAAAGAAGCAGAAGCAGGAGAAGGAACAGATGAAGTCTGGAGGGTGAATCAGAAGAAGTAGAAGAAGGAGAAGGAGAAGGTGAGGTCTGGAGGGTGAATCAGAAGAAGCAGAAGAAGGAGAAGGAGAAGGTGAAGTCTGGAGGGTGAATCAGAAGAAGTAGAAGAAGGAGAAGGAGAAGGTGAAGTCTGGAGGGTGAATCAGAAGAAGCAGAAGAAGGAGAAGGAGAAGGTGAAGTCAGGAGGGTGAATCAGAAGAAGCAGAAGAAGGAGAAGGAGAAGGTGAAGTTAGGAAGGTGAATCAGAAGAAGCAGAAGAAGGAGAAGGAGCAGGTGATGTCAGGGGGATGAAGCAGAAGAAGTAGAAGAAGGAGAAGGAGAAGGTGAAGTCTGGAGGGTGAATCAGAAGAAGCAGAAGAAGGAGAAGGAGAAGGTGAAGTCTGGAGGGTGAATCAGAAGAAGGAGAAGAAGGAGAAGGAGAAGGTGAAGTCAGGAGGGTGAATCAGAAGAAGCAGAAGACGGAGAAGGAGAAGGTGAAGTTAGGAGGGTGAATCAGAAGAAGCAGAAGAAGGAGAAGAAGAAGGTGATGTCAGCGGGATGAAGCAGAAGAAGTAGAAGAAGGAGAAGGTGAAGTCAGGACGGTGAAGCAGAAGAAGCAGAAGAAGGAGAAGGAGAAGGTCAAGTCAGGAGGGTGAATCAGAATAAGTAGAAGAAGGAGAAGGAGAAGGTGAAGTCAGGAGGGTGAATCAGAAGAAGCAGAAGAAGGAGAAGGAGAAGGTGAAGTCTGGAGGGTGAATCAGAAGAATCAGAAGAAGGAGAAGGAGAAGGTGAAGTCTGGAGGGTGAATCAGAAGAAGCAGAGGAAGGAGAATGAGAAGGTGAAGTCTGGAGGGTGAATCAGAAGAAGCACAATAAGGAGAAGGAGAAGGTGAAGTCTGGAGGGTGAATCAGAAGAAGCAGAATAAGGAGAAGGAGAAGGTTAAGTCTGGAGGGTGAATCAGAAGAAGCAGAAGAAGGAGAAGGAGAAGATGAAGTCTGGAGGGTGAAGCAGAAGAAGTAGAAGAAGGAGAAGGAGAAGGTGAAGTCTGGAGGGTGAAGCAGAAGAAGTAGAAGAAGGAGAAGGAGAAGGTGAAGTCAGGAGGGTGAATCAGAAGAAGTAGAAGAAGGAGAAGGAGAAGGTGAAGTCAGGAGGGTGAATCAGAAGAAGCAGAAGAAGGAGAAGGAGAAGGTGAAGTCTGGAGGGTGAATCAGAAGAATCAGAAGAAGGAGAAGGAGAAGGTGAAGTCTGGAGGGTGAATCAGAAGAAGCAGAAGAAAGAGAAGGAGAAGGTGAAGTCTGGAGGGCGAAGCAGAAGAAACAGAAGAAGGAGAAGGAGAAGGTGAAGACTGGAGGGTGAATCAGAAGAAGTAGAAGAAGGAGAAGGAGAAGGTGAAGTCTGGAGGGTGAATCAGAAGAAGTAGAAGAAGGAGAAGGAGAAGGTGAAGTCTGGAGGGTGAATCAGAAGAAGCAGAAGAAGGAGAAGGAGAAGGTGAAGTCTGGAGGGTGAATCAGAAGAAGCAGAAGAAGGAGAATAAGAAGATGAAGTCTGGAGGGTGAATCAGAAGAAGTAGAAGAAGGAGAAGGAGAAGGTGAAGTCTGGAGTGTGAATCAGAAGTAGTAGAAGAAGGAGAAGGAGAAGGTGATGTCAGCGGGATGAAGCAGAAGAAGTAGAAGAAGGAGAAGGTGAAGTCAGGACGGTGAAGCAGAAGAAGCAGAAGAAGGAGAAGGAGAATGTGAAGTCTGGAGGGTGAATCAGAATAAGTAGAAGAAGGAGAAGGAGAAGGTCAAGTCTGGAGGGTGAATCAGAAGAAGTAGAAGAAGGAGAAGGAGAAGGTGAAGTCTGGAGGGTGAAGCAGAAGAAGTAGAAGAAGGAGAAGGAGAAGTTGAAGTCAGGAGGGTGAATCAGAAGAAGTAGAAGAAGGAGAAGGAGAAGGTGAAGTCAGGAGGGTGAATCTGAAGAAGCAGAAGGAGAAGGAGAAGGTGAAGTCTGGAGGGTGAATCAGAAGAAGTAGAAGAAGGAGAAGGAGACGGTGTTGTCTTGAGGGTGAATCAGAAGAAGTAGACGAAGGAGAAGGAGAAGGTGAAGTCTGGAGGGTGAATCAGAAGAAGAAGAAGAAGGAGAAGGAGAAGGTGAAGTCTGGAGGGTGAATCAGAAGAAGCAGAATAAGGAGAAGGAGAAGGTGAAGTCTGGAGGGTGAATCAGAAGAAGCAGAAAAAGGAGAAGGAGAAGGTGAAGTCTGAAGGGTGAATCAGAAGAAGTAGAAGAAGGAGAAGGAGAAGGTGAAGTCTGGAGGGTGAAGCAGAAGAAGTAGAAGAAGGAGAAGGAGAAGGTGAAGTCAGGAGGGTGAATCAGAAGAAGTAGAAGAAGGAGAAGGAGAAGGTGAAGTCAGGAGGGTGAATCAGAAGAAGCAGAAGAAGGAGAAGGAGAAGGTGACGTCTGGAGGGTGAATCAGAAGAATCAGAAGAAGGAGAAGGAGAAGGTGAAGTCTGGAGGGTGAATCAGAAGAAGCAGAAGAAAGAGAAGGAGAAGGTGAAGTCTGGAGGGTGAAGCAGAAGAAACAGAAGAAGGAGAAGGAGAAGGTGAAGACTGGAGGGTGAATCAGAAGAAGTAGAAGAAGGAGAAGGAGAAGGTGAAGTCTGGAGGGTGAATCAGAAGAAGTAGAAGAAGGAGAAGGAGAAGGTGAAGTCTGGAGGGTGAATCAAAAGAAGCAGAAGAAGGAGAAGGAGAAGGTGAAGTCTGGAGGGTGAATCAAAAGAAGCAGAAGAAGGAGAAGGAACAGATGAAGTCAGGAGGGTGAATCAGAAGAAGCAGAAGAAGGAGAAGGAGAAGGTAAAGTCTGGAGGGTGAATCAGAAGAATCAGAAGAAGGAGAAGGTGAAATCTGGAGGGTGAATCAGAAGAAGCAGAAGAAAGAGAAGGAGAAGGTGAAGTCTGGAGGGTGAAGCAGAAGAAACAGAAGAAGGAGAAGGAGAAGGTGAAGACTGGAGGGTGAATCAGAAGAAGTAGAAGAAGGAGAAGGAGAAGGTGAAGTCTGGAGGGTGAATCAGAAGAAGTAGAAGAAGGAGAAGGAGAAGGTGAAGTCTGGAGGGTGAATCAGAAGAAGCAGAAGAAGGAGAAGGAGAAGGTGAAGTCTGGAGGGTGAATCAGAAGAAGCAGAAGAAGGAGAATAAGAAGATGAAGTCTGGAGGGTGAATCAGAAGAAGTAGAAGAAGGAGAAGGAGAAGGTGAAGTCTGGAGGGTGAATCAGAAGTAGTAGAAGAAGGAGAAGGAGAAGGTGAAGTCTGGACGGTGAATCAGAAGAAACAGAAGAAGGAGAAGGAGAAGGTGAAGTCTGGAGGGTGAATCAGAAGAAGTAGAAGAAGGAGAAGGAGAAGGTGTAGTCTGGAGGGTGAATCAGAAGAAGTAGACGAAGGAGAAGGAGAAGGTGAAGTCTGGAGGGTGAATCAGAAGAAGGAGAAGAAGGAGAAGGAGAAGGTGAAGTCTGGAGGGTGAATCAGAAGAAGGAGAAGAAGGAGAAGGAGAAGGTGAAGTCTGGAGGGTGAATCAGAAGAAGCAGAAGAAGGAGAAGGAGAAGGAGAAGTCTGGAGGGTGAATCAGAAGAAGCAGAAGAAGGAGAAGGAGAAGGTGAAGTCTGGAGGGTGAATCAGAAGAAGTAGAAGAAGGAGAAGGAGAAGGTGAAGTCAGGAGGGTGAATCAGAAGAAGCAGAAGAAGGAGAAGGAGAAGGTGAAGTCTGGAGGGTGAATCAGAAGAATCAGAAGAAGGAGAAGGAGAAGGTGAAGTCTGGAGGGTGAATCAGAAGAAGCAGAAGAAGGAGAAGGAGAAGGTGAAGTCTGGAGGGTGAATCAGAAGAAGGAGAAGAAGGAGAAGGAGAAGGTGAAGTCAGGAGGGTGAATCAGAAGAAGCAGAAGACGGAGAAGGAGAAGGTGAAGTTAGGAGGGTGAATCAGAAGAAGCAGAAGAAGGAGAAGGAGAAGGTGATGTCAGCGGGATGAAGCAGAAGAAGTAGAAGAAGGAGAAGGAGAAGGTGAAGTCAGGACGGTGAAGCAGAAGAAGCAGAAGAAGGAGAAGGAGAATGTGAAGTCTGGAGGGTGAATCAGAATAAGTAGAAGAAGGAGAAGGAGAAGGTCAAGTCTGGAGGGTGAATCAGAAGAAGTAGAAGAAGGAGAAGGAGAAGGTGAAGTCTGGAGGGTGAAGCAGAAGAAGTAGAAGAAGGAGAAGGAGAAGTTGAAGTCAGGAGGGTGAATCAGAAGAAGTAGAAGAAGGAGAAGGAGAAGGTGAAGTCAGGAGGGTGAATCAGAAGAAGCAGAAGAAGGAGAAGGAGAAGGTGAAGTCTGGAGGGTGAATCAGAAGAAGTAGAAGAAGGAGAAGGAGACGGTGTTGTCTTGAGGGTGAATCAGAAGAAGTAGACGAAGGAGAAGGAGAAGGTGAAGTCTGGAGGGTGAATCAGAAGAAGCAGAAGAAGGAGAAGGAGAAGGTGAAGTCTGGAGGGTGAATCAGAAGAAGCAGAATAAGGAGAAGGAGAAGGTGAAGGCTGGAGGGTGAATCAGAAGAAGCAGAAAAAGGAGAAGGAGAAGGTGAAGTCTGAAGGGTGAATCAGAAGAAGTAGAAGAAGGAGAAGGAGAAGGTGAAGTCTGGAGGGTGAAGCAGAAGAAGTAGAAGAAGGAGAAGGAGAAGGTGAAGTCAGGAGGGTGAATCAGAAGAAGTAGAAGAAGGAGAAGGAGAAGGTGAAGTCAGGAGGGTGAATCAGAAGAAGCAGAAGAAGGAGAAGGAGAAGGTGACGTCTGGAGGGTGAATCAGAAGAATCAGAAGAAGGAGAAGGAGAAGGTGAAGTCTGGAGGGTGAATCAGAAGAAGCAGAAGAAAGAGAAGGAGAAGGTGAAGTCTGGAGGGTGAAGCAGAAGAAACAGAAGAAGGAGAAGGAGAAGGTGAAGACTGGAGGGTGAATCAGAAGAAGTAGAAGAAGGAGAAGGAGAAGGTGAAGTCTGGAGGGTGAATCAGAAGAAGTAGAAGAAGGAGAAGGAGAAGGTGAAGTCTGGAGGGTGAATCAGAAGAAGCAGAAGAAGGAGAAGGAGAAGGTGAAGTCTGGAGGGTGAATCAAAAGAAGCAGAAGAAGGAGAAGGAACAGATGAAGTCTGGAGGGTGAATCAGAAGAAGTAGAAGAAGGAGAAGGAGAAGGTGATGTCTGGAGGGTGAATCAGAAGAAGCAGAAGAAGGAGAAGGAGAAGGTGAAGTCTGGAGGGTGAATCAGAAGAAGCAGAAGAAGGAGAAGGAGAAGGTGAAGTCTGGAGGGTGAATCAGAAGAAGCAGAAGAAGGAGAAGGAGAAGGTGAAGTCAGGAGGGTGAATCAGAAGAAGCAGAAGAAGGAGAAGGAGAAGGTGAAGTTAGGAAGGTGAATCAGAAGAAGCAGAAGAAGGAGAAGGAGCAGGTGATGTCAGGGGGATGAAGCAGAAGAAGTAGAAGAAGGAGAAGGAGAAGGTGAAGTCAGGACGGTGAAGCAGAAGAAGCAGAAGAAGGAGAAGGAGAAGGTGAAGTCTGGAGGGTGAATCAGAAGAAGTAGAAGAAGGAGAAGGAGAAGGTCAGGTCTGGAGGGTGAATCAGAAGAAGTAGAAGAAGGAGAAGGAGAAGGTGAAGTCTGGAGGGTGAAGCAGAAGAAGTAGAAGAAGGAGAAGGAGAAGGTGAAGTCAGGAGGGTGAATCAGAAGAAGTAGAAGAAGGAGAAGGAGAAGGTGAAGTCAGGAGGGTGAATCAGAAGAAGCAGAAGAAGGAGAAGAAGAAGGTGAAGTCTGGAGGGTGAATCAGAAGAATCAGAAGAAGGAGAAGGAGAAGGTGAAGTCTGGAGGGTGAATCAGATGAAGCAGAAGAAAGAGAAGGAGAAGGTGAAGTCTGGAGGGTGAATCAGAAGAAGTAGAAGAAGGAGAAGGAGAAGGTGAAGTCTGGAGTGTGAATCAGAAGAAGCAGAAGAAGGAGAAGGAGAAGGTGAAGTCTGGAGAGTGAAACAGAAGAAGCAGAATAAGGAGAAGGAGAAGGTGAAGTCTGGAGGGTGAATCAGAAGAAGCAGAAGAAGGAGAAGGAGAAGGTGAAGTCTGGAGGGTGAATCAGAAGAAGTAGAAGAAGGAGAAGGAGAAGGTGAAGTCTGGTGGGTGAAGCAGAAGAAGTAGAAGAAGGAGAAGGAGAAGGTGAAGTCAGGAGGGTGAATCAGAAGAAGTAGAAGAAGGAGAAGGAGAAGGTGAAGTCAGGAGGGTGAATCAGAAGAAGCAGAAGAAGGAGAAGGAGAAGGTGAAGTCTGGAGGGTGAATCAGAAGAATCAGAAGAAGGAGAAGGAGAAGGTGAAGTCTGGAGGGTGAATCAGAAGAAGCAGAGGAAGGAGAATGAGAAGGTGAAGTCTGGAGGGTGAATCAGAAGAAGCAGAATAAGGAGAAGGAGAAGGTGAAGTCTGGAGGGTGAATCAGAAGAAGCAGAATAAGGAGAAGGAGAAGGTGAAGTCTGGAGGGTGAATCAGAAGAAGCAGAAGAAGGAGAAGGAGAAGATGAAGTCTGGAGGGTGAATCAGAAGAAGTAGAAGAAGGAGAAGGAGAAGGTGAAGTCTGGAGGGTGAAGCAGAAGAAGTAGAAGAAGGAGAAGGAGAAGGTGAAGTCAGGAGGGTGAATCAGAAGAAGCAGAAGAAGGAGAAGGAGAAGGTGAAGTCTGGAGGGTGAATCAGAAGAATCAGAAGAAGGAGAAGGAGAAGGTGAAGTCTGGAGGGTGAATCAGAAGAAGAAGAAGAAAGAGAAGGAGAAGGTGAAGTCTGGAGGGTGAAGCAGAAGAAATAGAAGAAGGAGAAGGAGAAGGTGAAGACTGGAGGGTGAATCAGAAGAAGTAGAAGAAGGAGAAGGAGCAGGTGAAGTCTGGAGGGTGAATCAGAAGAAGTAGAAGAAGGAGAAGGAGAAGGTGAAGTCTGGAGGGTGAATCAGAAGAAGCAGAAGAAGGAGAAGGAGAAGGAGAAGTCTGGAGGGTGAATCAGAAGAAGCAGAAGAAGGAGAAGGAGAAGATGAAGTCTGGAGGGTGAATCAGAAGAAGTAGAAGAAGGAGAAGGAGAAGGTGAAGTCTGGAGGGTGAATCAGAAGTAGTAGAAGAAGGAGAAGGAGAAGGTGAAGTCTGGACGGTGAATCAGAAGAAACAGAAGAAGGAGAAGGAGAAGGTGAAGTCTGGAGGGTGAATCAGAAGAAGTAGAAGAAGGAGAAGGAGAAGGTGTAGTCTGGAGGGTGAATCAGAAGAAGTAGAAGAAGGAGAAGGAGAAGGTGAAGTCTGGAGGGTGAATCAGAAGAAGCAGAAGAAGGAGAAGGTGAAGTCTGGAGGGTGAATCAGAAGAAGCAGAAGAAGGAGAAGGAGAAGGTGAAGTCTGGAGGGTGAAGCAGAAGAAGCAGAAGAAGGAGAAGGAGAAGGTGAAGTCAGGAGGGTGAATCAGAAGAAGTAGAAGAAGGAGAAGGAGAAGTTGAGGTCAGGAGGGTGAATCAGAAGAAGCAGAAGAAGGAGAAGGAGAAGGTGAAGTCTGGAGGGTGAATCAGAAGAATCAGAAGAAGGAGAGGGAGAAGGTGAAGTCTGGAGGGAGAATCAGAAGAAGCAGAAGAAGGAGAAGGAGAAGGTGAAGTCTGGAGGGTGAATCAGAAGAAGCAGAAGAAGGAGAAGGAGAAGGTGAAGTCAGGAGGGTGAATCAGAAGAAGCAGAAGAAGGAGAAGGAGAAGGTGAAGTTAGGAGGGTGAATCAGAAGAAGCAGAAGAAGGAGAAGGAGCAGGTGATGTCAGCGGGATGAAGCAGAAGAAGTAGAAGAAGGAGAAGGTGAAGTCAGGACGGTGAAGCAGAAGAAGCAGAAGAAGGAGAAGGAGAAGGTGAAGTCTGGAGGGTGAATCAGAATAAGTAGAAGAAGGAGAAGGAGAAGGTCAAGTCTGGAGGGTGAATCAGAAGAAGTAGAAGAAGGAGAAGGAGAAGGTGAAGTCTGGAGGGTGAAGCAGAAGAAGTAGAAGAAGGAGAAGGAGAAGGTGAAGTCAGGAGGGTGAATCAGAAGAAGTAGAAGAAGGAGAAGGTGAAGTCAGGAGGGTGAATCAGAAGAAGCAGAAGAAGGAGAAGGAGAAGGTGAAGTCTGGAGGGTGAATCAGAAGAATCAGAAGAAGGAGAAGGAGAAGGTGAAGTCTGGAGGGTGAATCAGAAGAAGCAGAAGAAAGAGGAAGGAGAAGGTGAAGCCTGGAGGCTGAATCAGAAGAAGCAGAAGAAGGAGAAGGAGAAGGTGAAGTCAGGAGGGTGAATCAGAAGAAGCAGAAGAAGTAGAAGGAGAAGGTGAAGTTAGGAGGGTGAATCAGAAGAAGCAGAAGAAGGAGAAGGAGCAGGTGATGTCAGGGGGATGAAGCAGAAGAAGTAGAAGAAGGAGAAGGAGAAGGTGAAGTCAGGACGGTGAAGCAGAAGAAGCAGAAGAAGGAGAAGGAGAAGGTGAAGTCTGGAGGGTGAATCAGAAGAAGTAGAAGAAGGAGAAGGAGAAGGTCAAGTCTGGAGGGTGAATCAGAAGAAGTAGAAGAAGGAGAAGGAGAAGGTGAAGTCTGGAGGGTGAAGCAGAAGAAGTAGAAGAAGGAGAAGGAGAAGGTGAAGTCAGGAGGGTGAATCAGAAGAAGTAGAAGAAGGAGAAGGAGAAGGTGAAGTCAGGAGGGTGAATCAGAAGAAGCAGAAGAAGGAGAAGGAGAAGGTGATGTCTGGAGGGTGAATCAGAAGAAGCAGAAGAAGGAGAAGGAGAAGATGAAATCTGGAGGGTGAATCAGAAAAAGTAGAAGAAGGAGAAGGAGAAGGTGAGGTCTTGAGGGTGAATCAGAAGTAGAAGAAGGAGAAGGAGAAGGTGAAGTCTGGAGGGTGAATCAGAAGAAAGCAGAAGAAGGAGAAGGAGAAGGTGAAGTCTGGAGGGTGAATCAGAAGAAGCAGAAGAAGGAGAAGGAGAAGGTGAAGTCTGGAGGGTGAATCAGAAGAAGCAGAAGAAGGAGAAGGAGAAGATGAAATCTGGAGGGTGAATCAGAAGAAGCAGAAGAAAGAGAAGGAGAAGGTGAAGTCTGGAGGGTGAATCAGAAGAAGTAGAAGAAGGAGAAGGAGAAGGTGAAGTCTGGAGGGTGAATCAGAAGAAGCAGAAGAAGGAGAAGGAGAAGGTGAAGTCTGGAGGGTGAATCAGAAAGAAGCAGAAGAAGGAGAAGGAGAAGGTGAAGTCTGGAGGATGAATCAGAAGAAGCAGAAGAAGGAGAAGGAGAAGTTGAAGTCTGGAGGGTGAATCAGAAGAAGCAGAATAAGGAGAAGTGAAGGTGATGTATGGAGGGTGAATCAGAAGAAGCAGAAGAAGGAGAAGGAGAAGGTGAAGTCTAGGAGGGGTGAATC